>NC_066584.1:198585268-198902248 GCF_024323335.1 Lathyrus oleraceus | reverse complement strand
GAGAACTCAGAGTGTTTTCACGTATTTTGCCTCAGAGTCAGAGAAAGGGGGAAACGCTGAAGAGGAAGAGAAGAAAGAGGAAAAAGGCCAAAGATTGCTCAGAACTTCCTTCAATCCAAAGAGGTAAGGGGTCTGAACCTTATTAAACAATAATATGCTGAAAATGGTGAAATATTGGATGAACGAAATTGGGATTTTAATCGAAGGAATTCGTAGAAATTATATGCAATGATGTTAGGATTTGTGAAATCGAATAGGAGACTAATTGTATTAGATGATATGAGTGATTTTGTGCGAAATTTGGACTGTAGAAGGATGAATTTGGATAGATCTCGTAGCAGAGAAAGCCATTGCAGATCTGGAAATCTGGTTTCTGGTCATACGCGTATGGCACTAGGCAATACGCGTATGGGATGGCTGGTACGCGTATGGCACTAGGCAATACGCGTATGGATGAGGAAGATGATGTTTTGAACGTGTTTTGGTCTCTGTTGGTACGCGTATGGGAATGTGGTACGCGTAGCATACGCGTATGGACATGGCAATACGCGTATGGAATTGGTCAGGCGTGGGCAATACGCGTATGGGCATAGGCAATACGCGTATGGGCAGAATTGTGGTCTTTCCTGGACTGTTGTTGAGCAGTTTTTATTGTTTAGGCTGAGCGAGGTAACTTAGCTGATGCATGGTATACGAGGGATCATTTCCCGTTGCTTTGAGTGGTATAGATATTAGTAGAGTGTGATAATACTGTGTTTGATTATGTGGCATGATGTGATATGCTTTTGTGATAGAATGTGTTAATGATGATGATAACATGACTATATGATGCTGTTGTTGCTATGTTGATTATGATGCATGCTTGGTGTGCATGCATTCATGAAAGGCCGATGCCTAGTGATGAACGGACTGAGTTCCAATGATGTTGTTGACTCCGGGCTTGTTGAGAGGCTTGGTTCCTTGCGGGGAACTCGGATTCTATGGTGATGAATCTGGGAGTGGTGATCCTGCAGTTGGTCACAAAATGGGTATACCGAGTCGTGTTGAGTCATGCATGGGTGTGTGCATTGCAATTGATATGTTGTTTTGTTGATGTTCATGAATATGTTGATTATGATGATTATGATGAGCTGTGTTAGCATCTGTGAAATATATTTATGTTTATACTTCTGTCGTTATATTATTATTTAATAATGAAATTCTCACCCCTTCTGCATGTGTTTATGTTCATCTATGATGAGCAATGTGCAGATAAAGAGGAATAGCTATTGTTGAGGTTTGAAGAATAAGTGTAGAGTTATTCTACAGGGTCGAGTCAAATGCTCTGGTCATGTGACACCGGGGTTATGGGATTCGATAGATAATTGATTATTATTTAAGTTGTTTATGATGACTAACATGTTGAGATGTTTTGTTGAGATAATGTTGAACCATTATTATGAATTGTTATATGATGAATGATAATATTAATATTGTTGTCCGCTGCGAAGTTTTAATAAAATAAATAATATGTTTTATGTTGTGATGCGATAATTGTTATGTTATAAGAAATGTAAACTCTTCTACATGTTGAACTCTGATAATCTATTTAAATATGTCGTTTTGGTAGAAGGGTGTTACATTAGTGGTATCAGAGCCTGGTCAGTCCAGTCGAGTCATAATGTGATGTTTTCCCTGATGATCGATTAGTGTAAATGACACTGTCGATATTTAACGGTTGTAGTTGTGTCGTGCAGAGTATGGCTGGAGAAAATGACCGTGCGATTGCTGAGGCTTTGGCTGCTATGGCGCAGGCTATGCAGGCGCAGCAGAATCCGTCGGTCGACGAGTTTAAGAATTTCGGAAGGTTTCTGAAGAATAACCCTCCTACATTCAAGGGGCGCTATGATCCAGATGGTGCTCAGATTTGGCTGAAGGAAATTGAGAAGATTTTCCGGGTGATGACGTGTACTGAAGCACAGAAGGTGCAGTTTGGTACGCATATGTTATCTGAAGAGGCTGAAAACTGGTGGGATAACACTCGACAGAGGATTGAAGTACCAGGGGCTGAGATGACTTGGGAAAGGTTCAAGACGGCCTTTCTGGAGAAATATTTTCCTGCTGATGTGCGATGTAAGAAGGAGATGGAATTTCTGGGACTGAAGCAGGGTAACATGTCTGTTGCTGATTACGCTTCGAAGTTTGAGGAGCTGGTGCAGTATTGTCCTCATTATAATAATGCTGATGCTGAGGAATCCAAGTGTGTCAAGTTTGAGAACGGGTTGCGTCCCGAGATCAAACAAGGCATTGGTTACCAGGAGATTCGTAGGTTTCCTACGCTGGTTAATAAGTGCAGGATATTTGATGAAGATAGCAAGGCTAGGACTGCTCATTACAAGAGTCTTAGTGAGAAGAAGAATAAGGATCGTGGTAGTCCTTATGCATCTCCGAATGGTAAAGGTAAGCAGAAAGTGGTAGATGAGAAGAAGCCAAGTGGAGGAGGATCTCCCATAGCTGGTAAATGTTTCAAGTGTGGCGAGCCAGGCCACCGTGCTGATAGCTGTGCCAAGAAAGTGCTGAGATGTTTCCGATGCGGTCAGGCTGGTCATAGAGTTACGGAATGTAAGGATGCTGGTCCGACATGTTTTAATTGTGGCGAGAAAGGCCATATCAGTTCGCAGTGCTCGAAACCGAAGAAGGCGGCTACTGCAGCTCATACTACTGGTAGGGTGTTTGCTTTGAGTGGGGCTGAAGCTCCTAAAGAAGATAATCTGATTAAAGGTACTTGCTTGATTAATAATGTTGAATTGCTTGCTATTGTTGACACTGGTGCTACTCATTCGTTTATTTCGTATGAGTGTGCGACCAGGATTGGTGTGATTATGTCGTCCCTAGGCGGAAGTATGGTGATAGATACTCCTGCTAATGGTTCTGTGAAGACTTCTGTTGTCTGTCGAGGTTGTCGTTTGACGATCTTTGAGAGAGAGTTCGTAGTTGATTTGGTGTGCTTACCCTTGCACCAAATTGATATTATTTTGGGAATGAATTGGCTAGAATTCTATGGCGTGTTTATCAACTGCTATAGTAAGACGGTGCGGTTTTCTGAAGTTGGTGAGAATGATGAGGCAAGATTTCTATCTGCTAGGCAGGTGGGGGAATTTGTGAAAGATGAAGCTCAGATATTCGCTTTATTTGCGTCTCTGCAATCGGATAAGAAAGTGGTGAGTGTAGATTTGCCTGTTGTCTGTGAATTTCAGGATGTGTTTCCGGAGAATGTAAGTGAATTACCTCCAGAACGTGAAGTCGAATTTGCCATTGACTTAGTACCAGGTACGAGTCCAGTGTCGATGTCTCCTTATAGAATGTCGGCAACTGAATTAGTTGAATTGAAGAAGCAACTTGAAGAATTGCTTGAGAAGAAATTTGTGCGTCCAAGTGTTTCTCCTTGGGGTGCACCAGTATTGTTAGTGAAGAAGAAAGAAGGTACGATGAGGTTGTGTGTCGATTATCGGCAGTTGAATAAGGTGACTATCAAGAATCGGTATCCATTGCCGAGGATTGATGATTTGATGGACCAGTTGGTTGGAGCTCATGTTTTTAGTAAGATTGATTTGCGGTCGGGTTATCATCAGATCCGAGTGAAGTCAGATGATATTGCGAAGACTGCTTTCCGTACGAGGTATGGTCATTATGAATACACTGTGATGCCGTTCGGTGTGTCTAATGCTCCCGGTGTGTTTATGGAATATATGAATCGTATATTTCATCCGTACCTTGATAATTTTGTTATGGTGTTCATAGATGATATATTGATATATTCTAAGACGGAAGAAGAGCATGCAGGACATCTGAGAATTGTTTTGCAGGTGTTAAGAGAAAAGAAATTATATGCAAAGTTATCTAAATGTGAGTTCTGGTTGAAGGAAGTGAGTTTCCTTGGCCATGTGATTTCGAGTGGTGGGATTTCTGTTGATCCGGCTAAAGTTGATGCTGTATTACAGTGGGAGACTCCGAAGTCTGCTACTGAGATACGCAGCTTTCTGGGGTTAGCTGGTTATTATCGCAGATTTATTGAGGGCTTCTCTAAGTTGGCATTGCCGTTGACGCAGTTGACTAAGAAGGGTCAAGTGTATGTGTGGGATGCCGCTTGTGAAGCGAGTTTTGTCGAGTTGAAGAGGCGGTTGACCAGTGCTCCAGTGTTGATCTTGCCTAATCCTGGTGAGTCCTTCGTTGTCTATTGTGATGCTTCTTTGATGGGTCTTGGTGGTGTTTTGATGCAGAATGGTAAAGTTGTAGCTTATGCTTCTAGACAGTTGAAAGTTCATGAGAGGAATTATCCTACGCATGATCTAGAACTTGCAGCTGTTGTATTTGTGTTGAAAATGTGGAGACATTATCTGTATGGTTCCAGGTTCGAAGTGTTCAGTGATCACAAGAGTCTGAAGTATCTGTTTGATCAGAAAGAGTTAAATATGAGGCAGAGAAGGTGGTTAGAATTACTGAAGGATTTTGACTTTGAATTGAGTTATCATCCCGGTAAGGCTAATGTAGTTGCAGATGCGCTGAGTAGAAAGTCTATACATATGTCTATGATGATGGTTCGAGAGCTTGAGTTAATTGAACAGTTCCGTGATATGAGTTTGGGTTGTGAAGTTTCCGCTGATAGTGTAAAGTTGGGTATGCTGAAGTTGACTAGTGGAATTCTGGAAGATATTCGGAATGGTCAGCAAGTTGATGTCGCTCTAGTTGATCATATTACTATGGTTAACCAGGGTAATGGTGGTAATTTTGAGATTGATGAGAATGGTATCCTGCGATTTAAAGGTAGAGTTTGTGTTCCTGAGGTGTCTGAATTGAAAAAGAGTATTCTTGAAGAGGGCCATAGGAGTGGATTGAGCATCCATCCAGGTGCAACTAAAATGTATCAAGATTTGAAGAAGTTGTTTTGGTGGGCTGGTATGAAAAGAGATGTTGCTAAGTTTGTGTATGCCTGTTTGACTTGTCAGAAGTCAAAGATTGAACATCAGAAACCGGCAGGTATGATGCAACCTTTGAAGATTCCTGAATGGAAGTGGGATAGCATTTCCATGGATTTTGTGACGGGATTGCCGAGGACGGTGAAAGGTAATGAATCTATTTGGGTGATTGTGGATCGGTTGACTAAGTCGGCGCATTTCTTGCCGATGAAGATTAATCACTCTTTAGAGAAGTTGGCAGAGTTGTATATTGAGGAGATAGTGAGGCTGCATGGTATTCCATCCAGTATTGTGTCTGATAGAGATCCCAGATTTACTTCTAGATTTTGGGAAAGTTTGCAGAAAGCGTTGGGAACTAAGTTGAGGTTGAGTTCAGCTTATCATCCTCAGACTGATGGTCAGACCGAAAGAACTATCCAATCCTTGGAGGATTTGTTGAGAGCTTGTGTGTTGGAGCAAAGTGGTTCTTGGGATAGTTACTTGCCGTTGGTGGAGTTTACTTATAATAATAGTTTTCATGCTAGTATTGGTATGGCTCCATATGAAGCATTGTATGGTAGGAGGTGTAGAACTCCATTGTGTTGGTATGAATCAGGTGAGAGTGTTGTACTCGGACCTGAGATTGTGCAGCAGACGACTGAAAGGGTTAAGATGATTCAGGAGAAAATGAAGATTTCTCAGAGTCGTCAGAAGAGTTATCATGATAACAGGAGAAAGGCACTTGAGTTCCAAGAGGGAGATCATGTGTTCTTGAGAGTTACTCCGACGACAGGTGTGGGTAGAGCTTTAAAGTCTAAAAAGCTTACTCCGAGGTTTGTGGGTCCGTATCAGATTTTGAAGAGGGTTGGGGAAGTGGCGTATCGGATAGCTTTACCGCCGTCGCTTTCTAATCTGCATGATGTGTTTCATGTATCTCAGTTGAGAAAATATATTGCGGATCCTTCGCATGTTGTTCAGTTGGATGATATCCAGGTGAGGGATAATTTGACCGTTGAGGTGTTGCCAATTCGGATAGATGACCGAGAAGAGAAGACCCTGAGAGGTAAGAAGATTGCTCTAGTGAAAGTTGTTTGGGGAGGTCCAGCTGGTGAGAGCTTGACTTGGGAGCGTGAAGATCAGATGAAGGAGTCGTATCCGGCTCTATTTGCTTGAGGTATGTTTTCGAGGACGAAAACTTCTAAAGTGGGGGAGAGTTGTAACACCCCAAATATTGTTAGAGTAATTTAAATATTATTTAATATGATTATTGGAAGGTAAAAGGAATTATTAAATAATATCGGGAATTATTATTATTATTATTATTATAGGTGTTATTTATTTTAATAATAATTAAATAATAAAATAAATGGAATATGAAGAGTGGAAGGGTAAAAGTGAAAATTTGATAAGAGGCCAAAGGGAGAACTCAGAGTGTTTTCACGTATTTTGCCTCAGAGTCAGAGAAAGGGGGAAACGCTGAAGAGGAAGAGAAGAAAGAGGAAAAAGGCCAAAGATTGCTCAGAACTTCCTTCAATCCAAAGAGGTAAGGGGTCTGAACCTTATTAAACAATAATATGCTGAAAATGGTGAAATATTGGATGAACGAAATTGGGATTTTAATCGAAGGAATTCGTAGAAATTATATGCAATGATGTTAGGATTTGTGAAATCGAATAGGAGACTAATTGTATTAGATGATATGAGTGATTTTGTGCGAAATTTGGACTGTAGAATGATGAATTTGGATAGATCTCGTAGCAGAGAAAGCCATTGCAGATCTGGAAATCTGGTTTCTGGTCATACGCGTATGGCACTAGGCAATACGCGTATGGGATGGCTGGTACGCGTATGGCACTAGGCAATACGCGTATGGATGAGGAAGATGATGTTTTGAACGTGTTTTGGTCTCTGTTGGTACGCGTATGGGAATGTGGTACGCGTAGCATACGCGTATGGACATGGCAATACGCGTATGGAATTGGTCAGGCGTGGGCAATACGCGTATGGGCATAGGCAATACGCGTATGGGCAGAATTGTGGTCTTTCCTGGACTGTTGTTGAGCAGTTTTTATTGTTTAGGCTGAGCGAGGTAACTTAGCTGATGCATGGTATACGAGGGATCATTTCCCGTTGCTTTGAGTGGTATAGATATTAGTAGAGTGTGATAATACTGTGTTTGATTATGTGGCATGATGTGATATGCTTTTGTGATAGAATGTGTTAATGATGATGATAACATGACTATATGATGCTGTTGTTGCTATGTTGATTATGATGCATGCTTGGTGTGCATGCATTCATGAAAGGCCGATGCCTAGTGATGAACGGACTGAGTTCCAATGATGTTGTTGACTCCGGGCTTGTTGAGAGGCTTGGTTCCTTGCGGGGAACTCGGATTCTATGGTGATGAATCTGGGAGTGGTGATCCTGCAGTTGGTCACAAAATGGGTATACCGAGTCGTGTTGAGTCATGCATGGGTGTGTGCATTGCAATTGATATGTTGTTTTGTTGATGTTCATGAATATGTTGATTATGATGATTATGATGAGCTGTGTTAGCATCTGTGAAATATATTTATGTTTATACTTCTGTCGTTATATTATTATTTAATAATGAAATTCTCACCCCTTCTGCATGTGTTTATGTTCATCTATGATGAGCAATGTGCAGATAAAGAGGAATAGCTATTGTTGAGGTTTGAAGAATAAGTGTAGAGTTATTCTACAGGGTCGAGTCAAATGCTCTGGTCATGTGACACCGGGGTTATGGGATTCGATAGATAATTGATTATTATTTAAGTTGTTTATGATGACTAACATGTTGAGATGTTTTGTTGAGATAATGTTGAACCATTATTATGAATTGTTATATGATGAATGATAATATTAATATTGTTGTCCGCTGCGAAGTTTTAATAAAATAAATAATATGTTTTATGTTGTGATGCGATAATTGTTATGTTATAAGAAATGTAAACTCTTCTACATGTTGAACTCTGATAATCTATTTAAATATGTCGTTTGGGTAGAAGGGTGTTACAAACGAGACAGTAGCTGACTTTTCTATTCTGTTTTTTTTTTATGTTTTATCATAGCCATGCATTATTCATCCTATCCTATTTATTGTTGTGATATTTCTCCGGTGTAATCTTCGATTGCACCCTGATTTGGTGTTCTGACATGTTTCTTTTTTTGAGTTTCGTAAAGGTTCACATATCCCAGGAAAAGGTTATTGGCTAGGTATTCCACTTTATTTGTGGGATACCCTTGTGGAGTTTCACCCTAAATTAATTTTTTAATGTATTAATTTCTAATGTATTAATTTTTTAATATATTATTTTTAATAATTTTAATGTGGAGTTTCATCCTAATTATATAATTAATTGTAAAACTTTGCCTTTGAATAAGTGATCTTGGACCTCTCTTTGTTGCCTTACGATTACGATATTACGGTCATGTCCCGCGAACGTGGGGATACCCTTAGCAAAGACCCTTCGGTTAAATCATCATAAAATAAATTATAGTCCCTCGGATGTTGCCTTCGAATATACAACTTTGTCCCTCGATGACCCTCCGATGTTGCCTACGGTTAAATGATGATAGTCCCTTCGAATGCTAAGGTATCCTCATAACTGTTGCCTTCAATGACCAATCGATGACCCTACGATGACCCTTTTACATCCAAAGGATAAAACTACTTATTTCTCAATAATAAGGACAGTTTTACCCTCATAAGGATAGGAAATGTCCGTAAAGACCTTGGGTCGGTATAACTCTTAATTGCTGGCTCACAACCTAAAACATTTTTCACACCTCACACCTTTCAAAATACCTTCAGAAAATCACCACTTGGTATACATTCATACTAGAATCATTACCGAGTTATATTTTTCTAAACAATTTTCAAAACTAAACGAGATAATCACTTTGTATACATTCATACAAGAATCATTACAAAGTTAAATTCTCTTTTCAAAACAATTTTTTTAAACAATTCACAAACGCTTTTTTTTAGACAAAAATAATATAAGTGATCGAGCAATTAAGAGCCCATGGATAACCATGGATACAAAGGGTGCTAACACCTTCCCTTTGTATAATGTACCTCCCGAACCCAAAATCTAAATTAAGGTCTTTCCTGTTCTTTTCCACCTTTCCTTATTGGATAAAAGAAAAGTCGGTGGCGACTCTTGCTAACCGCGACATTGCGATAAAAAACACAAAAAGTCCAGTTCACCGTATGACAGAACTGGCGACTCTGCTGGGGACCCTAAATATTTAAAAAGAGAGGTTACCTTAAAAACAAGATCACTTATTCAATTTGTCTGATTTATTTTTAAGGGATTGCTTGGGTATGTTATGCTTGAGTGAAAGATCCTACACCCGGATCTAGTGTACCTTAGGTAAGTAGCAAGAGATCATCGCGACTGTCCGGCGTATACTGGAATGGTCAAAATGATGGCTACGGTTAATGTGACACTTTGGATGTCCTGATGTTCCTCATGTTAGTTGAGGAAATATTTGGCATTCGCGTGGTGTCATAAAAGCATTAACCAGACCTTTAGAACCCTAATTGACTCATCCTGGCCATTAGAAAGTAGTGAGATAACTGGCTTCGGTTCCGACTGGAGTTGGTTGAGACTCGATACTACACTCTTTGAGATTGGACTTTAGGGAAGCTTCGGTCAACCACTTGGTGTTGCACTGAAGTGGACTTAAGGAAAGGTCAATGATTTGAGATCCTTCTAGAACCCGGTTACTATTCTAAGACAGGTTGAACCAACCAAACTTCAGTGGGGAGGGTATTTACCTATGAAACTCACGCAAGCCTTAAAACCTAGGAATGATTGTTGTGTGACTTGCTTGTGCTTGTTATTTATCTGACATCATAACAACATAACATCATAACATCATGGCATTGTACTAACCATTTCAAGGATTTAGGGATTTAACTCTGCTAAAAAAAAAAACAGAAAAAACAAAAACAAAAGCAAAAACAAAAGAGAAAAGAAAAAAAAAAGCTCTTTTTGTTAGTTTATGCAAAGTTAAATCCCGAAAGTCCTTGAAAACATTTCATACATTGCATTGCATCGCATAACAGGTATTCTAAAGGATCAGTGTTCTCACGATTTTCCTGGCAAACAGATTCCAGCAGATTCAAACAGATTGAACAATGGCTCTCGAACAAACTGTCAAAGATCTCCAGGCCCAGAATGCTCAATTCCAGGAAATGATGCTGAGCTTATCTAAGGGGCAGGAAGAACTGAAAGCTCTTTTGATGGAGAAGAAGAAGGACCAGAAACCTGTGGGTTACATCAACCCGGGGAGAAGGCTTAAGGGACAGGTTACAGGAGTCAAGATGAGAATTCCGAAGGATTCAGAAGAAGAGACCGAGAATGATTCGGAAGATGAGAATCCTAATCTCGTCAATTCTGAGGACGACGACGAAGATTATGAACATGAACAGTACTCTCCGAAGGATGATAAGTACAAGTTGCTGGAAGAACGTATGCTAGCTATGGAGGGGCAGAAAGTGCCCGGTCTGGATTTCGAAAACTTGGGTCTGGTCTCTGATGTGGTCATTCCCCGCAAATTCAAGGTTCCCATTTTCACTAAGTATGATGGTGCCTCTTGTCCTCAGATGCATCTAAGGGCTTATGTGAGAAAGATTCAGCCGCACACTACTGATAAGAAACTGTGGATCCATTTCTTCCAAGAGAGTCTGTCTGGCACACAGTTAGAGTGGTATTATCAGCTTGAGAGCTCTAACATCCGCACATGGACTGATTTAGCAACAGCTTTCTACAAGCACTACCAGTATAATTCTGAGTTAGCGCCTACTCGGCTACAGCTACAAAATATGACTATGGGCTCTAAAGAAAGTTTCAAAGAATATGCTCAAAAGTGGAGAGATTTGGCTGGCAGAGTCAAACCCCCTATGACTGATCGAGAGTTAGTGGACATGTTCATGGGTACACTGACTTGCCCATTCTACAGCCATCTACTGGGAAGTTCCTCGTCAGGTTTCACTGAACTTATCTTGACAGGTGAACGGGTTGAAAGCGGCATTCGAAGTGGAAAGATACAGGCAGCTACTTCTGCAAGCACCAAAAAGTCCTATCAGGGAAAGAATGAATCAAATGCTGTGTACAGTGAGAGGAAGCATAACAAGAAGAATCGTGACCATACTGTTGGGGCAGTTACAATTGCCGCACCGCCATCTCAGAACTTCCAACACAGACAAGACAGGTCGAGAAGACAGTTTACCAAGATCAATATGACTTTAACCCAAGCACTGCAGAGTATGTTAAAGGCCAATTTGATTACCCTCAGAGGCCCTCCTGCAAATCCCAACACTACTTCTCCTCGTTATAATCCCAACGCCAGGTGTGCCTATCACTCCGATAGCCCCGGGCATGATACGAATGATTGCTGGTTGTTGAAGAACAAGATTCAGGATATGATCGACGCTGGAGAAATTGAACTTGATCCTCCGGCGACCCCCAATGTCATCACAGCACCTATGCCTAATCATGACCAGAATGTTAATGTTGTGGACGACAATTCTCACGTTACTGACGTTGCTGATTTAGCATCTCCTCTCCTGATCGTTAAGAAGAATTTATTGCAAGCTGGTTTATTTCCAGGTTGTGCTGAAGATTGCGATCTCTGTGTACTCCGACCCAATGATTGTTTGAAGTTGAAGAACGGCATTCAACGGCTGATGGATGATCGTACAATTCTATTTGAAAGGGTTCCTAAGGTGGACAACTCTATTGAAGAGGTATCTGTGATTGCTAGGTCCAAAGCTCCAGTGAAGATTACCGCTACTAGAGTGCCTGTGAAGATTACCGCTGAGCCCAAAGTGGCTCCCCTGATTATTACCGCACCTGGCCCCGTGCCATATTCCTCCAGCAAAGCTATTCCGTGGAACTATGGAGGCGACGTTTACATCCATGGCATAAAGCAAGTTGGTAGTTCTGCTAATCCTAATGATATTGTGGGGACTAGTAAAGTTACTCGAAGTGGAAGGATCTACTCCCCAGAAATCTCACCTCCCGCTCCCGAAATTCGAGGAAAAAGACCAGTCAATCCTCCTCAGTCAGAGACATCGGTCGAAGTTACTTCTGAAGATGTTGCCAAACAGGAAATGGAAGAGATGCTGAAAATCATCCGTAAGAGCGATTTTGATGTAGTGGAACAATTGGGGCATACTCCGTCTAAAATCTCAATGTTGTCTTTATTGTTATCTTCTGAATCCCATGCCAATGCGTTGATGAAATTCTTGAAGACCGCTCATGTGCCTCAAGAAACATCCGTCGATCAATTCGAACATTATGTTGCTAATTTGACTGTTGACAATGGCCTAGGCTTTTCCGATGCTGACCTGACACCAGCAGGAAAGAATCACAATAAAGCTCTGCATATCTCCATCGAGTGTGAGGGGATCACCCTGGCTCACGTGTTGATCGACAACGGCTCTTCCTTGAATGTGCTCCCGAAAGCTGTACTCGATAAATTTGACTACAAAGGCATTGAACTGAAACCTAGTGATGTTGTGGTGCGTGCTTACGATGGTGCGAAGAGTGTTGTCTATGGTGAAGTGGTTCTCCCTATCAAGATAGGACCTCAAGTCTTCAACACTACCTTTCACGTGATGGACATTCGTCCCGCCTACTCCTGCTTGTTGGGGCGCCCTTGGATCCATGGGGCAGGTGCGGTAGCTTCGTCACTTCATCAAAAGCTGAAGTATCCAATAGCAGGCATGGTTGTCACTGTATGTGGAGAAGAAGAGTATATTGTCAGTAGTGTGCAAGCCTTCAAATACGTCGAGATGGATGGTGAATTCTTTGAGACTCCTTCTCAGTCATTTGAAGTGGTTCCTCCACCCAGTCCTGTCCTTAAGCCAACTCCCCTTGTGCCCAAGGTTGTTCGTGCTCCCCCTGTCATGATCTCTCTGAAAGATGCTCAAGCCGCGATTGAAAATGGTGATCGTGCTGGTTGGGGTCAACTGATCAATGTACCGTACAAGTCTGATAAAGCTGGCCTGGGGTTTAACTCTGGAAAGATAGTCAAAAATCAGATTAATGCTGTAGAAGATGCTGATAGCGATTGCGACTTGGATAGCTGGATTTTCCCAACAATTGGTGACGGACTCAACAATTGGAAGACTGAAGACATTATCCCGATTTCCTTTAGTCAGGAGTAATTGTTATTGTTTATTCTAGAATTGCAAATTTTAATCAAACTTCTTAAAGCATTGTGTCTATGCCCGAGGCACAATGGCTAATTTGTTAGGGGTTTGTCATTTTCATAAGCATATTTATATTCAATAGATCAATGGACTTTTTGCATTCAAATATTGCGCTCTTTATCTTTCCTGTCATTTTTCAAACAAGCTATGTTTCTTGCACACACTCACGTAACAATTTGCCGATCCATATCCACTCTGGATCCTGTTGGTAATGACTCTGCTACTGTTCATTATGACTTTGAAAATCCGATCTACCAAGCCGAGGATGGAAGCGAGGAAGATTGTGAAGTCCCTGGAGAACTTGCCCGACTACTGCAAGAAGAAAAAACTATACAGCCGCATGAGGAATCAATTGAAATTGTAAATCTGGGTACTGAAATAAACAAGAAAGAAGTCAGAGGTTTCTTGGGGCACTCGAATTACATTGCCCGATTCACTCCACACTTGACTGCTACCTGCAAACCCATCTTCAAATTACTGAGACAAAATCAAGAGATGGTATGGAATGATGAATGCCAAGAAGCTTATGACAAAATCAGGAAATATCGCCAAGAACCTCCAGTTCCGATGCCACCAGTTGAAGGAAGACCTTTAATTATGTATTTGACCGTGTTAGAAAATTCAATGAGGTGTGTTGGGGCAACATGACGAGTCTGGTCGAAAAGAGCATGCCATATACTGCCTTAGCAAAAGGTACCGACTGTGAAACAAGATACTCACAGCCCGAGAAAGCTTGCTGTGCTTTGGCCTGGGCTGCTCGCCGACTAAGACAGTATATGTTGAATCATACCACCTTATTGACTTCTAAGATGGATTCTATCAAATACCTATTTGAGAAACCTGCTGTCTCCTGAAAGAGTTATCACTGACAATGGTACTAATTTGAACAACAAGATGATTACTGAACTCTGCACGCAGTTCAAAATAAAACACCATAACTCTTCTCCGTACCGGCCAAAGATGAACGGCGCCGTGGGGACTACTAACAATATCAAGAAGGTCATGCAAGAAATGACAGTAACATACAAAGACTGGCATGAGATGTTACCATTTGCTCTTCATGGTTATCGTACTTCCGTGCGAACTTCGACAGGGGCAACTCCTTTCTCTTTAGTCTACGGAATGGAAGCCGTTTTACCCGTGGAAGTTCAGATTCCCTCTCTAAGAATCATGAAAGAGGCGGGCTTAGATGAAGATGAATGGATTCCGACTCGACTCGATCAGATAAATCTGATTGATGAGAAGAGACTTGCGGCTGTTTGTCATGGGCAGATATATCAGAAATGCATGACCCAGGCATTTAACAAAAGAGTTAAGAGACAGGTGTACCAACTTGGCGACTTGGTAATCAAACGTATCATTCTACCACAAACTGATCCCAGAGGCAAATGGACTCCCACATACGAAGGGCCATTTGTGGTTAAGAAGGTATTCTCAGGTGGAGCCATGATACTCGCTACAATGGATGGTGAAGACTTCCCACATCCCGTGAACGCGGACATAGTTAAAAAATACTACGCATAAAAGAGACCCGCTAGATCGACGTATCTAGGCAAAAGTAAGGGCATCCCGGCGAACCAAAAGGGTTCGGGCAAAAATTAGGGATATATAAAAAAAAAATGTACACCCGGCAAGTCGAAAACCTGAAAAGGCGGCTTGGGCAAAAAAGGGTATCCTGGTGGACTGAAAACCTGAAAAGGCGGTCCAGGAAAAAATTAGGGATTAAAGCGTATGACTATGTCCCGTTCTCAGTCAACTTTCATCCAAGTTCGAGGGACTGACCAAGCCAATCACTTCTATCCGACAGCAAGGGATGAGATGCTCGAAGACATAATGACAGTAGTAGGCTTAAAATCAATAGGACTTCTTCCACATAGCTTTCTCTTTGTTTTCGACAATTTCCTCTTACTAGGATTTCTGTCTCCTTGTACACAAATTGCCTGTTTATAGGCCTCCTTTCAAATTCAATACAACCCTCTTTCAAAAAAAAGATACTTTTGTTTTTACTTTTCTGTTTTGGTTGCGTAAATGTCCATTGATTTAATTTGAATTAATATGTGCATTTGAATATGACTGATGTTTACCAAAAATACATGCATAGAATAGCAATAGCAATTACTACCCGACTTCAGGATCAAGGAAAAGGTCTAATCATGCTTCCAATGAATCCGCTACCAATTCTCTTCCCCAGCAAGCCTTTTTTTTTTCCTCAGAAAATGGCAGTATCCCCAGGCACAGCCAGTTACTCCCCAACAGAGGTCGGCGTCACCAGACAGATTGATCATCTCATCCATCCCCAGCCAGGCTCTGTTGAATATTTCCACCATCAGACAGAAATCAAGCATCCCCAGCCGAGAAAGGGTCATCGACACAAATGTCTCAAATCAGTAGATGGGGATTTATTTTCCCCAGTAGAGTCCCCAAGCAGAACTTCTCATACGCATAACTCATTCATTACATCCTTTCACAGCATACGCATGCATACAACATTCACATTTATTTTAGCATAACACGAAACATCTCATGCATCATGACATAGCATGAAGCTAACTTTTTCTTTGCAGGTTAATTATCCTCCTGATATAGTCAAAGTAGAAGGTTCATTCAGACAGACACCTTTATCAATCACATTCAAGATTCAGATACATATTTCAAATACAGTTCATGGGAACATTCATTCTGACAACACTTCGATATCCTCCTAACGATGGCATCTTTAAGCCCATCCCAGACATTTATTGCAAGTACAACATATACAGGTTATCAGATACAGCCTAACGTACGGTTCATTCTGATTCAGCCCAACATATGACTTCTTCAGCAACTCCAATGCGGTCTAACGTACGACCCATTTGGACCTTCAAATCCTCAGATGCTGCCTAGCGTACGGTACATTCAGGGGTGTAGTCTAGCGTACGACTACTTTCTTTTTCAGATGCAGCCTAACGGACGGCTCATTCTACAACTCGGATACGATCTAACGTACGATCCATTCTGAACTTCAACAACCCCAACGCGGTCTAACGTACAACCCGTTTGGATCTTACAACCCTCAGATGCTACCTAACGTACGGTACATTTCTGAAGTGTAGTCTGGCGTACGACTACCGCTTTCATCATCAGATGCGGCCTAACAGACGACTCATTCTGCGACGGTCTAACGTACGACCCGTTCGGATGTCCATCCTCTCAGATGCTACCTAACATACGGTACATTTCTGAAGTGTAGTCTAACGTACGACTACCCCTTTCATCATCAGATCCTACCTAACATACGGTACATTTCTGAAGTGTAGTCTAACGTACGACTACCCCTTTCGTCATCAGATTCAGCCTAACGTACGGCTCATTCTGCAACTCAGATACGATCTAGCGTATGGTCCATTCTGATCCTTTATCCCCAACAGCATATGACACACTCCGACTCCCCAGCGAAGTCGGCAGCCTAATGGATGACTCATTATACGGTCTAACGTACGACCCAGTGTGGCACCCATGTCTTCAAATTGGCCTAATATACGGCGCGATCTGAAGCTTTCGTCATCAAACCTCCCGGATGGCATCTTTAAGCCCATCTCCATCAAGACCAACTGTCGATTCTCAAGTGCAAATTTTTGGGGCATTCTAGTGTTCAATAATCTTCCACCTCCAGACCACAAATGGCATACACGCCATCCTAACTCTCTCGGTTCAAGAATACTGAACAGGGGCAGCTGTCATACCCCAAAAATTACCCACCATTTTTCCTAAAAAAAAAAAAAAAAAAAAAAAAAAAAAAAAAAAAAAAAAAACGAAAGAAAAAAAAAAAAAAGAGATTTTTTTTTTAATTAATTAATTAATTAAATAATTAAAATAAATAAATAAATAAAATATAACAAATTATTTTGGACTTGGGTCTCCCTCATTCCAAGCCCATTACCCACGAAATTAGTCTATAAATACTGAAGTTTCAGTAGGGGGAGTTACACTTGGAGTTTACACTGGGAGATTCACTGGAGAAAGAAGGAAGAGAAGCAAAACACTCTGAGGTTTCCTTGGAACAAAACCTTGAGGAAAAAGAAAGAGAGAGAACAGAGAAGGACGGATAGAAACTTTGGCATAGGAACCCTGCCTACCCGGAGAATTCAGAGTAAAGAAACCCTGAAGGCAGCCCATCTGCACCGAAGCCATCGCCGTCCAATTCCCGCTGCCTAACTTATTCCGATACTACAAGTGGTCAATCCCTTCAACCTTGAATTGGCAAACAGGTTTGCGTATCTCTATTGTTTATACTTTCAATTGGCCATATCTACATATATAATGCATCATGATTAAATGTTGATATATAATTTGCTTTCGTATGGGAATTTAAATATGCCTGACTACCCTGAATGTTTGACCATGTTATTCCTGTGATAAAATGCCATAAAATTCAAAGTTCCTAACATGGGGCTGTTTTCAAATTCAAAATCCTGGCCTTCGCTAGGCGAGGCAGAGGCGAACGAGACAGTAGCTGACTTTTCTATTCTGTTTTTTTTTATGTTTTATCATAGCCATGCATTATTCATCCTATCCTATTTATTGTTGTGATATTTCTCCGGTGTAATCTTCGATTGCACCCTGATTTGGTGTTCTGACATGTTTCTTTTTTTGAGTTTCGTAAAGGTTCACATATCCCAGGAAAAGGTTATTGGCTAGGTATTCCACTTTATTTGTGGGATACCCTTGTGGAGTTTCACCCTAAATTAATTTTTTAATGTATTAATTTCTAATGTATTAATTTTTTAATATATTATTTTTAATAATTTTAATGTGGAGTTTCATCCTAATTATATAATTAATTGTAAAACTTTGCCTTTGAATAAGTGATCTTGGACCTCTCTTTGTTGCCTTACGATTACGATATTACGGTCATGTCCCGCGAACGTGGGGATACCCTTAGCAAAGACCCTTCGGTTAAATCATCATAAAATAAATTATAGTCCCTCGGATGTTGCCTTCGAATATACAACTTTGTCCCTCGATGACCCTCCGATGTTGCCTACGGTTAAATGATGATAGTCCCTTCGAATGCTAAGGTATCCTCATAACTGTTGCCTTCAATGACCAATCGATGACCCTACGATGACCCTTTTACATCCAAAGGATAAAACTACTTATTTCTCAATAATAAGGACAGTTTTACCCTCATAAGGATAGGAAATGTCCGTAAAGACCTTGGGTCGGTATAACTCTTAATTGCTGGCTCACAACCTAAAACATTTTTCACACCTCACACCTTTCAAAATACCTTCAGAAAATCACCACTTGGTATACATTCATACTAGAATCATTACCGAGTTATATTTTTCTAAACAATTTTCAAAACTAAACGAGATAATCACTTTGTATACATTCATACAAGAATCATTACAAAGTTAAATTCTCTTTTCAAAACAATTTTTTTAAACAATTCACAAACGCTTTTTTTTAGACAAAAATAATATAAGTGATCGAGCAATTAAGAGCCCATGGATAACCATGGATACAAAGGGTGCTAACACCTTCCCTTTGTATAATGTACCTCCCGAACCCAAAATCTAAATTAAGGTCTTTCCTGTTCTTTTCCACCTTTCCTTATTGGATAAAAGAAAAGTCGGTGGCGACTCTTGCTAACCGCGACATTGCGATAAAAAACACAAAAAGTCCAGTTCACCGTATGACACCTGGGTATTGGGCCTTTTACCTCGAGTAACTCCCACCCCCAAATCAGAGAAACACAGCCAGCACAGCAGATGAATGAATGAATGCAAACATTAATGCACACATTGAATGCAAACAGTAAATGAAATGAATGCAATAAACAACAGCAAATAGCAACCAAAGCCCTAACCTAGAGAGCGCTAGGAGAGACTCGCTTAGGAAAGAAGGACCAGCACAGGTCAACTTCTCTATCCCCAGCAGAGTCGCCAGCTGTCGCATTACGCGAAAAACCGGCGGGAAACAAGAACAACAGAGCCGCCACCGTGCGTTATTTATCCCAAAAGAGGGAAAGGAAACGCTCAGAGTAAACCTGGAAAAAGCATGGTCTCGCGACCAAAGAGAATGGGATCGGGAGTCGGTTATGCGAAGGGAAGGTATTAGCACCCCTACGCATCCGTCGTACTCGACGGGATCCACGCACAATAGGAAGGAAAATGGTTGCTAAAACACTGCTCATAAACAATCATCTATACCGACTGAAAGAGACACAAGAGACAAACAAGACTGACTCGGCAGGACATCGCATCCTGGGCCTACTTAGTCTATCAAGCATAGACATCAGAGTCAAAGTAGTTCGGACTGGGGAAACGACACATGCTCGCTAGGATGTCTCATCCTATGCATACGTATCTCCTCGAACGAAAGAGAATCAGAGCATTCGTAGCTCGGCTAAGACGCACCAGACAAAACAACACAAACACGGGAAAACATGGAACCCGAATGCCAATCGCTGGACTTACATCAACTTCCAAACCAAACACACACAAGAAGGCAAACGTGGAGCCCAAATGCCAATCACTGGACTTACATCAGCATCCGAACCAAAACACACACAAACACTGGAACCCGAATGCCACTCGATGGACTTACATCAGCTTCCAAGCACACAACAAGACAAAACAAAGACACAGGCGCCCAGAGAGATCTGCTCATCTCCTGCCTACGTACCTCATCTGGTATGAGGATCAGGGCGACGTAGTTCCCCTACGGAGGGACACAGGATTAGCCTAACCAGATGATAGGGGGAAACACAACTAGGGAGACTACGACTCGAGCCTAGCTGTTATCATGCAAAGTTGTCCCTAAGTCAAGGTTTCTAGCTAACTTGCACAGGAAGCAAGCCTATCCTATTCAACAGAAGCAGTAAATCAAGCATTCACAAGTAGCACACACTATATGCACACCAAAGGGGCTCAATCAAAGGGTAAGACTGCAAGAGCAAGTCATCTGTACAGGGGTAGTATTAGCTCTTAACCTTGCCATTGAGGGGCTAAGGTGAAGTTGATGAAAGGAGAGTGAAGATAAGACTTCACAGCTCTTATCCCTGGTCAGGGAGAGCTTCAGACAAAGGAGCGTGGGTTCAGAATGTGGGAACCCTTCTACACTCGAGACTCTGACACAACTGTACATTGTACAAGATCTTGGGTTTGTGTCCCAATGCATCAACACAGTGGTGTGAGCAGAGGGACGACTCAACAGAATAGTGGGAGATAGATTGCATATCTCTTTGATCCACCAATTGCCTTAATCAAGGTCTTTACCTGCTTGGCACAAAAAGTAAACAATCACAAACATTGCCTCTTAAGGAGGACTTCAGACAGGTGCCTGGCCAAGTAACAGGCCAGGTCTTCCAGACTACATGGAGACAAGAATGTTATACCTCAGTGCAAATTGCTTATCAAGCAAAGCAAAGCAATATTAGCAACTAATGTACCTGAAATCAATCAAATATCATCAGTATACCAATCACAGAACTAAACAGCAAATGGTTCACAATTGACTATAAACAGACAAACACAAGCCAATGCACCAAAGTGCAAGTCAACTCAAAGGATCCAAACATCCTACAAAACAAAACAAGTTAGTGTACAATGTCAAATGATATCTCAATCAAAAGTGAATCCACCTCCTTAAGGTATTTGGCCTCTTAACCTGAAAATCACATTCAAACATGAGATACAAGACCACTAGGACAAGCCTAGGGTCAAAAGGAAGGAAAAAAGTCAAAACAGCAAGTGAAACATGATAAAAATCAACATTAATCAAATACAAAGAGAATCCAATTGGTCTCACATCTAAACTATGCACTAAATTTATTTCATGCACAATTTAAGTCAAGCTAGGCAAATGTGAATCATATATGAGCAAACAGAATGATCTCACTCAAACAAATACCTAAACAGCTCAATAAATTCCACAAAAATTCCAGCCTAAACAGGACACATTCAATGAACTACATATCAATTTTCATGCCATTTGGACAACAGGAAGTAGGTCAATGAAAATCATAAAGTCAGCAGAAATCCAAACAAGTCAACACATGGTAGCAAAATGAGCATCAACTTCAATCAAGTGTAAAACAGTGAGAAGAATTAAGAAATGAATGGGACCAAAGCCAAATTAACAAGGAACATGTTATGAATCACTCCATCAAATTTCACATTCATATGACATGGTATGAGCATTTCACAAGACATAGAAGACAAACACTCAAACAAAGACCAAAAATGTCTAAACAGCAAACAAAAATCTCAATTAAATGGAAAATGAATCAACAATTCATACAAAATTTCATGGTGAAACTAGACATATACAAGACACAGCATGCAAAATTTGAGATCGATTGGAGAAGCATAGGCATGTCAAATAAATTCATGAAATTGACCTAACCTAGTGTGACACAAATTGTCACACTCAACTTGCACACATCATAACTACCAAACCAGAGATCCAAAATTCACAAACTATACATCAAAATAACCAGCAAGGAGTCAAGAATTAGCATGTGAAATTTCATTCAATTTGGATAATGTATGAGTATTTCATGTTAAAAATGGTGAAACATGCACAAAATGCACACAAGTCAAAGATCAATAGGCAAAGTCAAAAATCCACCAAGCACAACTTGAGTTATCATACCTATAAAAAACTAGAGAAAATTATGAATCTAACAAAAAAACTCCCACTAAATTTGGATGAAAAATGGATTTTATATGATTTTTTGAAGTTTTATGAAATTATTGAATGTTTATTTAAGTTTTTAATAAATTAAATGGATTCTGGTGGCAGTTTCGTAATTACGTGAGCCAAGGTCCAAAACGACACAGCATCATTTATTCGCTGGCAGCGTGGGATTGGTCCACTTGAGCGGTAAACAGAAAATTTGAAATGGCAAGCGCATGAACGGATCAAACAGCATTTTTCCAGAAAATTCTTCGTGTTCATCCGCGTGCTTCAACTGTTCTTGAGTCCAGAATTGGTTACGAACGATTTGACACCAAAACACGCAAACGATATACCGTTGGAACCGTATGAGTGCGTACATCACAAATATGCAAACGAAATTGTCCAGAAGTTCATATACAGCAAGAATCGATTGAAGGAAGTTTTGACATACAATCTTTAATCCTAGATTTCTCTCTCAATAATTGATTAAAATCAAAACTACAAGCATCTTAGCACTCTACAACGAACGATCTACAAGAAGCACATCACAATTTGGCAAACGGTTAGATTCGAATTCCAACCTTGATCGATGGCAGTTGATGAATCTTTGCTCCTTTTGATCTAATTCGCGAAAACAGAAGTAGTGTTAAGCTGTAGGAGGTGAATGACGAAGAAACTTCAGCTCAAACGTGCAAGAATCCACATAAATTCTCAACTGCCATTGGAGATGATGCTTTCAACAGTTGGAACTGGCCTTGATTCTTGCTCCAAATGCTTCAAACAGAAGTTATACAAGACCTGCACATGAAGAATTCACCAAGCAATTGCAACAACATTCACGAATTATTGATGAATTTGGAAAAAAATGTGAAAGTTCAAAGTGAAAAAAGTGAGAGAATTGTGAAAGTTTTCTGTTTGGATCTGAAGAAAATGATTAGTGCTGATACAAAACAGTTGTAATTATCAATATATACCAAGGCTTAATCCCAAAATTAATCCCAATTAGCAAAATGGAAGGATTAGTGTTAAGTGCAATTTTCAAGTGTGTGGCCAAAATGCCCTTTCATGATGCAGCTGATTTTCTGTCCAAACTTGGTTCAAACAAGTCACAAATGACATTTGGAAGGTGTTGCAAAAAGTCCCATTTCAAAATTCCATGTATTTCTCAAATTGGACCATTTTGCCCTTGGATTTTAATTGTTGCACTTGAAAATTGACCTTTTTATGTGAAGGATTTTGGCAAAATGTGATGATGGATTATGAAAGTACACATCAAACGTGGTTTGCTCAAAGAAAAACCATCCAATTTGGCCATTCCATGTGAGAGTTATGCCACTTTGATTTCGGGCATTTTTGGAAAATGACTGGACCATATCTTGCCAACCACACATGGGAATTTCAAGTTCTTTGACTTTTTGGAATGGTAAGATCAAGATCTTCAACTTTCATGTTGGACAAAATTCCATTTGAAGCTTGTATGATGAAGTAATTTTGAGGAGAAAAACTTTCCATTTTGGGCAGCTGAAATTACAGGTCACCTGCTATTTTAGGAAACTTCTTGTCTGACCTCCAAATCTTCAACCTTGGTCTTTGATATGTCAAATGAGACTTATATGGACATGAGTGAGGCCCTTCAAGCCATCTCACACCTTCCAATCCATAAAATCAGGCACAGTTGACCACAATTGACCTTCTATGGTTCCAGCTGAAATTCAGCTTGACTGATGACTTCTGAGCATCCAATCTTTGTCCAAATCACTTCACAATGATCCTTAGACCATATGAGCTTGATAAATCAATCCCAGGGCTTTGTCTCAATGAAAATAGCACTTGCTTGCTTGCTTGACTGATTCTCCTGACCAGTTTGACCTAATTTGTCAACTGAGCTTGCACTTGGGCAAATGGACAATGCAATGTTATGCAGTGGACCATGTTATGTTAATGACCTAATGTGAAATGAATGTACAAAAGGTAGGGTGCAAATTTGAGGTGCTACACAACCATGAGCATCCTACTGTTATATATAATGGTAAAAAAAATGAACTTATAATTAGAGAAAATTGCTAACTAACTTAACGTAGTTATTACTAATTAAATAGTTCATATGGATTCACTAAAAAAAAATTTAAATAATAATTTTTTACAAAAATAATACGAAAATGACTATAATTTTAAAATATTTATCAATATAACCACTTTAAAAAAAACACAATTTACTATGACAACATGCATCAATCACTTTGTACTTAGACGTCACTGCAATTGACACATGCATATAAAATGTAGGAGCATGCGTCATTGCAATTGATGCATTTATGTGGCTATTTTTTTTTTACATGCATGCGTCATTTACAATGACACATATTTCTATCGTTTATATGAATACGTCAATTGCAATGATGGATGTTGTTACATTTTGCAGGTATGCACCAATTGATGTATACTTCCACAAACATGATTAGTTTGATAAATAAATTAAAAAACAATTATTTTAGTATATAATTTAAGAAATTGATTATTTTAAAAAAATGGATTAACTAACTCCAATAAAAGAAACATAAAGTAAATTATTTGTTGTTATTTCTTGTTATAAAAAAGAGAGAGAGAGCGCGCGCGCTCTCCCCAGTGAAACATACTGGGAGTACCTTTGAAGGTCAAAAAGCAACTTCATTCAGTAAGAAAAATAAATAAATTATTAAAATAATAAAATCTGACATTAACATTTATTTGACACATTTTGTGACTTGTAAATAATATTTTGATGAATATTTGAGGAATAAATGTCTTTGTTCTTGTTGTCCTGGAATAATTTTTCTATCCTCGACATATAGATTCATATTTGATGCAGAGATACTGTCGAGATAGTATGTCCAAGTAACCAAGCTGTCGCATAAAGTAATAGGAATTTAAAACTATAAAATTGAAAAACTTTTGATAATAATAATAGATCCAATGAATCAATACAATTAGAATACGCAAGTGTCACGTTGTGCATATATTTCCAATCTTGTTCTGTCACCTTCATCTCATCCCCATTCTGGATATTTCTGTGATTTCATATACGATAACAACCCATTCACTATCTTTTCCTTTTCCTTTTATTGGCCTTCTCTTCTCTCACATGCTTATGTCCCACTCACATCATGCCATTGCCGCATCATCAACAGTTTACCAATATAATACTAATAAAACCATACGTATAGACATTATTGCACTCACTTTCTTGTATTCTCTTTCAGTTTTTCTTGTGCAAAACCATGGCTAGCAGCAATAAAGAGAAGGAGGAGAAAGACATTGAGTTTATGTTTAATGAGGAGGATGTAGAGGAGGAACATGATATTGAAACTGACGGTGGTAGCAGTGATGATAATTATGATGACGATGATGACGGAAATCATGCATTTCAACCTCACTCTTTCACTTCCAACCAATGGCCTCAAAGTTACAAGTATAATCTTCTTCTACCATTTTCTTTTTTTTTTGTTTTTGTTTTTGTTTTGTTTGCCTTAACTTTGAAAACTTACTACTGCATGCTTCTTAATTATGTCAGAGAGACTACAGATTCTTACACAATTGCTACAGCTCCAAGTTTTGGATCCATTCTAAAAGGACCAAGTTTTATTTATTCAAGTTTTGGCAATCGTTCAAAGAGTAACTCAGACATAGATGGAAAATCTCCCTTTCTATCAGCTTATGAGAAAGATTCCATGCAAAATCTTGCTGGAGAAATGCCTCTTGGTCATGGTTGCAGCTTCACTCAAACAATTTTCAATGGTATGTAATTTTATTTGACATGTGCATGTTCATTCGCTATGAACATTGTAAACTCATTTGCTTGAATAGTTGCTTATTTCAATTTTAAGGTGATGCTATGACTTTTCAGGGATTAATGTGATGGTTGGAGTTGGCCTTATATCTGCTCCTTATACAGTGAAACAAGCTGGTTGGGCGAGCATGTTGGTGATGACACTTTTTGCAGTTGTTTGTTGTTATACAGCCATGCTTATGAGACAATGCTTTGAAAGTAGAGAAGGACTCACTAGCTACCCAGATATAGGAGAAGCTGCGTTTGGTAGATATGGCCGTGTCTTTGTATCTGTGAGTTTTTCTATTTCTTTACTGAGAATGTGTATGCACGGCTGTTTGTTGGCTGGTAGAAAAGACAATAGAGTTTTACTGAGAATGTTTTGCTATCAATGAATTATTAATGATTGTTTATTATTGATGTTTTTTGCAGATCATTTTGTACACTGAGTTATATGTAAGTGCTGAAACTAATTTTATTTTTTTTACATTTCCTTTGGATCCACTTTGTTTTGTAACTCTGCGCTGCATGTTTAAGAATCTTTTCGCGAGTGCAGTCATATTGTGTGGAATTCATCACCTTGGAAGGAGATAACCTCACTAGTCTGTTTCCTGGAACATCCTTAGATTTAGGTGGTCTCCATTTAGATTCCATGCACTTATTTGGAGTTCTTACTGCACTTATTGTTCTCCCTACTGTTTGGTTGAAGGATCTCCGAATAATCTCGTATCTATCAGGTTCTCTAAATTCTAAAGGAGATTATTTCTGTTTTCAAATTTTACAACTTGCATTATCCTCATTAGAACTTCAATTTTGATTTTCAGTTGGAGGGATTGTAGCAACAATATTGATTATTATTTGCGTGGTATCGGTTGGGACAACCGTTGGATTCCATCATACTGGTCAAGTGGTGAATTGGAGTAGCATTCCATTTTCTATTGGTGTCTATGGGTTTTGCTTTGCAGGACATTCAGTTTTTCCAAATATATACCAGTCTATGGCTGACAAAAAACAGTATACCAGAGCATTGATAACATGGTTTGACACCTAACTTAGATGTTATTGTAACAATATATCAATTTGTTCTTTGTGAATCTCTGATTGCTGAACAGATTTCTTTCTGTACAGTTTTGCTTTGTGTATATTGATATACGGAAGCGTTGCAGTCATGGGATTTCTCACATTTGGCGACAACACTTTGTCTCAGATAACATTGAATATGCCAGCAGGTGCATTTGCTTCCAAAGTTGCATTGTGGACAACAGTAAGTTTCAAATTTTGTTGGTCTCAATTTCATTCTAGAGAACAAATTATTTATCCCTGGCGTTGTTTTCCTTGATGTTTTTTCAGGTAATTAACCCATTCACTAAATATCCTTTTTGCATAGAATGAATGTTTACTATATAGCAAACAATTAGAGATGGTTTAATCCAATTAATTTAGCAATAAGTTGAGGTTAAATTTTCCTTAATAATTAACAAATATGCTTTGTTGATGAATCCACTGGCAAGGAGTCTGGAAGAATTGCTGCCAGAAAGAATTTCAAGTACTTATTGGTGTTTCCTTCTTCTAAGAACAGTACTTGTTGCATCTACGGTTTGTGCGGCTTTTTTGATTCCGTTTTTTGGTAAGTCTTAGCCTTCTTTACTCTGAAATACATTGACTATATTGTTTCTCATTTATAGTGGTTTTTAGGCAGGGATATTATGATATTACGTGTTCATATTCATATATATAGTTTTATCAGAATATCATTTTGTTTTGCCTTATTTCATGAAGCTCTTTTGTTTTGCATATTTAAAACCAAAACTGTCAACCCAGTAAAATTTCTTCCTTACAAAATGGGAATCTAGCTATTATGGATTAGAGGCAATATGCAATGCGCATGATTATCATAGATTAGTGATATGTGTGTTAGCTTCATCTATTTGAGAAACTGAGAAGTCACTAGTGTCAAAGCCCTTTTTTCCAGTTTCAGCACTAGATTTTGTAACTGTGCTCCAATTCAAATTCTTCCTAGATACTAAGTTTCCTACACCGAGTACATTATAATCATAATAAGTCCTTTGCACGGCCAGCCTCATATCAATGGTCAGCATGCCCAATCCTTATTTGAATAACTAACTTTTGCTCTTACAAATTAGACATTTTCCTGGAGCACATTTAATATATTTGTACAATAAAACCCTGTGTTCCTTGCAAGGAGAGTGTATTAAGAGATGGTGAGGCACATTTCCTGTATTTCATGATATATATAAAAGTAGGATATTACAAATTTCCTAAATCAATTTCATTAAATATTGTGAGATTTTCCACACTCTTCCTCAAGGTAGTGAATAGGTGTTCTACATTTTTAATTTGGACAAACACATTCAAAATTGTTGGTGATTTTAGTATCACCCATGATTTTAGTAGTAATGAGATTTACTCTAGGCCGATGCAATTATGCGTTAAAGCTTGGAAACGAGTTAGGAGTAGTGCGGAGTGCACGCTCGTAGAGCCAACGTGTAATTGACTGCAAGTAATTGAAAACTGGGTTCCAAGGGGCGAAGCCGTTATTACCGTTTTTGTTGAAAAGGTATGACTTTTGAACGTTTGAACCTTCCCAACCGTTATTACCGTTTTCTTGAAAAGGTATGACTTTTGAACGTTTGAACCTTCCCAACCGTTATTACCGTTTTCTTGAAAAGGTATGACTTTTCGTTTTCAGTTTTCGTTCTCCTATAAAAGGGGGAAATCTGGCCTCGGTTTAGGGTTACACACAAAAACCATTCTACGTTCCAGAATCTTTCTTTTGCCAGAAACATTCTTTCTTCAAGAATTATCCCCACAAAGATTTCGTGAACCCAGGCATAAATAGGGTCGAAATACTTTGTTCGGAAAGTGAACGAACACGATTCTTCGAAGATTATCCAGGATTATCAATTAATTATCTAACAAACGAACAAAGTATTCATCTGATAATCATGGCTGGAGGAAACACCGTCAAGGAGATGACCAGAAATTTCGGAAAATTGGACAAGTTTCAAGGACAAGATTTCAGGCGTTGGCAGAAGAAGATGCATTTCATGTTGACAACGTTGAAGGTGGTGCATGTCCTATCTACACCGATTCCAGAAATTCGGGAAGATGACACAGTTGAAAATCTGAGACGCAGATCAAAGTGGGAGAACGACGACTACATATGCAGAGGGCACATTCTTAACGGTATGTCTGATCCCTTATTTGATATTTACCAAAACATAGAATCTGCAAAGGAATTGTGGGATTGTCTCGAATCCAAGTACATGGCAGAGGACTCATCCAGTAAAAAGTTTCTGGTGACTGATTTCAACAACTACAAAATGGTTGAATCAAGGTCTGTCATGGAACAATTCAATGAACTCCTCCGAATCCTTGGACAGTTCACACTACACGGATTAAATATGGATGAAACAATATCTGTCTCAAGCATCATAGACAAGTTGCCTCCTTCGTGGAAAGATTTCAAACACAATCTGAAACATGGAAAAGACGAACTGTCTTTGATCCAACTTGGAAGTCACTTGCGCATAGAAGAATCTCTAAGAGCGCAGGAGGATAACAAAGGAAAAGGCAAAGAAATTGTTGGACCCTCGGTTAATATGATCGAAGAGGGTGGTAGGAACGGTAACAACAAAAACAAAGGAAAGAAGCGTGCTTTCAAGGACAATAAGGGCAGTTTCGGTGCTAACAAGAAACCGAAATTAGAATGCTGGAAGTGTGGTAAAACAGGCCACTTCAAGAGGGATTGTCGCTTCGTTAAAAAGCACGATAACGAGAATGCAAGTGGTTCAGGAAAGGGGTCTAAGGACCAATCCGAAAACCAAGGATGATGCTACCGCATGGTGGATTGATTCTGGCGCCACTACACATGTTTGCAAGGATCGTTTCTGGTTCAAGACTTTTGTTCCAGTGGAAGATGGTTCTGTCCTCTACATGGGAGATGATCACTTCGCTCCCGTTGAAGGCAAAGGAAACGTGGTGTTAGAATTCAGTTCCGGAAAAACTATTACTTTGTTTAATGTTTTGTATGTTCCTAAATTACGAAAGAATTTAATTTCTGGCCCTGTATTAAATAAGCTTGGATACAAGCAAGTGTGTGAATCAGATAAATATGTATTATCAAAGTCTGGTGTGTTTGTAGGATTTGGATATTATAATAATGGTATGTTTATGATGAATTTGAATGGAGTTCCTAATGATTCTGGTTCTGTATTTATGTCCTCTTCGAATATTATCAATTCTTCGTTATGGCATGCTCGCCTAGGACATGTACATTATAAAAGAATGCATGAAATGTCTAAAGATAAATTAATTCCTAATCTTGATAAAAATGTAGAAAAGTGTAAAACTTGCATGTTAACTAAGATAACTAGGCAACCATTTAAAAGTATAACAAGGAAATCTGTCATTCTTGAGTTGATACATAGTGATTTATGTGATTTGCATGCTACTCCATCATTAGGGCATAAAAAATATTTTGTCACTTTCATAGATGACACATCTAGATTCTGCTATGTCTATTTGTTGCACGCTAAGGACGAAGCCTTAGATAAATTCAAAATTTATAAAACTGAAGTTGAAGTGCAACAAAATGTGTTGATTAAAACATTACGCACAGATAGAGGTGGTGAATATTATGATCCTGTGTTTTTCCAATCCGTAGGAATCATTCATGAGACTACGGCTCCTTACACACCTCAACAAAATGGTGTGGCTGAAAGGAAAAATAGAGTGCTAAAAGAAATGGTGAATGCCATGTTATCTTACTCTGGTCTGAGTGAAGGATTTTGGGGAGAAGCCATGTTAACGGCATGCTATTTGTTAAATAGAGTTCCCAATAAAAGGAACAAAACTACCCCATATGAACTTTGGTATAAGAAACGACCCAACCTGACATTTCTACGTGTTTGGGGTTGTAGGGCCGTGGTTAGACTCCCGGACCCAAAAAGGAAAACTTTGGGTGAAAAGGGTGTAGCTTGCATCTTTGTTGGATATGCCGAGCACTCCAAGGCCTATAGGTTCTATGTTATAGAGCCTAATGACTCGATCTCTATTAACACAATTATAGAATCGAGAGATGCCATATTTGATGAGAACTGTTTCTCCTCTGTACCTAGACCAAAGGACTCTATACCTATTTCAGATGAATCTCTAAGAGATGATCATTCAAATGATGTGCCAAGTCAAGCACTTGAACCCCGTAGGAGCAAAAGAGCTAGAAAAACTAAATCTTATGGATCTGATTTCCAACTATATTTAGTTGAGGGATCAAATGATCAGATTGACACTCAATATTATTATTGCTATAGTATTGAAGAGGATCCAAGAACGTATGATGAAGCTATCAAGTCTCGAGATTCTGCTTTTTGGAAAGAAGCAATTGATGAAGAGATTGGCTCTATCATGGAAAATAATACTTGGATACTATCTGATTTACCACCAGGTTGCAAACCATTGGGTTGCAAATGGATCTTCAAAAAGAAGATGAAAGTCGATGGTACAATTGACAAGTTTAAAGCTAGACTAGTTATCCAAGGCTTCAGACAAAAGGAAGGGATTGATTATTTCGATACCTATGCTCCTGTTGCCCGTATCACTACTATTAGATTGTTGATTGCCTTGGCGGCTATTCATAATCTAGTGATTCACCAAATGGATGTCAAAACAGCATTTCTGAATGGTCATTTGGAAGAAGAAGTGTATATGAAGCAACCTGAAGGTTTTGTAATGCCTGGTAATGAACATAAAGTGTGTAAACTAATTAAGTCATTATATGGGCTAAAACAAGCTCCGAAGCAGTGGCATCAAAAGTTTGATGAGGTTGTTTTGTCCAATGGTTTCATTCTAAACCAAGCTGACAAATGTGTATATAGCAAATTTGATACATCCGGTAAAGGAGTTTTCATTTGCTTATATGTTGATGACATGTTGATCTTTGGCACCGACCAAAATCAAATTGATATAACAAAGAATTTCTTGTCATCAAAGTTCTCCATGAAAGATATGGGAGAAGCGGACGTTATTCTAGGAATTAAGATTAAACGGGAAAATAAAGGGATTGTAATTACGCAATCTCATTACATTGAGAAAATGCTCAAGAAGTTCAATTGTGAAAGTTGTTCTCCAGTAAGTACTCCAATGGATCCGGGAGAAAAACTTATGCCAAATACAGGTAAACCTGTAGATCAACTCGAATATTCAAGAGCTATAGGCTCTTTGATGTATGCTATGATTAGCACTCGACCGGATATTGCTTATGCGGTTGGAAAGTTGAGCAGATTTACGAGTAATCCTAGCCGGCATCATTGGCATGCGATAACTAGGGTATTCAAGTACTTGAAGGGTACAATGAATTATGGATTGTCATATATGGGATTTCCTTCGGTGTTAGAGGGTTATTCGGATGCTAGTTGGATAAATAATGCTGAAGATTCATCCTCTACAAGTGGATGGGTGTTCTTGCTTGGGGGAGGTGCTATCTCATGGGCTTCCAAGAAGCAAACATGTATAACTAGTTCCACAATGGAATCTGAGTTTGTAGCATTAGCTGCTGCTGGTAAAGAAGCAGAATGGCTAAGGAACTTGGTATACGAGATTCCGATATGGCCTAAACCGATATCACCAATTTCTATCCGTTGTGATAGTACTGCCACATTGGCTAAAGCTTATAGTCAAATATACAATGGAAAGTCTAGACATTTGGGTGTCAGACATAGTATGATTAGAGAATTAATCATGAATGGGGTGATATCTATAGAGTTTGTTCGGTCGCAACAAAACTTAGCTGACCACTTGACGAAGGGGTTAGCTAGAGACTTAGTAAAGAAGTCGGTAATTGGGATGGGATTAAAGTCCATTTAAATCTATTAGCTTTGATATACCCAATTCCCTTCTAATATGACGTTAGAAGCAGAATTCAATGTGGAAAGATCATAGTTAAAGATTGGAGCAATTATATTTATCTTCCCAGGGTATGTGCTCAGACCTGCAAGTGATGGTTAGGTTGAAGTATATCTTCTTAATGGTTCTTTTGAAAAATTGTAAATGCAGGTACAAGATTAAAAGAATCACCTATGTAAGCATGAAGTTTTGCCGCTTCAAGAAGTTTGGACTTGGCTTCCTATATGCTTATTAATGGATAAGGACACATGGCTTGTAAAGTGTCAAGTATGAATAGTAGAGTATTGTAAGAAACATATGTGTACTATATCTTCTGACATTCAAATGGATTGACGGGTTCAATCGCTATGACACCCAGATTTTCGAGTGTTTGAAATGTGTATTTGTACTAAAATGAAAATTCAATCGCAAGACATTTTCGTTTATGCATCTGTTTGATTGTAATATACCCTTATATATTTTATTGTATATATTAAGTAAATCAAGGATTACACTAAAATGGGGGGGATTTGTTGGTGATTTTAGTATCACCCATGATTTTAGTAGTAATGAGATTTACTCTAGGCCGATGCAATTATGCGTTAAAGCTTGGAAACGAGTTAGGAGTAGTGCGGAGTGCACGCTCGTAGAGCCAACGTGTAATTGACTGCAAGTAATTGAAAACTGGGTTCCAAGGGGCGAAGCCGTTATTACCGTTTTTGTTGAAAAGGTATGACTTTTGAACGTTTGAACCTTCCCAACCGTTATTACCGTTTTCTTGAAAAGGTATGACTTTTGAACGTTTGAACCTTCCCAACCGTTATTACCGTTTTCTTGAAAAGGTATGACTTTTCGTTTTCAGTTTTCGTTCTCCTATAAAAGGGGGAAATCTGGCCTCGGTTTAGGGTTACACACAAAAACCATTCTACGTTCCAGAATCTTTCTTTTGCCAGAAACATTCTTTCTTCAAGAATTATCCCCACAAAGATTTCGTGAACCCAGGCATAAATAGGGTCGAAATACTTTGTTCGGAAAGTGAACGAACACGATTCTTCGAAGATTATCCAGGATTATCAATTAATTATCTAACAAAAATTAGGGTTGTTGAGTCTCTTTATCATGATATATGCAAGTGTATTTTGGGATGACACGTACGTGTTGTGCATATCACGCAATTGTCAAGTTTTTATTTGATCAAGTGTTTGTCAACTTCAATATATTTGATTTTATCGTATTTCACTAGGTTATGAGTTATACTAATTATTGATTTATTTTCATACTAAAGCTTCATTGGCTCTTCCCATTTTATCATTAAATATTCTAGGATAGTTTTTAGTCAGGAGATTTCACATATACCTTGTATCGTTGCTCGAAATTCTACTTTAGCATCAGAGCTCGCTACAACACTTTGATGTTATACTTTTTCAAGTTGCAAAATTTCTTCCAAAAAAGGTACAAAGTCGTATTGTTGACGTTCTATAAGACCTTCTATCTATAATTGATTCTGCATATTCAACATTTGTATAGGTTTCAAGCCTAACATTTGCATTACATTTGAATTGAATTCCTCTTTCAAGGATTCCTTTAAGATACTGAAGATGAACACTTATGAGTTCAACTTGTAAACGATTCTCTTTCGAGCTATGCATAATCTGACTGGAAAACTTACTATATAGATAATATCTAGTATGATGTGAGATAAGTATATAATCCATCCCACTAACTTTTGATACATCTCTTTGTCTACTTCAACATCTTCTTTTGCATTCCCAAACTTTTGGTTCAGATCGTCTGGAATGTTGTCAGGCTTACGGGCTAATTTTCTAGTCTATTTAAGTAGATATGTGACATACTTTTGTTGAGATATGAAAAAACCCCTTCTTGGAATGAGCTACCTCAATTCACAAAACTATATTTTGACTTACCAAAAGCCTTGATTTCAAATTCATTTGGATGGAGGATGATAATATTTATATCTTTTTCAAGTGAAAGAGTATCCTACAAAGACACACTTAAAAGCTCTAGGGTTAAGTTTTCCCCTATCTAAATTATGGGTGTGAACAAAGGAAACACGCCCAACTATTCTTGGTTTAAGATCATTTTTTGTTGACAAATTTGTATAAAATGAGGATAGGACATTTATGAGATTTTTTTATCTCTAGGTAGCCTATTAATGAGGAAGGTTGTATTGATGACAACTTCTCCCTAGAAGATTTTTGGGACATTATTTTGAAATAAAAAAGCTCGATTTTGATTAAGAAGCTGCCTATTTTTTCTTGCCACATAACTTTGTTACGGTATTTAAATACAAGAAGAATCATGGATAATCCCCTCTTAAAAACTAAAAGAATAAAGAGAGTGGAAAAACTGGAATTTTCATACAATCATGGAAAATATAGTTACCCTTTGAATGATTCTACGTGCCACATACCTCGTTAGTTGAACCAATAGAAAATGTAGTTTAGTTTAGGCGAATGGGCCTAGGCCTAACACGGAGAATGATTCGGGTGCTTTAAGCTCCCATTTGATTCAAGAAACTTATGGCGCCTTGTTGGGCACTCACACCCTCTTGGTACCATCGTCTTTCTTGTGTCCTTTGAACTATTCCTTATAGGGCCCAATAAGATTACCCCAGTCCCTCAAGCATGATGTCATGGAAATGGCGAAGGGATTAATAAGTATGGTTCCAACCTCTAAAAAAGAGGGGGGGGGGGTGCTAGACGATTCACCCGAATGGGATGATGACAAATGCCTTAAGCACGCTTGGGGCGAGTCCCTCAAGTGAGGCTTTGGGCTAGTCTCTCAAGCGGGGCATAGGGCGAGTCCCTTAAACAAGGTTTTTTATGAGTCCCTTAAGATTCATTTTTGGTAGCACGTGCAACATTAAATAACTTTAGTGATGTGATTGCATCGAAAAAATAAACGGTTGAGGACCCTACATACATCGGGGAAGTGGAGAGCAATCATTGGTGTGACTAATGATGTCACCATTACTTAATCTTCATAGTTCGTGCTTCTATAAAAGAGGTAATTTCGTCCCATTTTCAAGCACACTTTCATATTCTCATTTATCAGAGCAAGTTGTTGGTTTTCTCCAAACTCAGAGTTCTTTTTTCTACTCGCCCACATGTATACACCATTTCCCTTCTCTTCATACTTTTCCTTTTCAATCATGGCTACTATTATGGAATTAGACGATAGTGGTAAGACGATAGAACCATCTAATGGTAAATAATGGGCTGAGATGTATTTGCATTGCATGAAGAACTCTATGTGAGTGGATGAATCAATCAACGATAAGCCTTTAGAAATGGGGTGTTTGGGAGTTATAAGAGAACTTTTAGTCTTGATAGCCATATTGCAAGTGCAAGTGATAGTATATTGTTTCTCTTTTCCCTTATGCTTTCTTAGGCACCACAAAGCTACTGATAACGTCTAACTCTTCCAAGAAATCAGGGGTTAAAGACTATGATTTGACGTACAATAAGCAAGGAAAGGTGGATGCCTTCCGTGAAGGACTGAATTTATCTGAAATAGACGATAAAGAAGACGTCACCTTGGAGCTTTTCTCCAAGGGTGAATGAGTGTTCATTGCGCCCCGTAAGGACTTAGAGGGAAATTTCTTCTACATGTGCATTCCTATTGTCCAGGACTTATGGGTAATAATCATGTTTACTGCATGAAGACATTGAGATACTCACCACAATCAACGTCACCCATACTTCTTTTTTGTATGAAAATTTCCAGCAAGGATGGATGGATCATCGTGTGCTCCTACCTCGTAGGGTTCTTTGCACCCCCACTCGAACCACTATAATAAATGAAAGGAAATGTTCATGAGAGTGAGGGGAAAGGATGATCGCTTCATAGTGATGTATGATGAACATAAGGCGTCATTGAGCAGGAGAAGACCCTTCACGCGCGAAAAAATGTCGCTTGTAGCGAGATGTGTTCAAATGATCCCAAGAGCCATGTTGGTGGGCTGTTGAGAAATAGTAAAAGGAAAAGAGATAGAGGACCCATTAAATTCGTTCGCACGACCAAAGGTTATAAAGTCTTCCATGGATGACCAGATGGGAACTCCTACTTCATTCCTCCCTTCTAAAAAAACTTTAATATCTACCTACTATTGACGTTGATACACAATAGGATTTTATTGATTTATAGGGGACACCCAAGAAAGAGGAATCTTCCTCTACTCTCAATGTATATTCCCTCTAGGATGCTGACTTGAATGCCATTTGACTCGTGGAGACGCACCTAAAGTTTTATGCCCACTTATGGCAGAGCACATTGGAAATACTCAGATGGAGAACTCGTTAGAGACCCATATGTCGAGGGAATTTGCTAGAGTGGGAGATGTTAAATTCCTACTCCTAATCCGACAAGAAAGTCGGCAAACATAAAGTCCAACTGAGCACTAAAAAAAGAGACTAGTGAGGCCAAAATCTCAATGAAGTGTGTTACTAAGGAACAAGATAAGATGAAAGAGTTTGAGAAGGCTAATGGTAATGAAGTTAAAAAGCTGGAAGAGAAGCTTGCCCAAGTGACGACCACAATAGCCATTTTGAAGGATTCTACTCAAGTGGAAATCACTACAAGAAATCGCTCCTTGAATATTTGACGGATGCTTAAAATGAAATCTTAGCCTTTAAATACGAGGCCTTTGAAAAGGAAAAGTCTCAGGTGGAGGTTTTGAACCCCAATCTAGATCTTAGTGCATTTGATCTTTTCTCGTTAAGGATTTCCATCTTGTGGACAATGAGTATAGGGAACCTTAAGAGATTACCTAGTAGCCAAAGGATAATTTAGGTTCTCTAGTTCATGTCAAGGAGAAAACTCCAGGGAAAGAGAATAACTAGGCCTTTGGTTTTGTTTTGGTAATGTTTCCCATAGTGGGTATTGTGTTTGCTCCCTTAGTGGATTTTGTAACCCCGCCCGCCTAGGCTTTTAGTTGTTTCGTCCTTTGAGTTTTATGTAACTCTCTCCCTTTAGGATCTTATTATTACAACATTTTATGCCCTTGGGCGACTTTCTTATATTTGCATTTGTTGCATATCTTGTTCATGTGTGTTACTCGAGAGAGCCTTTAAGGCGATCGAGTCCTCTTAGAAATAACTTAGTAAGAATTTCTTGTTTATAGCTCACTATGACACGACCTTAAAGGGAGAGCATAACTCCCTTTTGAGGATCCGACACATAACTGCCACATGGGCCGCAAGGATACTTCATCGAAGTTATAATATTTGATAGCCTTGTGGGCGACAAGGACATTTGATCTAAGTTTTAGCATTCAATAGCCTTGTGTGTGGAAAGGAAACATCATTGAATTTTTAGCATTCAATGGCCTCATGGGTGGCAAGGACACTTCATTGAAGTTCCAATATTAAATATCCTCGTGGGTGACAAGTCCATTTTATTGAAGTTCCCGCATTCAATAACATCATGGATGGGAAAGATACTTCACCGAAGTTCTAACATTCAATAGCCTCGTGGGCAGCAAGGACACTTTATTGAAGTTCAAGTATTCAATAGCCTCGCGGGCGGAAAAGATACTACATCGAAGTTTAAGTATTCAATAGTCTCGTGGTCGACAATGATACTTCATTGAAAGTTCCAACATTCAATAGCCTTGTGGGCAGCAAGGACACTTCATTGAAGTTCCAACATTGAATAGCCTTGTGGATGGCAAAGACACCTCACTGAAGTTCCAACATACAATAGCCTCGTGGGTGACAAGGGAAGTTTATTGAATTTCCTACGTTCAATAGCCTCATGGAAGGCAAGGATACTTTATTGAAGTTACAACATTAAATATCCTCATGGACGGCTAGGACACTTCATTCAAGTTCCATCAGTTTGTATATATCATGTCAAATTCAAACAAAGATGTACACGAATTCATAAAGAAGATGAGGTGCCTCCTTAGAAACCATTTTCCCGTGGAGGGGAAAGAGTGTTACACATTATAACAAACAAATCACGTCCTTAAATAAATTATACAGCCGACGAAGATGAGATCCCGTTTTAATCAACCAAATTTATATCATAATTAACAAAAATATGATATTAAATCTAACATGCTCCAAAGGATCACTTCTGCACCTTTACCTAATAAGTCCTTGCTCTTCTGAAACAATGTCAACAACTTCTCCTCTTCAGCTCTTGTAGCGTGATTTCACCCAGAGACATCATCTTCTTTCTCCTAATGGTGTTCCTGCAGTTGGTGAAGATGCAACTGACGTACAGAGAACCGCTCACAAGGATGCCAAGAAGAAGGATTGCAATGAGGAATTTTACATCGGCGGTTGATGCGACTAATTTTGACATAATCACTCATGTTGAATTAACAAAGGAGGCATGCGATATTCTTATCAAGTACTATGAAGAAGGTGAGAAAGTCAAGGTTGTCAAGTTAAAAACATTGCAACGATAATATGAAGTATTGTTGATGGAAGAAGACAAAAAGATTGTAGGCTATGTGTCGAAGGTGCAGAAACTCGTCCATCTCATGATGGGTTATGGTGAAACCCTAACTTATAAGATGTTACTTGAGAAGGTAATGCGTACGTTAATTTCTCACTTTGATCATGTTATCGTAGCTATTCAAGAATCCAACAATCTTGAAAGCTGGAAGATTTGGTTGGTTCGTTGGAGGCGCACAAGATTAGTATTTTCTAAAGGAAATGAGTTCAATACTCGATACAAGCACTACAGGCTCAGTCATGGAAGAAGAATGGTGGTTCCAACAAGTTCAAAGGCAAAATGACTAAGGGCAAGAATTATTGGTTGAATCCTCACAAGAATAAGGTCGATGATAGAGCTTCTGAATCCTCGAAAAGCTCAATGAAGGTTGTTTTGTCGAAAAGAAATCCAGGAAGTCTTCCGTTTCAACTATACCAATGAGATCCTCCTCCATACTTGAAGTTGTACATTCAGACGTATGAGGTCCTTTTGAGGAGCATACCATTGGTGGAAACAATTATTTTATTTCGTTTGTCAATGAGTTTACTCAAAAGCTGTGTATCTATGTGATCAACAGAAAGGATGAAGCATCTGAAATCTTTAAGAGATTCAAGATGCTTGTCAAAAACCAAAGTGAAAAGAAGATCAAGGTGCTGCAAACAGATGGAGGTGGCGAATACACATCCAAGATATTTGAAGCATTTTATGCATAACATGGTGTTGATCATGACGTAACTACTCCCTATACTCCTCAACATAATGGAATAGTAGAAAGAAGAAGCAGGACCATATTGGACATGGCGAGATGCATGTTGAAGCAGAAAAATTTGGCAAAATCCTTATGGGGTGAAGCTGTTGCGACTGTTGTTTATATACTGAACATGTTCCTTACCAAGAAGCTGAAGAACAAGGTTCCTGAAGAAGTGTGGAGTGGTAAACGATCATCAGTGAGTCATCTGAAGGCTTTTGACTCTATGTGTTACAAACATGTTCCTGATGCAAAAAGAAGGAAGCTTGATGACAATAGTGAACCTATGATTCTGGTAGCATATCATAAGACTGGAGCATACAGTCTATTTAATCCAATTAATCAGAAGATTATGATTAGTCGAGATATTGTGATTGATGAAAATTCTGCCTGGGATTAAAATTCTAGTCATGCAATTGACAAGCCATTGATGAGCTATGATTTCGTGAAGCAAGTAATGATGTCGAAGTCAAATATATTGTCGATATTCAAGTTGAACTCGAAGTTATTGCTGACATACCTGACACAGACGAAGTCAGAGAGATTATAGTCAGCATAAGTCAGAGACCTCAAAGAACTAGAGCTTGTCCAACAAGACTTCAAGACTATGAAGTGGTTGGTGATGATGAAGTCACAACAGATGGAGAACTAGTTTATTTTGTTTTACTCGTAGGTGCTAAAACAATCAACTATAGAGAGGATTTAAATAATATGAATTGGAAGTTTGCTATGGTCAAAGAGTTACAAACAATCGAAATAAACAACACATGGGAGTTGGTTGAATTGCCAACACCTATAAAAGCTATCAAAGTGAGGTGGGTGTTCAAGTTGAAACATAATGTTGATGGGTCGATAGAAATACATAAGGAAGGATTTATAGCTCGAGGATTTCTTCAGCGAGAAGGACTTAACTACTCTGAAGTCTTTGCACCTGTCGCAAGATTGGAAATTATTCGACTAGTGGTGGCCTTGGCATGTGAGCAAGGCTGGTCGAAATTTTACTTAGATGTGAAATAGGAATTTTTTAATGGACCTTTAGATGAAGAGGTGTATGTCACACGACCTCATGGTTTTGCAATTTATGAGGAAGCAAAGAAAGTATACAAGTTGCACAAAACACTATATGGTCTCAAGCAGGCACCTAGAGCATGGAACAAGATATAACAATTATTTTCTTATATGTTGACGACTTGCTAGTAATTGAAAATAGCTTGAAGAACTTGTTAAAGTTCAAAGAGCTGATGAAGAAGGAATTTGAAATCTCAGATCTAGGAAAGTTATCGTACTTCCTGGGCATGGAATTTCAAATGTCGAAGAAAGGTATTATGCTACATCAAAGAAAGTATGTCAAAGAGATACTCAAGAGATTTAGGATGGATGATTCCACTCCTGCATCTTCTCCTATCGAATCAAATTTGAAGTTGGAGAAGCATGGAGAGGAAGACAAAGTCGATGCAACTTTGTCAAACAAATTTTCGAATCTCTGAGATATGTGTGCAACAGTCGCCCTGATATATGTTTCTCAGTCGAATTAGTAAGCAGATATATGAGTGAACCAAGGGTGTCACACATGAAGGCTGCAAGAAGAATCTTGAGATGCTTAAAAGGATCGACAAACTATGGAATTTTATTTCGATGAGACTCTTAAAGCAAAGAAGTTATGGTTACTTTTTATCCAGATGCTTATTGGTATGGAGATAAGGAAGATCAAAGAAGCACTACTGGATATTTCTTTCAAGTATTTGGTTCCTCAATCTCATGGTGCTCGAGAAAGCAACCTGTGGTGACATTATCATCGTGTGAGGCTGAATATATAGCAGGATCCTATGTTGCATGTCAAGTAATTTGGATAAGATCTATGTTGGAAGAGATCGAGATCGAAGTGAAAAAACTTATGGTATTGCAAATCGACAACAAGTCAGCCATAAATCTTGCGAAGAATCCAGTTTTACATGGAAGAAGTAAGCACATAGAAGCTAGATTTCACTTCTTAAGGGAGAAGGTGAATCAAGGTAAACTTGAAGTAAGACATTGCTTAAGTGAAGCACAATTCACCGACATTTTCACCAAAGGATTAAAGATCGACAAGTTCCTAATATTCAGAAAGAAATTAGCAATAGTTCAAATCGACAATGATTAGTGTGTTTCAACAACTTGGATTATCAGGGGGTATGTTGAGATATTATATATAATCCAAGTTGAGTTGTGTGGCCCAAACCCAAAGCTAATAAGGGTTTAGGGTTTGTTACTTAGTTTTTTATTTTACTTAGTAGTTAAGTCACTTAGATATATATAAATGACACTTTGTAATTCAGTTTTATTATTCATTCAATTCAGTAATATAATCCTTATTTTTCTTATTCTCTCTCTTTCTCTTCTCACTAAAAGTGTCTCACGCACTAACAATTTTGAGGTTTCCCATGTAGTTTCCAACTTTCCTCTCTGGAATGGTGAGACTTATTACACAAAGTACACCAAATCTCAGAACCACTTATATATTTGTTGATTATCCGTTCCTATTATCAACACTCTTAGTCTCCTCTTCTCCTTCTACTCTTTTTGCTTCTCACGATAGATATAACTTCATTAAAGTTTGGACCATTTTACTTCCCTAAGATTTGAATTCTTTGCCAATTTCAGAGTTTAAAACCACCAAAAAATCATATGACATTGTTCAATTAACTCATTCCGAGTTACTGCATCTGGAAAACACTTGAATTTTATGACCCTATAATGGTCAAGTTCCATCCCCTGTGTCTTGAGTTGGAATATGAATTATCGTTTGGGAGTGTGTTTCATTTACAACATCTTTGGTATTGGTGTATATTTTATTTACAACATCTCAAATCTCCTTTGATGTACTAAGAAAGATATTGGTGTCACTTATCTTTAGAACCATGGAACTCCACAACCATGCCATATCATGGATTTTTCATCATCCCATTTGGTGAAGTAGGGATTTTCCTCCTTAGGTGCAAGATTTGTTTAGTACTTCACTTTTCCCTTTTCTTTCAGAATTGTATGAATGAGTTGAGACCATTTGAGATAATTTTTCTCATTTAGTTGGCAAAATGAATATTATGCAGTTTTGAGGCTTGACATCTCCTGTGTCAGTCTTAGAGGGTTTATTAGAGTAAGTATTAGATCCAAACATTGTATGATCAGAAAAAATATAGTTACAAACTCAATTCAACCACTGGAAACAACAATAATAGTCAAAGAAAAATGTGTTATACATGCACAAGAAATCACACCAGCAAAGAAGATTGGTGTCTAAGTATTTAGGTTGTGCCGCAATGCAGGCTTCCATTTTTAGGTTTCACAATAGACAGAGGCACCTAGAACAGATGCCCTAATACCATATACATAAATTATTTTGCATGTTATAAACATTGAAAAAATACAAGGAATATATACAGTATTTTTATGATAATTAGGAAAGTCAGTATACTCATGTGTTAGAGTGTTGTGAAATGTAGTTAAATATTTGTTTTAAAGAGAGTGAGTGTTTGGGAGGTCATACGACAAAAAATGTTAGTGTCTTTTGCAACACTTTGAGATCAGAAGACTAAATTCTTACCTCAGAGATAACAACAACAAGTGCTAGTATCACTTCCCTTAGTTCTTACCTTATTTGTATCTGTCAAAACTATATTATAGGCTCATTTGCAGTACTACGTTATTTTTTATTAAGAGATCCACATCAAACAATATTTGACTTGCATATATGTTTATAAGTAGTAGTCGATTTTGTAGGAATGAGATAGATATGACTTAAAACTTTAAGATGATATAAGAGCTTGAATATATGTCTATAAGTAGGGGCAATAATATTGAATATAGTAGAGCTTTGTTACAAAAAACATTTGATGTATATATCTTAAAGTCGGGTGGCTGAAATCGAGGAATGTCTAAGGGATTTTATGTGACACAAAAGTACCGCTTATGTTGAAGGGAAAATTTTATCAAACAATGGTAAGACTTGCAATGTTGTATGTGACATAATGTTGGACAGTTAATAATTAACACGATAATAAAGTGAGTAGCATATATGGAGATGTTGTGTTAGATGTGTGGTTAGACTAAATGTGATAAAATTAAAAATAACAATATTAAAAAGAGGGTTAGAATAACACATATAATTGAAAAGATAGTGGAAAATAAACTTAGATCGTTTGAACATATAGAAAGAAGGTCAAAAAATTTGTTGTAAGGAAAGATTTTAATAATAATAAATTATATAGAAACACGATATTAACTTAGATTATGACCGAATCTGACCCAGGTAATTGATCAATTTAATGGGATAAGACTTTATTTGTACTTGAGTTGAATTGTGCCAAGTCATTGAGAATAATATGACTTGAATGCCTAATCCAATATTTTTTGATAATTTCAGGACTTGTGATGGCTTTGATCGGCTCTCTCTTCAGTATGCTTGTGGTAAGCAATTAGAATTTTGTCATGTCTCTTTTTATTATAAAATTATAACGTGTCTTCACCTACCAACTTTGCATTCATAGGATAGTTGCTTTATGACCCGGTATATTAGAGTTTGTGGTCTAAAGTTTGGCGTACCAAAATGTAACATTAAGCCACCGTCCTTCTTTGCTAGAACTACTATTATGTGATTATTCGTCCTTCCCAACAGTCGCCGATAGAATGATTTTTATAATGACAAAAATAAAATATATAATCATGAAAAAGGGAAATTAAAGGTCAACCAAGATATAAAATAGCGTATAATCAGTTAATACAAGATGTATCGAGTTCATACTGCTGAAAACAAAAAGTATAATAACAAAGCAAACAAATAAAGAAAAAATCTCAAATATATGAGATACACCAACCAATAAATATGCAATAGAAAAGAGAAGAAATCAAAGCAATAAAATTCCACTCCCAATCAAGAGAACACATACTAGATCTCACCACACAAGAAACCATCATAAAAGAGAAAACCAAAGAAATAAAATCTCACTCTCAATCACGATGTTGGTGTTATTACATCTTACGAATGCAGAAGTTTAATTAAGAGAAAAATAGAAAGAATGGTGGAGTGAAAGGGAAGAAAAAAGAGAGTAATGAATATTGAATGAGAAGACTAGTATGTTATTTATAAGAAAATTAACATACTAAACTATTAGACTTTTACACACAGACTCATTACACAAGCTAACTTAGAGAATAATCTAACTTAAATAATTGAGCATAACAAACAGACTCAATTCGACGTGCTAACAATCCTAGCATACTCCAACTACAACATGTGAACAAACTTCGACGACATGCTAAGATCCTGTCAATTCTCGAACCAAGAAGCTATCATTCGACCATACTAGAGTTTGATCCAATATCTCACAAGTCTCCATATTGGAACAAATTCTATAACATCAAGGGAACAAACTAGCTTTCTTTTTTCTATGTCGGTTAAAGCAGTGTCCATGCCTTCGGCTCCCTTCAACGCTTCTAAGCAACCTTGCTGAACCAGTAAGATTTTCATCTTCAAGTGCCACAGACCGAAATCGTTCACTCCAGTGAACTTTTCAATATCATACTTTGTTGACGACATCTTTTCCACGTTCACCGCACCAATTTGTTGTGAAAAAGAATGTCAGAATTACGAAGTATGATTGGTTTCTTGATCAGAAAGAAACCCACAAGGATAAAAAAGAAGAAAACAATTAGAACACAATGAAATTTATTATAAATTGTTATCTTTACTTTCTCTTTGAAACAAGATTACAAGTGTTACAAAATGGAAAATAACCTCTTTCATCCTAATTAGGATTTGTGTTATGCAATGATGAGAGACTAGTATGTTATTTATAAGAAAACCAACGTACTAAATTAATGGGCTTTTACACACATGCCCATTACACAAGTTAACTTAAACAATTGAGCATAACAAACACACACAATTCGACATGCTAATAATTCTAACATGCTTCGACTATAACATGTGAACAGAGTTCGACGACATGCTAAGGTCCTGTCGAATTGTCAAACAAAGAAGCTACTCGTCGACCATACTAGAGTTCGATCTAATATCTCATAATATATATATATATATATATATATATATATATATATATATATATATATATATATATATATATATATATATATATATATATATATATATATATATATATATATATATATAATATATATATATATATATATATATATATATATATATATATATATATATATATATATATATATAAACACATTTGAGTAACTAACTAACTAACTAACTAAACTTGAATTAATATACACCATATTCCCTTAATTCAAACTTTCACCAAGTGATACACATGAGAAGCTTATACTTCAGACTCTACGCCTTTTTTCAGACTCCAACCACTCTTCAGAATGTGTTTCAGACTCCAACCATGCTTCAGAAGCTGCTTCAGAGGCTAGAGGTTCAGAAGTAGTTCCCACCTCTGACTCCTTCAAAGGCTGATAGTTCAGAAGCCATCAAAGCTTCTGGGGCCAAAATGCTTTATCCTCAGAATCCTTTAGAGGTTATCACTTCAGAGGCTAGGTTGTTCCAGCCTCTGACATCTTCAGAGGATGATGATTCAGAAGCCATCAGAGCTTCAGAGGCTAGTAATCCAGAAGTTGTTCCAACCTCTAAATCAAATGCCACCATTCCCATGTCTATATTCAGCTGAGAAAAGTGTTCGCCTTTTACAGTCTTAGTCAAGATATCTGCAATTTGGTCCTTGGTAGGACAATATCTAATTGCCAATAATCCTTAGTTCACTTTCTCTCTTATGTAATGAAACCTTGTTTCAATATATGCTTGGATCTTCCATGAGAGACTCGATTCTTTGCTAAGTTTATTGTAGATTTTTTATCACAATGAGCTTGATTGATACTTGAATGTTTACTCCAAGTTCATTCAATACAACTTCAATCCAAGCATCTTCACAAGAAGCTGAACAACTAGAAATATATCCTGCCTCACAGCTAGACAGAGTCACAATAGGTTACTTCTTGGAGATCCAAGAGATTGGAGCTCCTTGAAACTCGAAGACATAACATGTGGTACTTCTCATGTTCAATCTATCACCACATCACTCTATATCAGAAAATTCTATCACCTATTCTTTGCTTCCCTTTCTTCCATACGAGAAAAATACACCATGCCTCAAGGTTCCTTTGGTGTATTCTAGGATTCTTTTTCCAGCCAGCAGATGAGACTTTCTTGGATCATGCATGAATCTGCTCAGTACTCCTACAACAAATTTGATATTCGGTCAACTATTGCATAGGTAACTCAATGATCCAATCATTTGCTTGTACAGAGAGACATCTACCCTTTCTTAATCATTATCTTCTTTCAACTTCTGACCTGATTCAAGATGAGTCACAACAGTATTGCAGTTCAACATGTTGAATCTTTTCAGCAAGTCGGTAGCATACTTTGCTTGATGTAAGATTATTCCACCTTATTTATATAAAAACTCCATACCAAGGAAGTAGGACAAGTTACCCAGATCTAACATCTCAAATTATGACTTTATTATACCATTGAGGTCTTCAATTTTCAGTTGAGATTCTCCAGTTATCAAAAGGTCATCCATATACAAACATACGGGCAATAATATTTCACCTTGCTTGTATTTTGCATACACACCATACTCAATGAACATTTTTTAAAGCCATGTCTGATGAAGAAAACATCAACTCTCTAGTTCCATGCTCTTAGTGCTTGCTTCAAACTATACAAAGTCTTGAATAGTCTATACATTATATTCTCTTTTCCCTTTACTTCAAATCCCGGAGGTTGAGACACATATACCTCTTCATTAAGAGGACCATTTAGAATGAAGATTTTACATCCATGTGTAATAAATTCCACCTTCTACTGCAAGCTAATTCTACTAGAAGTCTTAAAGTCTCATGCCTTGTCACTAGTGTCAATACCTCGGAGTAATCCAGACCTTGTCTTTGAAGGAAATCTCTTGCCACAAGTCTTGCTTTGTGTTTCACTATTGTTCCTTTTGGACTCAACTTAACTTTGAAGATCCACTTCACATCAATTGACTTTTTTCTTTTTGGCAGTTGAGTTAGTTTCCATGTGCCAAAATTTTCAATTGAATTGAGCTCCTCCTTCATTGCATCTTTCCATAATTTGTCTTACATTGCATCCTGATAATTCAGTGATTCTGCACCTGCTAACATTGTGAAGTGTATTATTTCTCATTCCTCATCCACTGTATTGTCAGGCACAATTTCATAATCATTTAGCCTTGAAGGTATCTTTCTGTTTCTGGTTGGTCTTGCCCTTTGAGTAGAATCCACTGCATCAATTGGAGTCTCAGTTAAGTTTGGATTCATTTCATCATAATCAAACTACATTGGAGCCTGCATTGGAACCAATATTATTCTTTCTCCACCTTGGTTCGAATCCCAAGATTTTGCTTCTTTGATGATTACATCTCTACTAACCACCAATCTCTTAGTAACTGGATTATATAACCTATATGCTCTAGTTGATCGATAACCAACTAAGATCATAGGTTCACTTTTATCTTCAAGTTTGATTCTTCATTCATCTGGCACATGTCTATAGCATAAGTTTAATTGAGAGAAAGATAGAGAGGATCTTGGAGTGGAAGGGAAGAAAAAAAAGAGTAATGAATATTGAATAAGGAGAGATGATTATTATTGAAAGAGAGATGTTATGAAATTAAACTAATTAACTAAGCTTCAATTAATATACAACACATGAGAGCACATACTAGATCTCAGCATTCAAGAAGCCACCATCAACATAAATAGAGTTCTCTAGGATAAATACCAAGAACACTCCGTGACAAGAACAAGGTCAAAACTATCAACAACTATTGATTTAGACTAATGATATAACTTTCAAGTCAATCAGAGAAAGTACAATATTTGGTCATATATCTACCAAGATACCATTTCGAAGCCAATAATTACTTTTTCCTTCCACATACTTCACATTAGTTGACGAACAATAAAAAATCATTTTTCGGATTTCCAAATCGACCAAACAACGAAATGAAATATCATGGCAATTCCATCCTAACCCTAGAACTAGCCCAAAGATCCTTAGGAAGAATCAACAACCACTTAAAAATCTTATACCACACATTTGAAGTCACATCACAAGTTACACACAAATGATATACTGATTCTACCAACCCCATACATATAAAACAAGAAACCCTAAATAGTTAAATTAAAACCATAGGCTTAAATAAATTCTCTTTAGTAGTGATCTTATCTTGTAGAAGTTGCCAAGAAAAAATTACCATTTTAAAAGGAGCTCAGCATACTCAGATGAGAAAGAAGTCATGTCGACGTATTGGAAAGAGAGAGCAGTATGGTGATTTAGCTTTAATAGGGCATAAAAATCCGAGGCTACCAAAAACACATCATTTTTAACATGTCTTCATCAACACATATCACTATCCAAAGAGAGAGTTGAATCCCAGATAACTGAAAGCAGGTTAGTAATCATCTCATGTTCATAAACAAAAAGAGATCTCCTCCGTCTCAGATCCCAAACTAGAACCCCATCCTCTCACATAACTACCTAACCCACAAACCGATCATGTTGATTAGAGATATTAATAAGCCTAAGAAACATGATATTGAGGGAGTTGGACCCAGAAGCACCTGAGATCATCACCCTTCACCTCCATTTTCTCAAAAGTGCCAAATTTACTAAGCGGGGATCCTAAACACCATCCCACCTTTTTGCTTAGGTTTGTAGGCATCTAACCACTTAACTCAAAAACAATAGATTCAATCTTCCACCACCTTCAAAAGAACCTTCTTTGTATTCTAACTAACTTCTTCTAAACCATAGTAGGCATTTTCGTTGATATAACGTATGTGTTACTGTAACTGATCTCATCTCTATCAATGATAAACAACTCCATCACACTAGCATGCAGGTTGGCAAGTCCATGCTCCACAACCTTGATACTCTAATAGAGAAACATGCACAAATGACTACGAAAAAAACTCTCAGCCTCGCTCGTGTTAAGGATAGGCAACAAACAATTTTGGATATTGAGGAATAGGTAGCGCGACTGTTCAGTTGCAGAACTAGAACTGTTGGTGCAAGTCTTTAAGGTGGTGATGCACGTTGCTTTGGTGCGATTGCACGGGGTGAACCTATAAAATTAGCACTCCAACGTCCAAATTAACTTTTAAATAATAAAAATATAGTTAGTTATGAATTGAGAATCATACTGCTCGAATTGTGGTATTTATATTGTGGGCGAATTTGAGTCTCTCTTGCATTGGGCCTAGGGCCGACAGAAAACAAATATCATTGTGATGTCGTTGAATTGCGGCAAAGAGATGCCAATCATTTTTCAACCTCTTTCTCAACGAAAGGAGATTCAGTGTGTCTAACGGAAACATAAATCGAGACAAGCTGGTTCTTTGGATTGCCACCGTTTTTCACTACCAAGAAGTCATCCCTATCCTCCAAGATTAGTATGTCGCCAACATCATCACGATGATGGAGTTGATTCAGCTCCTTATCAAGATGGAGTTTCCAGAGACAATTCCCCATGTCCTCATTACAGGACAAACATTTTTCTCAATTTCTATCATGTGGTTACTCTAACAATGATGAAGATATTTCTTATCGTAGCCCGTTTAATAACATGATCAACAACTACTAAAGTCATTTTAAAAACCTCAACAAATATAATCAAGCAAAATATCTTATCCTAACGAACAGGTCAAGAATGTTGAAACTGAAAAGACTGTTATAACCTGGTTTAAAGGCCTCAAGAAGATCTCCATAAGTTCTTGAAGATAGTTGGATCGCCAGTTAAAATGGAACTTCATTGCCTCAACGAAATAACCTTAGTATAGGGCGACTTTAGGTGCTATCACTCAAGAAAAGGGTGAATTTCTAAGAAAGTACGTACATAAAAAGATTTAATAAGGTAATGCTTGTGAAAAGACATCGATGGTAGAATGAAGATGTACCTCTTAGAATCGTGACTCCTGGAAGGAAGAAAATTTGTTGAGAATATTTTCTTGTTAGAGCCAAGAAGCCTCAACGACTTCCTGGACAAAGCATGGTTCTACATCAAACGAGGAGAAACTTATATATGCCAAAGCTTATAGAAGTAAACTACAAGAAGAAAGGTTCTGAAAATGCAAGGAAGATAAGCCAAGAAAGGACAAAGACTCCCAAAGTCCACCGACATGATTCAGATAATAAACTCCACTTAAAATATATATTTATGTCAGAGTTTTGGAAGATTCAGATAATAAACTCCACTTAAAATATATATTTATGTCAGAGTTTTGGAAGCACTTATACTGGTGAAGAAGAACCTATGATTCATCACCCCATTTCAAATTCTGCCAGTGGCGTCTGTCTCTTCAAATAATACCGCTTACATCCCCAATGAGATAAAGGCAAACTCTTAAATTCTGCATATTTAGTATAAGGATAATACTTGTTTGGAATAACATAAGCATATTTCTTTCTTGACTCTTTTGCCGTATATATAATAAAACTATTATCTATCTTTATAATATAACGGTATTAGGAACAAATTTGACATGAACTAGATTTGTCTATAGTCCATTGTGCTTTCTTTTATTCTACCTGCTCCAGTTTGTTACATGGAAATTCTATGAAACTCGTCTAATTTGGAGAATGGATAACTTTTGCAGTCAGTGATTATGCCCAGTTTATGCTTTTTAAAAATTGTGGGGAAGAAGGCTACAAATACACAGGTAATAATTCTGCTAAATACATCCTTTAATATTCATATCACTGAACTGTACTATATATCATGAAGCTTTTCTTATAACATTTAATAGAAGTATAACTTTAGATGGGTGATACTACTGAAAAACTCATAGCATAGATTATAAGCTTATGACGAAAATTCTTAGATTGAAATAACTATAACAGATAGGTCAATCATAATTTATTTATTAATTAAAATATAAACTTTTCTCTCTCCTTAGTATCACAACGACCACATGAATTCAATAAAAAGAAAATTAAATTTTAAAATAATTTTTTTTTCTTTTTTATTGAATATTTTTAAAAATATAAATTTAGATGTGTTTCTATAGAAGTATTTATCTGAATAAATAAGATTGTGTCTTATAAAATCATTACCTTTATAGTATGGTTCATGGTATCATAACAGAACGATGAATTTGGATTTTCCAGAGATAACTATAGAGACAAAATAAAATGAGAAAAGGAAAATTTGATTTTTGAGGGGGAAGAAAAAACAAACTAGAAAAGGAAAAGAAAATGACAATAAAAAAAAAAATTGAGTCAATTTTTTATAAAAAATAATTAGAATTGAGCTTAGATTTCATCTTAAAAGCTAGTTTGTAAGATAAGGTTCTTCAACCATATTTATATATAATTCAAATTTTAAGATGATATCAAAATCTATTAAAAAACATATCGATTTTTAGAGATCCTCTACACATTTCAACATTAAACGTTAGACAATCTTGACAATTTCTAACCATCTGACTTGTGGTAAACCAGGACACTTATATACATAAGCAACACTTTAATGCACACAATGTTGTGCGTAACATCTAGCTCCCAATCCACTCCTCCTGTTTTTTTTAAGTAATCTCGACATCACTCTAAAGAGGGGCCTCCTCGATACTCGAGATAAGTGAAGTGGAATGTCATAAGTCATACAATATTTTTAATGCCCATCAGCTTAATCTAAAATGAATACATGTTGTGAAATTGAAAGGTTCAATCACACCAAAAACTTTGATGTGTAGGGAGACAAAGAACAATGACAATCAAAATAAATGACCTTCAACAAAAATTATTCTCTGTGCAATAAGACATCAACTTAATTTGACAAAGGAAGATAGAAGACAAGAAACACAATAAATTGTTTATTCAATTCGATCAAACGATCTACTCTGAGGAAGATAGCAGATATGTGATCCATTATGCTTGCAAGAGTTGTTACAAAAGATTACAACTGAGTTATAAGAAAATAGTCACTGAAGTTCCTAAGATCAAACCTTTTTTTCTATCCCAAATGTTTCTCAATCTTTCTAATTCTCTCTATATGAATCGCACAAGCTCAAGGTTCATAGAAGTGTTTACCAATCCCCTTATAATGCATTATTATAAACTATCCACACTCATTTGGATCATCGCACGAAGCTTTTTTTATTTTGCAATGTCCTCAAACTGAAGAATAAAAGATGGTGTAGATAGTACTCCTTATGCAAGTGGGTTTGAAGCATCTTATATGGCATGGTTTGTAGTAAATCGGACTTAGCATATGGAGTTAGTATAGTAAGTTGGTTTATGGTAAATCATGAGAAGATTTGAATTGGGTGATGAAATATATGAATGGTTCATTAAAGGATGGATTAAAATACACAAAGTCAGCTTAAGAGAAAGACGCTTCAAAGGGCTTTGTTGATGCAAACTATTCAGGTAATATGGACACTAGAAGATTCTTATCAGATTTTGTGTTTACGTTATTTAGAACAACTATAAGTTGAAAGGCAAATCAATAATAAGTGGTTACGTTATTCATTGCTCAAGCATAGTATATTACCCTTGTTATTCATTGCTCAAGCATAGTATATTACCCTTGTTTAAGGTGGTAGAGAATGTATAGGGTTTAAAGGCGTGATTGAGGAGTTAGGAATTATTCAAAAATGTATAAAGACACGTTATTATAGTAAGTTGGTTTATGGTAAATCTTGATCATAAGAAGATTTGAATTGGGTGATGAAATATATGAATGGTTCATTAAAGGATGGTTTAAAACAAAGTCAGCTTAAGAGGAAGACGCTTCAAAGGGCTTTGTTGATGCAAACTATTCAAGTAATATGGACAGTAGAAGATTCTTATCAGATTTTGTGTTTATGTTATTTAGAACAACTATAAACTGAAAGACAAATCAATAATAAGTGGTTATGTTATCCATTGCTCAAGCATAGTATATTATCCTTGTTTAAGGTGGCAGAGAAGGTATAGAGTTTAAAGGCGTGATTGAGGAGTTAGCGATGACTCAAAAATGTATAAAGACATATTGTGATAGTCAAAATGACATTCACTTAGTCAATTATCAAGTGTATCATGAAAGAAAAAAATACGTTGGCATTCGGTTGCATTTCATAAGGGATGTGCTTGAGTCGAAGGAGATTATGGTTCAGAAGGTGGCTTTAGAAGATAATTCGACAGATGTGTTTACCAAATCATTGCCTAGATCAAGGTTCAAGTATTGTTTGAACTCGATAAATTTATTTGAAGAGTGATTCAAATTTTGGAGAGAACAACAAAGTGGTTGGTGGTTAAAATAGCATCACTGTCCATTTTTAGTCAAAGTGGAGAATTGTGGAAGTATGACTCAAAATCTCAAGTGATTTAACATATTTTACCAATTTGTACGTATGACACTGGATCAAGCGTTGAGCGTATTTCGGATCCTCAAATCGAGTTTCTAAAATTTAAGATCTTTATAAATGTTCTCCATCACTTTTGTTGTATGTGGGAAAATCCTAGTAAAAAAGAAAAACACTTCTAAAATGCATGAATGTGTTTAATTCTTTTGGGGGAAAAGTTTCACTTATATTGCATATTAGACCTTCCTAAATCTGTATTACTATTACTTTTTACTATTAGATTAGATTTAAGTCTTTGTATTATCCTTCATCTTTCACTTGACAACAACAAATGGAAATGTATGTCCAACTTGTTTTCCTACTCCTTCAATTTACTCAATTTGTTTTTTCTTATTCTGAGACTATCAGGTTACCGTGAGCGTCATAATTGCTGCAGCCGGAATGGTTGGTGGACTCCTTGGAACATATTCCTCTTTGTTGAATATTGCCAATAGTTACTAAAACAGATAACATCTTCATGATAGAGAGTGTTTATGCTTAAGGTTTTTTAATTTTTTTTGTTTCATTTTAAATTCTGTCAAATTTAAATTAGCACCACCACTGACATATAATTGATTGATTTGACTCTTTTATTTATTATTTTTGGCAGAGTAAAATTAGTTAAATTCGTTGTTATCCTAGCATGAATACTTGTAAGTTTACTTGAGAATTGATGTCTTTGAACAATCAATGGCCTACTCTCATTAGAGCTTGTTTCTTTAAGAATATTTAGCTAGTTTATTAATATATAAAACCCTCTACGTGCTCTTACATCTAAACTGTATATGAAAAATTATAGAATGAGTACAATAAGTATCCGAAGTTGACATTGAGTACAGTCAAATATTCAATATGATACTATTTATAATAGAAAATTGAATTTTTAAATTTAATAAATAATTAATGTATCTATCTGATCTATTATATAAATTATATTACAAGAAAAAATATTTTTAGTTAGAAATTAAACCCCTCACTAGTGCGAAATTCTATCACAAAATAAAAATATGTGAGGGGATATGACATCTAGTTAAATAGGGCATCACAAATAGATAATTAGAGAATAAATCCCTCGTAAAATCGACGAGGGGATAAGTCCCTCACTAATATAATTCATAAATTTCAATATGCTGCATTGCATGCATAGGAGTAGATTAATGACATATATATGTCAGTATTTTGCAAGAAGATAAACCCCTAACAAATACGTCTACTTTTGCTTTTTGTGAGGGGCAAAATCCATAACTCAGTGTGTCAGATACTTGCTTTGGGCTAAACGCATACCAAATACATATACGTTTTAGAATTTATGAAGTGATTAACCCTTGCATTAATCTCTAGCTAATATTTATAGTAATACATAAAAAATATTTTAATTTTATTATTATAAATATAATAAAATGATTATCATTAATAATATCATTATTATAATAAAATACTATTAATATAATTATCATACTATTAATACCACTAATATCATTAATATATTTATATATAATACCATTAAATATACACTTACAATATTTATTATTTCTAAATTTTTGAAAAGGAAGATAATAAAATTAATTACACACTTCATTAAATATATACTTTTAAGTATATACACTTCAAATATATTATTAAATAATTTATATCACACAATTCTAAATAATACTAAATACATATAACATAATACTTAATATTTCTAAAATAATTTATAAGTGTTAATTATGTTTATTAAAATAATACTAAAATATATCACTAAATAATAATAAATCTATAACTATTTTTTATATTATTTTTTATTTATTCTCAAAATATAATTTATACTATTTTTTAAAATATTATTTCAAAATTAATAAATAAAAATAGTATATAGTATTAAAATAAAATATTATTTTATTAAAATATTATTTATCAAATAATACTTAATATTTTTAAAATAATTAAGTGTTATGTTTACTAAAATAATACCAAAATATATTATTAAATAATAATAAATATATACTATTTTTTATATTGGTATTTTTTACTTTTTATTATTTATAATATTTTAAAAGGTATTATTTCGAATATAATATTATATAAAATATAATAATATATTTAAGTATCATTTCTAAAGTAATATATAAAAGTATTATATAATACATAAATAAAATATTATTTCTAAAATAATTTTAACATAATACATAATATATAATATATAATATATTATTAATTAATAAGTAAGACTAAATAATATTTAATATATAAAAGTATTATGTTATATAATAATAGTAGGTTATAAAACCATTATAAAAAAATACATAAAAATAGTATGATATTTAATACTAAATAATACTAAACAAATATAGAAAAAACAGTATGTTAAAAAATACATAAATATTATTTCTAAAATAATATTATCATAATACATAATATATTTTATTATTCAGAAAATAATCCTAAATAATATATTATTTATATCAAATATCAATTAATATTCAACAAATATCAACTAATATTCAACAAATATCAATAAATAACAACAAATATTCAGATTTAAATAAAATAGAGAAAAAATATGTACCTTGGATAAAAAATTAAACTATTTTAAACCTTTAATTTTATTCTCCTTGCAAAAGTTAAAACCTTTATAAAAAAATAAATAGAAAATGAACAAAATAAATTAAAATTAGGGATTTCGTATATTCCGAAAATTAGAAGAAAAAAAAGAAAAAAAATAAAAAAGTTATAGAACTATCTTTCAAAAGACAAGTTTGTTGAAGATTTTTTGATGAAAAATCTGAGTTTGAAGGTGGAAGAGTGAAGTTAATCGAGTGAATTTGGGAGAAATGAAAAACTAGAGAAAGAGAAAGAGATAGTCGAATGTGAAAATAGAAAGTGTGGTGCAAATATATGGAAATATTTCGTGAGGGGGCACCCTACACTAATTAAATGTCATAATTAGCTAGGGACAATCCCTCACAAATTGCATTTATTTTAATAAAGCGGCCGACAAGCGCTCAGGTGATGGGACAGTGTGTAGAAAATATATGGTTAGGGGTGCCCCTCGCAAACGTAATGGAAATATTTAGCCGGGGTGTCCTTCACAAATGTTATCACATTTATTTAAGCGACTGACACGAGGTAGGTGTGACGGGACAAATGATGGACTGGTCTCAAAATCTATGTGTGGTTGCCCCTCACAAAATTTATTGAATCTATTAACTGTTGGTGCAAAGGTAGAATAAATGATGAACGGAAATATTCTATTAAGAGAATGACGGCTACGAAACATGATAAAAGTTACAATGATTTCCACCCTATTTATAAGCTAAAACTAGGGTTACTAGAATAGGATAAAATACTAAAATACCCTCTAACAAACTTAGGGGCTAAGAAAATAGTACAACTAATAAATATGAATTATTTCTAATACCATCCCTTAATTCATATTCCATCAAAACTTGTAACACCAATTCCATCCCTTAATCTGAGAAATTGATCAGTCTTGATAGCTTTCGTCAGAACATCTGTCAACTGTTTCTGAGTGCTGCAGTGTACAACTTCTAACACTCCCCTCTGAACTTGATGTCTCAGAAAATGATACTTGGTCTCAATGTGCTTGCTTCTCCCATGCAACACTGGGTTTCTGGCAAGATTGATTGCAGACTTGTTGTCAATCATCAGCTTCAGAGGTTTGTTTACTTTAATCTTCAGATCCTGTAATAGATTCAGAATCCACACAGCTTGGCATGCAGTAACAGCACCTGCAATGTATTCAGCTTCACAAGTTGACAACGCCACAACAAGTTGCTTCTTGGAACACCAAGAAATGGGACCTCCCAGAAATTTGAATAAGTACCCAGACGTACTTCTTCTGTCAACTCTGTCTCCACACCAATCAGAATCTGAATAACTCAGAAGTTCTGACTCATCCTTTCTTCCAAAAGGAAATAATACTCCATACTTCAGAGTTCCCTTGATATACCTCAGAATCCTGACAGCAGCTTGGTAATGGGACCACTTAGGTTTACTCATGAATCTACTAACCATCCCAACTGAATAGCAAATATCAGGTCTGGTATTGCACAAATACCTCAGAGAACCAACCAACTGTTTGAAGGTTGTAGCGTCCACATCCTTTCCATCAGAGTCAGAATCCAGTTTCTGATTTGTATCAGAAGGTGTGACAGCAATCTTACAATTCTTCAGATTAAATCTCTTTAGAAGTTCTAATTCATACTTGAGCTGATGCAAAATAATACCTTTCTCAGAGTATCTGAACTCCATCCCTAGAAAGTATGTCATTTTGCCTAGATCAGTCATTTCGAATTCATTCATCAGAACTTTCTTGAACTTGGCTATCTCCTGTTCAGAACTTCCAGTCAGCAGTATATCATCAACATATAAACATACCAAAGTCATATTTCCTTCAGAAGTATGCTGAACATAGACACTGTACTCCATCTCACATTTCTGAAAGCCTTGCTTCTTGAAAAATGAATCAATCTTCTGATTCCAAGCTCTGGGCGCTTGTTTCAATCCATATAGAGCTTTGTATAATCTGTACACCATCCCTTCCTGATTCTTTTTCACAAATCCAGGAGGTTGTGACACGTAAACTTCTTCTTCTAATGGACCGTTTAGAAATGCAGATTTTACATCTAAATGCATCAGAGGCCAATTCCTGTTAGCAGCTATTGCAATCACCATTCTGATTGTTTCATGTCTTGCTACAGGTGCAAACACTTCAGAGTAATCCAGCCCAGGTTTCTATAGAAATCCTCTGGCTACCAACCTTGCTTTATGTTTGCCAATTGAACCATCTGGCTTTAACTTCTGCTTGAAAACCCATCTGACGCTGATGGCTTTCTTGTCTTTTGGAAGTTCTGTCAGCTTCCAAGTCTTGTTTCTCTCTAAAGCATCAAGTTCTTCTTTCATGGCCTTCAGCCAGAGCTTCTGCTTAAGAGCCTCTTCTGTACTTATGAGTTCAAAGTCTACTAACATGACACACTGAATAACTTCTCTTTCAGAGTCTACTTCAGTGTCTTGCAGCATGTCAAATTCTGCATATCTTTTGGGGATGTTTCTGATTCTTTGTGGTCTCTGAACTTGTTCAGAGTCTTGAGCTTTAGAGTTTCTAGCTTCAGATGGTTGACTTCCTCCAGAGCTTTGACCATCTTCAGGGGCTGGCATATTTCCAGAGTCTGAATTGCCACCAGAATCTGGATTACCATCAGAGTCTGGGTCATCAGAGTCTGGATCATCAGAGTCACCTTCATCTTCTGAGTCTTCTCCAGAGTCAGAATCACTATCAGAATCAGAACCAACGTCAGAGTTTACTCCAACTTCATAAATTCTTAACTCTGACCTTTCTTCAGAAGTTCTAACATCATAATCAGATTGAGACTTATCCCAATTCCAAAATTCTGATTCCTTCACAATCACATCTCTGCTGAATTCAATTTTGTTGGTTTCTGGACAATAGAGCTTGTATGCACCTGTACTGTGGTACCCTATCAGAATCATCACTTTGCTTCTATCATCCAACTTTTGTCTTCTGGCTTCTGGAACATGTTTATAGCAAACAGAACCAAACACCTTCAGATGACTAACACTTTGCTTATCTCCAGTCCACTTCTGTATTGGAACTATTTCCTTCAACTTCTTCGTAGGACATCGGTTGAGTACATACGTTGCAGTGGCAACAGCTTCTCCCCAGAGCTTCTGAGGAAGCTTCTTCTCCTTTAGCATGCTTCTCACCATATCAAGCAAAGTGCGGTTTCTTCTTTCAGCAAGACCATTGTGTTGAGGGGTATAAGGAGCAGTAACCTCATGCTCAATTCCATTCTCCTCACAGAACTTCTGGAACTCTTTGGAGTTATACTCACCTCCACCGTCAGTTCTAAGAATCTTCAACTTCTGACCACTCTGATTCTCAGCCTTCATTCTGAACTTCTTGAATTCATCAAACACCTCGTGTTTAAACTTAATAAGGGATACCCATGTCATTCTTGTGAATTCATCAACAAATAACACAAAGTATTTATTCCCTCCAATCGATGCTACTGGAAATGGACCACACACATCAGAATGTACAACTCCCAAGGCATGTTTTGCTTTTGGAGCAGTTTCTGACGCAAATGGCAATCGTGGTTGTTTTCCTTCCATGCAAACTTTGCATGACTTTTCAGGCTTCTTAATTGCAGGAATTCCATGTACCAACTTCTTTGAATTCAGATGTTTTAAGCTTCTGAAATTCAAATGACCAAATCTTCTGTGCCACAACTCACTCTCCTTCTCAGCACTTGTTGCACTAAGACATTCTGAGTCTGCAGTTCTGACATTCACCTTGAATGTTCTATTCCTTCCCTGTTCTGACTCCATAATCAACTTCTGATTGCAGTCATACAGCTTCAGAAGATTGTCCTTCATGGTAACTGAAAAACCTTTCTCAATTAATTGTCCCACACTCATCAGATTGCTTCTGATGCCAGGTACATACCACACGTTCTGAATCAATGCTGTTTTCCCATTGTTCAGAATCACTCTGACATTTCCCATACCTTCTGCATTAAGATATTTGTCATCAGCACATCTGATCTTTGTCCTCTTTTCAGAGTCAAAGTCAACCAGCCATTTCTTGTTTCCAGTAAGATGATTTGAACAGCCAGTGTCCATATACCACCAGACTATCAAATCCATATCATCAGATTCAGAGGCCATCAATAGCACAGATTCGTCATCAGAACTTCTGACTATATTTGCTTCTTCTGATTTTCTCTCCTTGTTTGACCAACAGTCTCTAGCAAAGTGACCAAACTTCTTACAACAGTAACATTGGATCTTCTTCTTGTCATACTTCTCTTTTCCCTTCTGAGCATTCTTTTGTCTATCAGAGGTTGAGCTTTCTGACTTCTGACCACCATCAGATCTTCTCCTGACTTCTGACTGCTTCTGATACCTCCTATCAGAAGTTGCTTTCAGAGCCTACTGCTCTACTTCCCTTTCAGAAGTTCTCTCAGTCAAACGCAACTCTTGCGCTTCTAGACTGCTCTGCAGCTCTTCAATTCTCATGGTGCTCAGATCTTTGGAATGTTCTATTGCTACCACAATATAATCAAATTGAGAGGTAAGGGATCTCAATACCTTCTCCATGATTGTTTCTTCAGAAAGAGTTTCTCCACACGCCTTCATCTCATTAGTGATCAGAATCACTCTGGAGATGTATTCAGAAACTTTCTCATTATTCTTCATGTTGAGATTCTCATATTGCTTTCTCAAGGACCGAAGCTTCACCTTCTTCACTGATGCGTCACCACCATAACATCTAACCAGTGTGTCCCACGCAGCCTTTGCTGTCGTTGAATCTGCAATCTTCTCAAACATATTTACATCAACACATTGATGAATGAAGAACAATGCTTTCTGATCCTTCTTCCTTACTTCCTTCTGCGCGTTTTTCTGTTCATCCGTCGCATCTGCTGCTACCGGAACATAACCATCAGTGACAAGATCTAGAACATCTTGAGCACCGAACAGTACACACATTTGGATCATCCAACGATTCCAGTTTTTACCGTCAAATACTGGAAGTTTGGTGTTCATGTTGCCGTTTCCGTTCATCTTTCTACCTTGCACAGTACACTCAGATTTCTCACAGTGTTTCCCAACCCACAAAATTAAAATTCTGATCAGATTTTGTTCAAGATTCAACACGAATCTAAGAATCAAAATCAAACACACAAGACCTCACGTTCACTCGTGTTTCCCGTGTTTCCCAATGAATCCGAACCGGGGCTCTAGATACCAATTGTTGGTGCAAAGGTAGAATAAATGATGAACGGAAATATTCTATTAAGAGAATGACGGCTACGAAACATGATAAAAGTTACAATGATTTTCATCCTATTTATAAGCTAAAACTAGGGTTACTAGAATAGGATAAAATACTAAAATACCCTCTAACAAACTTAGGGGCTAAGAAAATAGTACAACTAATAAATATGAATTACTTCTAATATTAACTAGGGGTGTCCCATCGCAAATGGTCAATTCCAAAATTCAAAATCACTTTCCTTAACATTTGCGAGGGGTTGTCCCACGCCATTTTTTATTAATTTTATTTTTAATATTATGCATTGCGAGGGGATAAATCTCAAGCAATGTAGAAATTTAGTGACAAGTTTTTCACCTTGTAAGTGTCTCTAACTAATCAAATAATTTCTTATAGTACTAAACCAGATATATTGATTATTTAGTAAATGTAAAAATAATTTTTTTCTTATAAATAGAATTAAAGAGAGTAACTTTTTTTGGATTAAACTAATAAAAAAAATTATGCGTACGCACGGATTCTACTCTGATATACGTATTTGTTTACAATTATAAATTGAAGTTAAAAAATAAAATAAAAACATAGATGTAGCTGGATAGATACATGTATTATAGAAAATACATATAAAAGAAAGAAAGAAAGAAGTACAATCGGGTCACCATATTACCATTATTTTGTATCTATGGATATACTAATTAAGATATATAAAGTAATTATTGACATAATAAAAGAAAGTGATATCGTAGAATATATTAATTTTTTTAACATGGAATAGTCTTAATAAAGTAATATATAGAGTAAAAAAAATAAAAGGTTGAGTTGGTGAATGGCAAATCAGAAGAAATAAAGTAGTATATAATTTAATTAGAATTTTTTTTAAATAATTATTTTTTTCAAAATAATTTTTAAAATAATTAATATTTTAAAAAAATTATCGAAATAACCACCTTTCAAAATAGATGCGCCAGATCAACTGGCGCATCCATTTAAAATCAAGAGGAGACACCACTAGTATTGGCGCATGCTTTAAAAGCAATGCATGGAGGCGCCAACAACCATTGTTTATTTAATAAATAATGAAATAGAATATTATAAAAAGAATTTATTCATGATATAATAAAAGTTACATGGGATTGACAAATATTTAATGACCGGCCCGATGGAAACGTCTCCCTGTTCCACATTCAGGTGCGTTAGTTTGCCTTCGAGGTCTCCCACGATTTTCCTGAGGTGTTTGGGGTATTTGTGTGTTGACCTGATCCAATGATGGCTGGTGTGAAGGTCTGGCGGAAGTTCTGTCGGTATTTGATAGATGTGTCATCATTTGTTCCCAATAGTCGGGGGGCTCTGGCCAACGGCGCTTCCTAATGTAGTTCGGTGTCCATGCTGTCGTAGTTGGATCGATGTGGTTGGGTGAATTGTGGACGGTATAGTTGCCCGAGTTGGGACCTTGAATCGTTTTGGAAACGAAGCAATGGTTCCTTGGGTGTACTATAGTTAAACAATGGTTAGGTGTTTTGGTGATGGGATGTTTGGGTGGTCATTGGTGGGGGGCTACGATGAAGTGGCCTATATGAATCATCTGGGCTATATACGATTGTGGTTGATGCGTATGGTTATTGGTGGGTAAGGTTTGATTCTTAGTTTTGTGGTTGGGTGGGTGACATGAATGGATTGTGAGGTTGAGCGTTTGGTTGTTGGGTGGGTGACATGAATGGGTTGCGAAGTTGGGTGTTTGGTTGTTGGGTGTATGTGGTAGGGAGACGGTGTGAGGTTGGTTGTTGAGTTTGGATGGTTTGACATTGGTGTTGGACGGGGACTTGTTGTTGGGTGTATGATGACGAAGCTAGTTGCATGGATCAATCAAATACCGTGGCCCGGACATAAATTGTTGCGTTGTTACCGACCTAAACCATGCCATATATTGTTGAGTTGGTCTAGCACTATGTATGACTGGTTCGTTTAAGATGTGTTGTCGCCGATTCCTCCAATGACGACACGTCTCTTTTGCGAAGTCTCTCCAGTCGGAATAATCTCATTGGGCGTCAATTCTTTTTTGATGTCAATCTCCTAAACATGTCGGAGGTTCTGGAATTTGTTGCTGCATGCCGAACTGCAATTTTACCCGGTCACTCTAGTGCATCTCCACAGTAGTGAACCGGATAATTGGTTTCTTTGTTGTCCAAACTGCAGCATCATCATGGTTAACCTGATGATCAAGACCCAGATATGGCCACCAGATAAACTATACAACAATACGACACGATTAGATGATAAATAATTTGATAAGTATGTTTAAATTAAAATAGAGTTGTGTAGGAGTATTACATCGTCTGGTCCAATGTGATCCAATAGATTGCGATAGACTACTATAGCGTATTTCAGACACCTATTGTGGTTCATCCCTCTAACTGACCATCTAGATCATAAACAATTGAAAAATATTATGTACAGTTAATAGTAATATAAAGTTTAATTAATTATATGGTAAAGTTTTAAACTTACTTTGTTGCAAACGGGAATATGAATAGCTTCTCGTTTACCGGGGCGAGTGACGGCATTCTTGACCAACCTCATGCTTGTAGAAAATACGCACATGAATAAAAAGTATAAGTATTTTTTTTGGCATTTTTACACATTGCACTATATAGATGGACCAATACAGTTGAACCCCAACTATATTTGCTTACCTTATTAATGTTGTGTAACAACGGTAAATACATAATATTTACCGTATTACCAGTACTTTCTGGAAATAAAAAATTATCAAATAAAATCATAATATAACACCGAGCATTAATTATTTTTTTGTACTCGGTTGAAATTCTTCGTACAATATTATACTCGCATAATATTGTTTAAGATATTTTAAATTTATGTCTTGCCCTCTAGCTTGACCGGATGACTCTCCCTCAGCTTGGTCGTCACACATAGGGGCACCCAATAATTCATTGAAGATAGAGTTGTCCTTGTTAACTCTACCATTCACATCCTTACCATCTATACATAGACCCAACAACATGTAGACGTCCTCAAGTGTGACGGTACACTCACCGAAAGAAAGGTGAAATGTGTGGGTCTCGGGTCTCCATCTCTCCAACAGAGCAAGAATAAATTTGTAGTCAACCGAGTACGAGACTATGTTGAGGAGATTTCTAAAACCACATCCTCTAATATATGGTTCTATCAACGGATCGTGGGGTACATTCATGTACACGACATCGAAATCGCTTTGGGTCCTAATAAAACATAAGTAATAAATAAATTAAGAAGAAGTAATATATAATAAAAAAAATAGATAAGAAAGATATACGAAATAAGTAAAAAGAGAGTAATAACATACAAATGTCGAGATATTGTCGATTGTTCCTCTGTGTTCATCACCCATAGTCAACAGAGACATAATGCTGCAGATATTGAGTGTTGCAGAGGTTGAGTCTGGTAAAGATGGAGTGTTGTAGAGATTGAATGTTAGTGTTGGAGATGATGAGATATTGTGAGTTGATGCCCTATTTATAGGTGAGGAAGTCTTTACTAGGTTGAATAGTTATGCAGTATGTGATTGGATGCATGCATGGCATAATAGAGTAGGTGACATAGCCTTAGGTGCATGCTTGTCTTAGGCGCCATAGCCTTAGGCGCATGCTTGCTTTTATCACATGCATGGTCACATGCGCCAATGCTAGTGGCGCATGCATGTGTTTTTTTCCATGCAATGAAGAGGCGCCAATGACATGGGCGCCTAGGTAGCTTTATGCGCCATTGGAATGGGCGCCTGCTTTGGACTATTAGGGAAGAGATTCTTGTGAGGTTCCTTGTGTGAGGCGTATGCTTCGTGTGTGCAGAGATTCTACCAGGCGCATGCATTGTATTATCTAGTCTCTGCATGGATTCTTTTCATTGCATTGTCTTGTCTTTGCAGATGAATTGCGTGATCAATGCATTCAACGTTTACCCTATTTAATTGCATGAGAATAACATATCAATGCATTTACCATCAGTACCCATAAAGATCAATAGAAATACTAAAGTTAGATTTAAAAAAATGTCTTCCTCACCACATTACATGATCAGTGCCCATACCGAAGGTGAAATATTTGAGCATCAATTATTCGGTTTTTGTTTTCACAAAACAGAGGTAACTTGGTTTACAATAAATCGAAGATTAAATTTTTCACATCTGAAACAAAGAATAGAAAAGAAATTGTAGTGCAGTCCTGTGGGCCAAATCATCCACAAAAATTCGGTGTGGTTTGCAGAAAACCAGGTGAAGTTTTATCAGAAGAAGATTCAAGATGATGACGATGTTCATCATATGTTTGTCAGTCACGAGCAATCTGGGTATAACGATATAGAGTTGTATATATTACCACAACAACAACAAGTATCTCAGTTCATTGATCAGTCACAGGTGTTTTTTGAAACTGATGACGACGAACAAGTTGAGGTGAATGTTGTAGATGACGAAGAAGAAGCCGAGATTTTGGTTGATTCAATGGTGAATGATGATGAAGAAGAAGAGTCATTACCAGCTAGTCATGTATATTGTCCACCTCAACACATGACAAGCTTGAATTTGGGTTCCGATGAACCTTCATCAGATATATGGTACAATCTTTATGTGCAAATGCAAGGATCTTTGAAACAAGGAGACACATTTCGCACAAAAGAAGATTGTGTAAAAGCCATTAAAAAGTTTCACATGGAACTATCAGCTGATTTCAGAGTTGATAGAACTAATGCATTGAGGTACAAAATTTATTGTCCAAATGAGCACTGCCTTTTCAGGTTGTCAGCTTCGTATCGGAAGAGGAGTGATTCTTGGGAGATTAGATCCATGGGTCCAGTTCACACATGCATGCTCACAAACCCAATGCAAGACCATCGGAAACTTAGCTCTCAGTTAATATATGATGAAATTTTGTTTGTCATTGGCGACAATCTGTCGTTAAAGGTGAATACAATAATCTCGCATATTGTAGCACAATACCACTACACTCCATCATATAGGAAGGCTTTGATAGCTAGGACAAAGGCAGTTGATAAAGATTATGGAAATTGGAAGGAGTATTACAAACAACTTTCAAAATACCTGTTGGCTCTTAAACAGTATGCTCCAGAGACTATTGTCAAGTTAGCATGCTCCAGGGATGGAGTTTTTTTCTAAGAAATCTCCGATTTCATGTTGCACCTCAACCTAACTTATGTTTGATCTCCGACAGACACACTTCAATCATCAGTGCATATAATAATAATGATAATGGCTGGCGGGATCCTCCTTCGATGAATGTCTTATGTATTAAACATATTGCTCAGAATTTTAGGCGGGAGATCAAAGACAAAACATTGCGGAAGAAGGTTGTCAATGCAGGTTACACATTATCATAACCTTCTTTCAAACATTGCCGCAAAGAAATAAGATTGGCAAACGCAGATGCAGTATGGTGGATCGACAATATTCCATAGGAGAAGTGGACTATGGCATATGACAACGGTCAACGTTGGAGCCACATGACAACAAATCTTGTGGAATCAATGAACTCTGTCTTCAAAGGCATCAGAAACCTACCTATAACTGCTTTGGTGCAGACAATATATTTCAGGCTAGGGGCACTATTTGAGACCAGACGTTCCAAATGGAGTTCAGTGTTGCAATCTGGGCCGTTGTTCAGTGATGCTTCAATGAACATCATTAGACACGAAGCTACCAAAGCAAACACAGACGTGGTCACAGTGTTTGACCATTCTAAAGGTTGGTATAGTGTTGTCAAGTCCATGGATCATAATGAGGGCATGCCGATGGGACAATACAGAGTCGAACTAGATAGAGGTTAGTGTGACTGCGGAAAGTTCCAAGACTTTCGTATGCCCTGCTCCCATGTCATTGTGGCATGTTCAAATGTTAGAAGGGATCCATCCTACTTATTATCTGAAGTTTACAAAGTCACCAGCCTATCAAATGTTTACAAAATTAGTTTTCCATAGTGGCAAAAGAGGATTACTGGCCAGAATATCAATGGGACATTCTCTGACACAACGAAGTTATGCGAAGGAAGAAAAAGGATCACCCAAACAACACCCGTATTTGAACCGAAATGGATATGGCGAACAAAATGGTTAGATTATGTAGTTCATGTCATCAGCCAGGTCACAATCGTACTAACTGTCCTAGTGTTGGAACGAGCACAACAAGATAAATTCACATGTACCTCTGTTGCAATATATAAAAAACTAAATTAATTTCATATTATAGGTTTGTGATGAAATACCATTACATAAACAATAACACAAACAACTATAACAATTAAAATACTATGACAATAACTAAGCGATTACAACCATCAAAACAATTTTGAACATATAATGCATCATCCTATGAACGTCTCTGTCAGTCTTAATATCCATCCATTCACGCACTTCTCCATTTTGGTTGAACATGGACACAAGCCATTAGATTCTTCTAAGCCTTTCACCATCGCCAGTTTCTCTATATAACCAATTGTTCAACGTCCGATTAAGATGTTCAAACAAATCTATATTCCAAAGTCGAATCTTTATCGGAGATGCAACGACGAAAAAGATTAAATCGGCATTTCTCTTGTGAATGTATTCAGACATGGTTAAAACTCGAAAACTTGAAGGAGATTGAAGTTGAATGAAAGAAAATGTGGTTGTAGGGTAAAAGTTGTATGAAAAACATGGCTGAAGGGCGACCTATTTATAGAAGAAGTATGAAAATGCATGTGCCAAAGGGCTAGGCGCCACACATGTCAACACATGTATGCGCCAGAAGCATGGGTGCAAGCACATGCATGCGCCAGCACCCTTGACGCCTCCATGCATTTCTTGTAAAGTATGCGCCAATGGTGTCGGTGCCTCCTCTTAGTTTTAAATGGATGTGTCAGTTCATCTGGCGCATCTGTTTTGAAAGCTGGTTATTTCGGTAATTTTTTTGAAATATTGGTTATTTTAGAAATTATTTTGAAAAAAGTGGTTATTTTAAATAAAAAAAATCATTTAATTGAGTTGGACCAGAGTAGTGAAAAATCAAAACCCATAATAGAAAAGAAAGAATAATATTAAAGGAGGTAGGGTTTGTGTTGAAATGGCATTATTATTCACCATGAGTCGTCAAAACAGGAAACATATTTGACATATCACGATATCATCAGGCAAATATATGTGTTTCTTCTGATTTGCATGTCTTTATATGGTGTGAGATTTCAAACGTTTGGTTCCATTGATGACATACATGATTAAGATTTTGTTGCACGAATGAAGCTGTAAGTTTTTAAAGTTAATGAAGGTGAGAAATACACAAGAAGGGGAGGTTGAATTGTGTTGGCTTTTTCTCCTTTAAAGTTTTTTCAACTTCTGCTTCTGATGGTTCTTAATCATATTTTGCACACTCGATTCAGAGTCTGACTTCAGAATCACTCAGAGTCTGAACTCTTTAAATGTCTTTATCAGATTCTGCAATAGAATCTAAATTAGAGGTAAACAAATGATAGCAACAAAATATAGTTCAGAAGCAAGTAAAGTAAAGCAAGAGACACAAGCAGTTATCCTGGTTCTTATCACAGCTTGAGAGTAGTCTAGTCTCCTTGTATTTCCAAGGGATTTCCATTATAATCAAACTGATTACAAATGCTCAAGCACACAAGCAATAGACTTCTTTGCTTACACACATAAGTATAAGAATTCCTTACTCAAACACACAAGTTTGAGACTTATTTTCTCAAACACGCAAGCTCAAGACCTCCTTGCTCAAACACATAAGTTTGAGACTTCCTTGCTCTAACACACAAGCTAAAGACTTCAAATCCTTAAGCACTAAAGGAAGAAACTTTTGACTTTATCACAAACTGTTAAGAGATTTGGGTAACAACTATGATTGATATACAATCAGAGGTGTAGATAAAATACAACTTAGAAAGACTCCAAGACTTAAGAACTTCTAAAATAAACAAATGTTAAGATGTTCTAAGTCTAGTAAATTTGACAAAGTGATTCCTCTTTGATTGTCAATGTTCAGGGTTTGTATAACAGTGTGTTGTATTGAAGCTTTATAATATTCTTCTTTACGTCTGCAGCTCCTTATATAGAGAGGAGAGAAATTATACATTAATGACTTTCACCAAAAGGTTGGTTAATGATCGGTCACCATTTGCACTTAGTTTTCATCATCCATCCAGCATGAATCTTCAAGAATCTGTAACACTTTGTCCTTTCTTTTAGTTGATTTCTTAAGTTTACCGCATTTATAAATTTCTGCTTTATTTTATGTTGTATTAGTAGTTCATCTCTTTTTGTCGCATTTTATGTGTTTCCGTGGTAGTGCTATTTGGTTTCCAGGTCTAACAATAAGCCAGAAAGATGCGTACCGGAAGAATGGAAGTCAAAGACATCGTGCAACGCAAGAAAAGGCAAAAACAGGGGGCTGACACGGGTGCCCGTGTCAGCTGACACAGCCCGTGTTAGCATGTGCACAATAGAGATTGTAGAATCAAGAAACCAGGGGGCTGACACGGGTGCCCATGTCAGCTAACACGGTCCGTATCAGCAAGAGCTGAAGAATTTAAGTTGACAGAGAGCCAACACTGGCACCCGTGTCACCTGACACGGCCCGTGTTGGCCAATTCGCCCTATTTGCTGATTTTTATTGTTTTGATCCCTGTGTATGTCCGGAGAGCAGTCTGGGTATTTCACGAGGTTTTTAGTTGATTAGAAACTATTTAGTCTGTATTTTGGTGAAGAGAGAGGACACTTTTTGATCGTAGAAGAAAAAGACAAAAAGGAGAAGAGAGCTTTCAAGGTGTTTAGAGAAGAAGAGATCTTCAAGATCGGAAGAGATTGAAGATCAACCTTCATCAACAACAAATTGTAATGTCTCTATTTTGTAATTTACTGTCTTTGAATATTATGAGAAGCTAAACCCCCCAATTCTAGGGGGTGTCCCTGGATTGCTACTGTATGAACACTTTTTCTATGTTTTTATGATCATCGACGTTTTCTTTATTCAAATTATTATACAATGTTCTTAATGCTTTATTTTATCGGACAAATGGAATTTTGATCTCTGGTTAAGGTTTAGGTCGGACAAACCACCTTATTGCTTGTTGTATAATAATACTTCGTTTTAATCACTTAGGAATAAGGATCAAACTGTAGTAGCCGTTAATTCTTGATCAATTGCATATTTCGTAACGTCAATTTGAATAACTAAGGAATTAGGATTGAAATTGACTGTTAATGGTTTTCGGCTAAGGAATTAGAGAAAATAATTCTTGAGAATCGGTTTTGAATAATTACAACTAGATGTTATATAATATGGAAGTAGTGTAGTACAAAGCAATTCACACATCTTGCCTTAGCATGCTTTCTCATATCGGTTAAAAGTTTTTTATACGCTTTATATAATTTATTCTCGTTCTTATTATTTTGAAAACAATCATCAAACCCCCTATGATCTTTTGTTCAATAGAATTATTGTAAAGATTTGTACTTATTACGCAGTCCTCGAGATCGATACTCGAGATAACTCCCCTTTTATTACTACATTGGTGCAAATAGTACGCTTGCTATTTTATCGATCAAGTTTTTGGCGCCGTTGTCGGGGACTGCCAAAGTATAAGTTGAAAAATAATTTAATTGAAATTTTGTTGCTCTGCAACCAAAAAATTTCTGTACTATTGTTTATTTTTATAAATTCTAATAATTGTCTAATCTGTGTATGCGAGGTAAGGCCTCAGCTGAATTTCTTTTTGACGCAGAACCAGAAAGACTATTGCGTGCAAGACGACGAAAAGCTAGGATGGAACTTTCAGAAGCAACCCCCATTGTTTCTAAGTCTGAAAAAGAAGAAGCTGTTTCAGTTCATTCGGAAGACTCTGAAACCGTTTCTGAACCAATGGCTGAGCTCCACCTTCCGTGGAAAGACTTCTGGGTGACTATGGAGGTGCAAATGATCCTACTGGAAGGTTAACAATTGTGAACCAACCGGTAAATGTTGATCATTTTCAGCTACACCCTTCAACGATTCGTCAACTCGAAAGGAGACCGTTCTCCGAAAAAGTCAATGAAGATGCCAACAAGCATTTACAAAGATTTCTGACCATGACAACATCGTTGAAAATTGAGGGACACTCAGAGGAAGCTAAAAAGTTGGTGATGTTTCCGTTTACACTACCAAAAGATACCGAAGAGTGGTTTTACTCTTTACCCGCGGGAAGTATAACAGCTTGGCAACAAATGGAGACAACATTTTTGAATGAGTACTTCCCTACTTCTGTGTATATCCGTAAGAGATATTATATTGTTAATTTCAAACAGAAGGAAGGAGAGTCACTCGGAGACGCTTACAAGATGTTCAAGCGATTGTTGGTTGCATGTCCTACTCATAACATGGACGCAACTGAACAGATGCAAAATTTTGTGAATGGCCTTAGAATGAAGACTAAGCAACTCATAAACACAGCTGTCGGTGGCTCAACAAATTTTACAACAGCCACTGGAATAAAGAAAATCATTGAAGCCATTGCAGTAAATGAGCATTTGGAGCTCTATGACCACAGTGTAAGTCAGCCTGCAGGTATCATTGATCTCAAGCTAGAAAATCAAGTGGTGAAGATGGAAGATCAAATAACAGCCGAAGTAGAGCGAAGAATCAAGAAAGTGGCTCTTGACACTCAAACGGTGGTACAAGTTCAACCGGTTTAACCTATTCAAGCAGTTAGTTATGAAATTTGTGGGGGACCTCACTTCGCCATGCATTGTGTGGCAACTGCACAACAGGTAGAAGAGATTAATTTTCTGAAGCAGAACAACCCTTACTCCAATACTTATAATCCTGGGTGGAAAAATCATCCAAATTTTTCCTAGAAGGACCAACAAGGAAATGCTCAGAAGCAAGCGCCCACCCAATATCAAAGCCAACCACAACAACAACAACCTTACCAGCAATAGTTTCACCAATCCCAACAACAATTTCAACAACAGGTTCCGAGAAAAGCAGATTGGGAAATTGCCATTGAAAAAATGGCGGCTCAAAGTTCACAATTTCAAGAGGAGACTAGAAGTAATCTGAGAAACACTGGTGCTTCAATAAAAAATCTGGAAGTGCAAATGAGTCAGATTGCTCAACAACTGCGGGTTCTCAAATACCGGGTGCATTACCGAGTGCTACAGTTACAAATCCACGAGAGCATAATAATGTGAGTGTTGTAACCACGAGGAGTGGTAAATCTAAAGAAGTCCCTGAGAAAGATGATGACCAAGAAGACCAATTGATTTAAGTTGAGTTGGAAATAAAATAAAATGAGGTTGTGAGTGAAGAGGTGGTGGTGAAGGTGAGAAAAACAAGAAAGGGGGGTTTGAATTGTTTGGAAAAATAAGCGCTTTTTCAAAATGAAAACCACACAATGATTTTATACTGGTTCGCTTATAACACAAAGCTACTCCAGTCCACCCGGCCAAGGTGATTTCGCCTTCAACAAGGACTTAATCCACTAATCTTGAAAGATTACAAACAACGTCTAAGAGAAAGATCTCTTAGTCCTCTCAAGTATACAGACTTCACAGAGTCACTTGAGGAAATAAACAAACAATAGATAAAAGATTTATGTAATCTAGAGTGCTTCTAAGAAAGCAAATATTACAGTATTAAGAACAAGAGTTTTTTCACGTTATAAGCAAAAGCTTCGTGAAGATCTTTAGAGAGCAAAAGTGTTTTTCTTGAGCGTTGATGTTTCAGTATAATTTTGGCTTGTTGGCTTGCTGATAGTTCAAAGTTGATTGCAGCCCATTTTATATATCAGTTGAAGTAGTAGTTGAAACTGGTGGATATTAAAATGAATTTACGCCATCACTTAAATAGCTTCTGCAGGATAACTTTCTCTCCTTGAAATGACTACTTACCACAAGTAGTATCTTCTTTATTGAAATTGGAGATTAACGTCTCTTTCTTAATTAGGAAAACCATTTGCAAATCTTTACTTGACTTTAACGTTACTCTTTCATGATTAGCAATTCCATGCTCAGAGTATTTGTGTTTCTGGAGAATCTTGGAATCTTGCTTCTGATGTTAATCTCTTGTGAGTTCAGATAGTTTCTTCAGATAGCGCTGATAACTTCTGGAAGTTAGAGATAGCGTTGTTCAGAGTCAGAACATCTAGAGCTTACTTCTTGTTCAGATGCTTCTGATACTTTGCTGTTTTGCTCAGAGTTAGACTTTCTTGAACGTGTTTCCACTTCAGATGCTTCTGATCATATGATAATATGCTTCTGATCTGGTTCTGTATCTGATGACATCATCAGATTTCTTCCTTCTTTCTTTAGAATCCCGCACACTTAGAAACTTTTCGTTAGGGTGCCATTTTTGGTTTCATCATTTGTTATCATCAAAATCAAGGAATCTGTTGTAGAACAATTTTTGTTCTTACAATCTCCCCCTTTTTGATGATGACAAAACAAACTTAATTAGCAGATGAAACATGAATAATATCAGATCAGATAGACAGAAGCTCCCCCTGAGATAGTGCTAGGGAGTTCAGAAGTTCTTACCAGAGCTTCTAAGTAAAGAGATTTCTTGATACCTTCTGCAATTTCTTAAGTCCAGGTTAGATAAATTTATTTTTAAGAAAAATATGTTGCAGAATGCTTAAGGTATTAGACAATATTTTCATCAGAGCTATTAATGACTTCTCCCCCTTTTTGTCAGAATCAAAAAGACATAGCAAAAAAAAAAAATTAATAGAAAAACTTGTATTCAGATAAAAGCACAGAGGCAACAAGAACTAGAAAACATCAGATTCAGAGAAAATAAAACAACAGGCAAGCAAAATAAATCCTAAGTGCCTAAGGGTTCGGAGGCGGAGGTATTCTCTGAAGCAACATTGCAAGCATGTTCTGGATGTTGTCGTTGACAGTATCTTGCTTGTCCATTCTGGCCCGGAGTTCATTCTGATCTTGCTTAAGTTCTTTCAGAGTCTGAAGAACCATAGGGATAACAGAAGAGGACTCTCCCAGAGTCAGAGCCTGCTGTGCTTCAGCTTCAGCAGCAACTTGTGCTTCTGCATCCGCCAGAGCCTTAGCTTCAACTTCCTTAATCCTTAGGATTTCAGCTTCCCTTGCTTTTTCTTCTTCAAGTCTTCTTGCTTCTTCAGCTTCTCGCGCAAGTCTCTCTTCCTCTAGCCTTCTGGCTTCTTCAGCAGCTTCTCTGGCAAGTCTTTCATGGAGTCTTGCCTCAGCATCTCTGATGTAGCCATTTCTGACTTGTTCAGAGATGTTCTTCAGTCTAAAAGCCTCAGAGGTCATCCAGCCAATGACTCTGTTCCAGTGTGTCCTTACAGATTCAGGATCATCACTGGCTTCAAAGTTAGTGGTCAGAGACTTGACCTTTTGTACTGAAGCCCCTGCTACCAGCATGATGGCTTCCTCAAGGGTAGGTACAGAAAGGTTTGGTTCAGAGGTTTGAGGTGAAGATGTTGGAGGGCTGAGATTTAGTGTGAGAGGTTCAGATTCTGCTTCAGGTTCAGATCTTTGGGGTGAAGCGTAAAGAGGGTTTAAGTCTAAAGGTTCAGTTTCAGTTTCTGATTCAGGTGCAGCAGAGGTGTTTGGTGGGTTGATATCAGAGGTGGGAAGGTTAGAGGGTTGGTCTTCAGAAGGTTGGTTTTCAGAAGGGATGGTGGTTGTTTGTTGTGGTGGTGAAGTTATTTCAGGTTCTGTTGGTTGTTGTGAAGCGTGGTTTAGAGCATAAATTTGGGCTAGGGTTGGAGAGTTATGGTCTGAGAGTTCTGGGTCAGAAGAAATGTTGAGGTATGGTGGTGATTCTGGGGCTGTGGAAGATGAAGAAGAGGAAGTGCTTTAGTTCATTTGTTCAGGTTCAGAAGGAGGTATTAATGTACGGGCGATATTTAAAACTGGTGAAGGCTGAGAGGTTCTGATGGTTGAAGGTGGGATTTCAGAGGTTGTATAAATTGGTGGTGTTGGGAGAGGATTAGAGGAAGGGGTAGAGGAAACCATCGGAGGTACAGAGGAAAGAGGAGGAACAGACATACCAGTAGAGATTTTCAGAGGAGCTGGAGATCTGCTTCCAGAAGATTCTCCAATTCTGGCCTTCTTTGCTTGTGATGCAATCTTCTTCTCAGAGAGACCTCTCTTGTATCTGACGAAGGCTTCTTCTGAATCCAGAAAATCGTCGAGGCTGAAGTCAGATATGTCAACACCTTCATCCAGCAGACGCTGAAGATAGATGGCAACCGCATCTCTGGGTTCATTTTTGAAGAACCTTGCAAGACCATGGGGCAGCTTCCTCTGATCTTTCAAGGCATCCCAGGATGTATCCATAGTGGGTCTGACTTGAATCTTCTTGATTATTCCCATACTCTTGAGATTTCTGGCATTCAGAGGCTTCCCAGTGTCTATTGCCAGATCATCCATCAGTTTGGTCTTTTCCAGATGATCTACCAGTCCGTTCTCGATGAAAACATCAGATAGCAATCTTTCCAGAGGGATGTAGGATCTGGGCTTCATGTTATTTCTGGTTTCCTTGACAGAATCTCTGAGGTATCTGAAAAGGAGAGCAGGGAGGCAGATCTTCACACCCTTCTGAATACAATACAGAATGCATTTCTGATCTGCATTGATGTAGTCAGAGGAGTTAGAGGCTGGACGGTGGTGAATAGTTCCCAGAATGATCTTCAGCCACACTCTGAGGTTCTGATGCAGCTCTTTGTTCTTTGAAGGATTTCCTTCAGTGTTGGGTTTGAAGATTGTTGGATTGATTACATCAGTAATGCGCTTTGACCTAGGAGGGATGTTGTAAATCCTTTTTCCTCCAGCTCTCTCCATGTTCAGTAAAGAGGCAATTGACCCTTCAGTAATTACAATCTTTACCCCCAGAACATAGGAGACGATGAAATGGTCATCTGCATCTGCAAATCTCCAGAACTCCTTGATGAGAAGAGGGTAAACAGGACCATAAAGCCTTTGGAAGTAGTTTTCCCAACCTTGTTTACGAAGTTCTTCAGTAAGATCAACGCCATTTCTCTTCAAGTTGTCGAAATCTACTAGCGATTCACACAACACGTCCAGTCCTTCAAAAGGGGTTGATAGGTTAATATGGCGTTCACGGTCAAGAACATGGGGTTCTTTGTAAACAGGGGTGATGGTGACGCCTGTAACCGTTGGAGTTGGAATGCTTGAAGTTTGAGCAGTTGAGCTTGATTCCATTTGTTGAGAAAAGTTAAACACTTCTTGTTGTTGAGCGTCCATGGTGAAGAAGAAGATGAAGATTGAGAGTTTGCAGAGAATGCTTCAGAGAGGTTTAGGGTTTTAGAGTGAGTGAGAGTGATAAGTGTGTGAAATGTGAGAAAAGTGTTTAAATACTCTAAGTAAAACACATGCAAAACGACACATTAAATTGCGTTAGTACAAAGCTCAAGATTGCACGCTTGGGGGAAAAATGATTACAGCTAATTAATGAATGTCTAATCCCAACAGTACGCACAATGCTCAAGGAGATTTCAAACGTCTGTCCTTTGAATTTCTTTTGACAGCTGTCTAGAAGTTCTAGGGTTAGACGCTTAGTGCTCCACGTGTTGATGTATCTGATCTTCAGGAATACCAAAAGATTGATTCCTGGAGATTTCTAACTCAGATATCTTCTTAACTTGTAGAAGTATCAGAGTCAGAGGCAGAAGTACATTTGTTTTTATATCAGAGTCTCATTTTACATTTTCAGAGCCACACTTCATTCAGGGCAATTTTTAATGTTCAGATTTTCTAAGATGAAAAGAAATCTATCTTCAGCTAGAGGCTTAGTGAAGATATCTGCCCATTGATGTTCTGTATCAATGAACTTCAATGTTACTATCCCTTTCTGAACATAGTCTCTGATAAAATGATGTTTTATTTCAATGTGTTTGGCTCTGGAATGTAGAATGGGATTCTTACTTAAACAAATAACAGCAGTATTATCACAAAAGATAGGAATGTTACTCTCAAAGATTTACAAATCTTCTAACTGATGCTTCATCCAGAGCATCTGAGTTGTGCACAGTGACGCTGAGATATATTCTGCTTCTGCAGTTGATAGAGCAATTGTTGATTGTCTTTTGCTAGCCCAGGATATCAGATTGTTTCCCAGAAGCTGGCAATTTCCAGAAGTGCTTTTTCGTTCGATTCTATCTCCTGCATAATCTGCATCACAGTAACCCGAGAGTCTATACTCTGATGTTTTCTCATACATCAGGCCCAGGTTAGGAGTTCCTTTCAGATACTTAAGAATTCTCTTAACTGCTGTTAAATGAGATTTTCTAGGATCTGATTGGAATCTGGCACAAAGACAGACACTAAAGAGAATATCAGGACGAGTAGCAGTCAGATAGAGAAGAGAGCCTATCATACCTCGATAGAGCTTCTGACAAACCTTGTTGCTTACCTCTTCCTTTTCAAGAATGCAAGTTGGGTGCATGGGAGTTTTTGCAGAGTTGCATTCAGTCATGTCAAACTTTTTCAGAACGTCTTTAATGTACTTGCTTTGATGAACGTACGTGACTTCTGGAGTTTGATTAATTTGAATTCCCAGAAAGAACTTTAGTTCTTGCATTAAACTCATTTCAAATTCTGCCTGCATTAACTTAGAAAATTCTTGGCAAACAAAGATATTAGCAGAACCAAAAATAATATCATCAACGTAAATCTGGCATATCATGAGATTATTATTAAGGTTTTTACAGAAGAGTGTAGAATCAACTTTCCCTCTGATAAAATTTTGTTCCAGAAGAAAATTGCTTAAACGTTCATACCAAGCTCTGGGAGCTTGTTTAAGTCCATATAAGGATTTCTTAAGTTTAAAAACATGTTCTGGAAAATTTGAATTTTCAAAACCTGGAGGTTGGTTGACATACACTTCTTCTGATATATAACCATTAAGGAGTGCACTCTTGACATCCATTTGATATAATTTGATAGAGTGATTAATAGCAAAAGATACAAGAAGACGAATAGATTCTAACCTCGCGACTGGAGCAAAGGTTTCATTATAATCAATACCTTCTTGTTGACTATAACCTTGAGCTACCAGTCGAGCTTTGTTTCTGACGACTTCTCCTTTCTCATTCAGCTTGTTTCTGAATACCCATCTGGTTCCAATGACGTGAGTGCCTCTGGGTTTAGGAACGAGATCCCAGACATCATTCTTTGAGAATTGATCTAATTCTTCTTGCATAGCTGCCACCCAGTCGTTATCCTGAAGTGCTTCATCACAAGACGTAGGCTCAATCAGAGACACTAGTCCCAGAGGAGTATCTTCAGAAGTCCTGAAGGTAGATCTGGTTCTGACAGGTTCGTCCTTGTTTCCCAGAATCAAATCTTCAGATATATTGATACGACTTTTAACTTTCTTTGGGATTTCTGGAGATTTAATTTCTTCAGAGTTCTGAGTGACAGTTGCTTCTGGATTTTTATCAGATTCTACAAGAGTGATTTCCAAATCTGCAAACTTTTCAACTAGCTTTGACTTTTCAGGGTCAAGCTTATCATCAAATCTGACATGAATTGATTCTTCCACAATTTTGGTTTCTGTGTTGTATACTCTGTAGCCTTTAGAGCGTTCTGAGTATCCTAACATAATACCTTTCTGTGCTTTGGAATTAAACTTGTTCAGATGTTCCTTAGTATTTAATATAAAGCAAGAACATCCAAAAGGATGAAAATATGAAATGTTTGGTTTTCTTCCTTTACACAGTTCATAGGGAGTCTTTTCTAGAATAGGTCTTATAGAGATTCTATTCTGAATGTAACACGCTGTATTTACAGCTTCTGCCCAAAAGTGCTTTGCTACATTAGTTTCATTGATCATGGTTCTGGCCATTTCTTGGAGTGTCCTATTCTTCCTCTCTACAACTCCATTTTGTTGTGGAGTTCTAGGGCAGGAGAAATCATGGGATATTCCATTAGAATCAAATAATTCTTCAAAATCTTTGTTTTCAAATTCTCCACCATGATCACTTCTGACTCTAATAATTTTAGAGTCAAATTCTTTTTGCACTTTGGAACAGAAACTAGTGAATACAGAGTGAGACTCACTCTTGTGCTTTAGGAATTTTACCCATGTCCAGCGACTGTAATCATCAACAATGACTAGTCCATACTTCTTTCCATTAACTGATGCTGTTTTCACAGGACCAAATAAGTCAATGTGAAGAAGTTCCAGAGGCTTAGAGGTAGAAACAACATTTTTCTTTTTAAAAGATATTTTTGAAAATTTTCCTTTCTGACAAGCTTCACACAGAGCATCTGAAGAAAACTTCAGTTTAGGTAGGCCTCTGACTAACTCGAGTTTAGTTAGCTGAGAAAGTTTCCTCATGCTAATGTGGCCCAAGCGTCTATGCCATACCCATTGCTCTTCGTGAACTGACATTAGACATTTAACATTTTGATCTTTTAAATCAGAAATATTTATTTTGTAAATGTTGTTTTTCCTCTTGCCTGTGAAAAGGACAGAGCCATCGTTCTGATTAATGGCTTTACATGTTTTTTGATTGAAGATTACATCATAACCGTTATCACTTAATTGACTTATGGATAACAAGTTATGCATTAATCCTTCTACATAAAGAACATCAGATATAGAGGGAAGAGTACCATTACCAATAGTTCCGGAGCCTCTGATCCTTCCTTTCTGATCTCCTCCGAAGCCTACAAATCCAGCGTCTTTAAGTTCCAGACTTTGGAACATAGACTTTCTTCCCGTCATGTGTCGCGAGCATCCAGAGTCCAGGTACCATGACTGGTGTCTGAACTTTGCTGCATAGGATATCTGCAACATACACAATCTTATCTTTTGGTACCCAGAATCTCTTGGGTCCTTTCAGATTAGTTTTCCCAGAGTTTCTTATAATTTTGGGTTTTCTAGCATTTTTAAATTTTTGTTCTTGTGTGTGTGTGTAATGATATGAAAAGGGAGACTTAAGTTGGTTACTGGTAGAAGTTTTATCTTCCTTAGGATCATACCCAATTCCCTTTTTATTGTTCTGACTAACTCCATAAATCATGGATGCCATAATACTCCTATCTATCCCATTTTTCAGAAATTCTTGAAAGGCTTCTTCGTATTTATAAATTATTTTATTTGAAGTTTGTGGTGCTTGAGACAACGCTTCTTCTAATTCTAAGCTTTTTCTTTTTGCTCCAACTCTTTCTAATGTTAAAGATCTGATTGTATCTTCTCGTGCTAGAATTGTCATCTCAAGTTCACTACATTCTTCAAATTTTGCTTTAAGACAGCCTTTAATGTTTTTAAACTTTTGTTTTAATTTCTGATATGAGCTAAGAGTTTCTGACAAACAAGATTCTAGATCAGATCGAGAAAGTTCAGAAAATACCTCTTCAGATTCTTCATCTGAGCTACTCCTGGATGTGGTAGCCATAAGTGCCACATTGGCCTGTTCATCAGAGTCAGATTCTGATGATCCAGATTCACTATCATCCCAGGTAGCCATTAGTCCTTTCTTTGTCCTGAAGGTATTCTTCTTGAAGCTTTCTTTTCTAGGGTTGTCTTTCTTTAGCTTGGGGCATTCATTCCTGTAATGACCTGTTTCTTTACATTCATAACAGGTAATATCTTTGTTAGATTTACCTTTTGAAGTTGATTCAGATCGATCCCCTCTGGGTCTTGGTCTTCTGAAGTTGTTGTTCCTCTTTTTCCAGATTTGCTTAACTCTTCTGGTTAGTAGGGACAATTTTTCTTCATCATCAGAGTCTTCTGGTTCAGAGTCGTCAGTATCTTCAGTTTCTGCCTGGAGAGCTTTGGTTCTGTCAGGTTTCCGTCTTTCAGATCTGGACTTTAGCGCTACGGACTTGTTCTTTTTCTGAGGCTCATCTTCCTCTAGTTCTATCTCATGGCTTCTGAGAGAACTGACAAGTTCTTCAAGGCTGATATTGTTCAGATCCTTTGACAGCTTCAGAGCAGTAACCATAGGTCTCCATTTCTTTGGCAGACTTCTGACTATCTTCTTAACATGATCTGCAGTTGTGTATCCTTTGTCTAGCACCTTGAGACCTGCAATAAGAGTTTGGAATCTAGAAAACATAGCCTTTATAGCTTCGTCATCTTCCATTTTGAAGGCTTCATATTTCTGGATAAGCGCCAGAGCCTTCGTCTCTTTGACTTGGGAGTTTCCTTCATGAGTCATCTTCAGAGAGTCAAGTATATCTTTGGTTGTCTCTCTGTTGGTGATCTTTTCATATTCGTTGTATGATATAGCATTTAGAAGTATTGTTCTGGCCTTGTGGTGATTTTTGAAGATACGTTTCTGATCTTCTGACATCTTATTTCTGGGAACTTCAGCTCCATTTTCTGAGACTGGAGGTGTGTATCCATCTGTGACAATGTCCCAGAGGTCAGCGTCATAACCAAGAAAGAAACTTTCGATTCTATCTTTCCAGTAATCAAATTTCTCTCCATCAAAAACAGGAGGCTTAGCATTGTAACTATCTCTTTCATTTGAGTGGGCCATGGTTTTTCTCGTACTGGATCTCTCTACACTGTTAAGTGTTTGATTAGAAAATCAATAACAGAGCCGGAGCTCTGATACCAATTGAAGGTGAGAAAAACAAGAAAGGGGGGTTTGAATTGTTTGGAAAAATAAGCGCTTTTTCAAAATGAAAACCACACAATGATTTTATACTGGTTCGCTTATAACACAAAGCTACTCCAGTCCACCCGGCCAAGGTGATTTCGCCTTCAACAAGGACTTAATCCACTAATCTTGAAAGATTACAAACAACGTCTAAGAGAAAGATCTCTTAGTCCTCTCAAGTATACAGACTTCACAGAGTCACTTGAGGAAATAAACAAACAATAGATAAAAGATTTATGTAATCTAGAGTGCTTCTAAGAAAGCAAATATTACAGTATTAAGAACAAGAGTTTTTTCACATTATAAGCAAAAGCTTCGTGAAGATCTTTAGAGAGCAAAAGTGTTTTTCTTGAGCGTTGATGTTTCAGTATAATTTTGGCTTGTTGGCTTGCTGATAGTTCAAAGTTGATTGCAGCCCATTTTATATATCAGTTGAAGTAGTAGTTGAAACTGGTGGATATTAAAATGAATTTACGCCATCACTTAAATAGCTTCTGTAGGATAACTTTCTCTCCTTGAAATGACTACTTACCACAAGTAGTATCTTCTTTATTGAAATTGGAGATTAACGTCTCTTTCTTAATTAGGAAAATCATTTGCAAATCTTTACTTGACTTTAACGTTACTCTTTCATGATTAGCAATTCCATGCTCAGAGTATTTGTGTTTCTGGAGAATCTTGGAATCTTGCTTCTGATGTTAATCTCTTGTGAGTTCAGATAGTTTCTTCAGATAGCGCTGATAACTTCTGGAAGTTAGAGATAGCGTTGTTCAGAGTCAGAACATCTAGAGCTTACTTCTTGTTCAGATGCTTCTGATACTTTGCTGTTTTGCTCAGAGTTAGACTTTCTTGAACGTGTTTCCACTTCAGATGCTTCTGATCATATGATAATATGCTTCTGATCTGGTTCTGTATCTGATGACATCATCAGATTTCTTCCTTCTTTCTTTAGAATCCTGCACACTTAGAAACTTTTCGTTAGGGTGCCATTTTTGGTTTCATCCTTTGTTATCATCAAAATCAAGGAATCTGTTGTAGAACAATTTTTGTTCTTACAGGTGGTACCTAAACTGGTGGTTAAAGAAAAAGTTAGTGAATCAAAGTCGGGTGTCAAACTCCCTTTCCCCACAAGAAATAAGAAGAAAGGGCAACATGAGAAGAACTTCGAGAAATTCTTGGAGATGTTCAAAAAGCTTGAGATTAACATTCTGTTCTTGGAGGAACTTGAATAAATGCCCTCTTATGCTAAATTTATGAAGGATAATATTTCAAAAAAGAGGAGCACTGACACTGACCCTATTGTACTAACCGAAACTTGTAGTGCAATTTTGCAGGGTATGAAGATTTCAGTGAAGAAGAAAGATCGAGGCTCGGTAACTATCCCTTGCACTATCGGGGATAGGTCTTTCAAAAAGGCCCTTATAGACTTGGGGGCAAGTGTGAGTCTCATGCTGTTATCCATTTACAAGAGGTTGAGGATTGGAAAAGTGCAAGATACTAGAATGACACTTCAATTTGCTGACCACTCTGTGAAGAGACCTTATGGAGTGGTGGAAGATGTTCTTGTGAAGATTGATAAGTTTTTATTTCCGGTGGATTTTGTCATCTTAGAAATGCCGGAAGATGAAGAGATACCACTCATTCTTGGTAGACCATTTTTGGAGACCGAAAGATGTTTGATAGATATAGAAGAGGGCATCATGACTCTAAAAGTTTATGATGAAGAGTTAAAAATTGATGTGCGTAACACCATGAGATACAAAGATGATGTGGCTACCAGTCAACACATAGAGGTGATTGATCAAATGGTTCTGCAAAAAATTCCTTTAGATTCTGAAAGGAAATGCCCAACTATTATACGCTCTAATCTAGAAGTTTCCCAAGAAGACAAGCTCGTCAAGGTTTTGAAAAAGCACAAAAGTGCAATGGGATGGGCAATAGAAGACTTGAAGGGGATAAACCCTACGGTATATATGCATAAAATTCTCATGGAGGATGGTCACAAACCAGTGGTGCAACCCCAAAGAAGACTAAATCCCGCAATGAAGGAAGTGGTTAGGAAAGAGGTTGTTAAACTATTAGATGTTGGGTTGATTTATCCCATATCCGATAGCTCTTGGGTGACTCTTGTTCATGTGGTTCCAAAGAAAGGAGGAACTACCGTGATAAAGAATGAAAAAAATGAGTTGCTCCCTACAAGGACGTTCACGAGGTGGCGTGTGTGCATCGATTACAGAAGGTTGAATTTGGCGACAAGAAAGGATCACTTTCCTTTACCATTCATCGATCAGATGTTGGAAAGGTTGACTGGTCATGAGTACTATTGTTTCCTTGATGGATACTCTGGATATAATCAGATAGCGGTTGCATCAGAAGATCAAAAGAAGAGAGCTTTTACTTGCCCCTATGATATTTTTGCTTACAGAAGAATGACATTCGGGTTATGTAATGCACCAGCCACATTTCAAAGATGCATGACTTCCATTTTTGCGGATATGCTCGAAAAGCATATGGAGGTCTTCATGGATGACTTCTCGGTATTTGGTTTCTCTTTTGATAATTGTTTAACTAACCTTTCCCTTGTGTTAGAAAGATGCCAACAGACCAACTTGATTCTCAACTGGGAGAAGTGCCACTTCATGGTGCGAGAAGGCATAGTCTTGGGTCATAAAAATTCTCACAAAGGAATAAAAGTGGACCAAGCCAAGATAGAGGTAATAGAAAAGATACCCCTTCCTATGAACGAAAAAGGTATAAGAAGTTTCTTAGGACATGCGGGTTTCTACCGCAGGTTCATAAGAGACTTTTCTAAGATAGCTAAACCTTTAACTACCTTGCTGGTTAAGGACAAGGCTTTCATCTTTGATAAAGAGTGTGACGTTGCATTTGAAACTATAAAAAATAAATTGGTGACGGCACCAATTGTCATTGCCCCAGATTGGTCTCTACCTTTTGAGATCATGTGTGATGCGAGTGACATTGCAGTGGGAGCAGTTCTTGGGCAACATAGAGATAAACTATTGCATGTCGTATATTATGCTAGTCATGTTTTGAACCCTGCACAGATGAACTACGCGACTACCGAGAAGGAGTTGCTAGTGGTGGTCTCTGCCTTCGATAAATTCAGGCAATATCTGTTGGGTTCTAGAGTCATTGTTTATACTGACCATGCTGCTTTGAAGTATTTATTTGTAGATCTTTCTCTCCCATTTCCAAAAAGTCCAAGATCATCAATTTCTCATGTGTGGTTAAGGAGATATGATCAAAACATGGCAAAGTGTACATTGAACTTCAAATGGACATAACTTCTCAACCAAAACTCCAAATTGGATGGTTCTTTTTGCATTGTTCTTATTTTGATCTCTAGTTTCCAAATCTTACATTACATGACATGCATTATCATCATATGAACATTTTCCATTTCATTTGATTTTTGGAGGGAAATTATGGAATTTAAAATTGGTGCATTATTTGATCTTTTTTCCACTACCATTGGCTCCAAAATGAAATTTGAAGTGAATTTGAAAGCAAACCCGTGCACTGTTCATCATGCATTTTCATGCATAGGGTGAAAATCCCATTTTTGCACAAACACCTTATTTTGTTAATTCCAATTACCAAATAGCTTAAGCATGATTAGAAGGGTGATTAGCATAGCATATAAAAACAAAACCCTAACTGTTTCAACAAACAACAATCACAATTTAAGATCTAGAAAATTTCTCAAACTTTTTCTCTCAAATTTTCTTTCATTTTTCTTCAAACAAATTGCATTTCTCTTGGTTGATTCATCATTCTGAAGCATCATTGAGCAAGTTTGGAGGTAGAATTCAAGAAAATCGTGGCACATGGAAGCATATTCAAAGCATGAAGCATCAATGGTGATTTGAGATTCTGGTTGAATTAAGTGCGATTGAACCTCCAGCTTTCATCCAATCAACTTCACAAGCTTCATAGAGGAACTGTTGAGCCATTACAAAGCCTGAATCAAGCGAATTCCATTTCTGCACTTCAAGAGGTTACAGAATCGATCTCTTTATTTCTTAAAATTTTTATGCTATTGTGATAGATCTAAGTATGCTGAGTAGTTTGAGCTTTGAATCTTGCGAATCCATGCTGTTTTGAGTGAGATATGGATGTTTGAATTTTTGATGATGAATCTTCTTCACTTCGATCCATGCATGTGTGATGTTTTCTTGATGAAATGTTTGTTGATTATTGATGTATGATGAAGATACTACACGATGATGTGCTCATTTTTAATTTCTGGATGTGTTGATTTTTTCTGGAAATTTGTGGATGAAGATCTTCATGATCTTCATCATGTTCATACTGTTCCCAGATTACCTGCGAATTTTGCCATGAAATGCATATGTTTTCCTGCGAATTCTGTTTCCAGTTCATCCCACTTACATGCGGATTCCAATTGCCATGCATGCACGTGTTTTAGGGTTTAGGATGAAACGCTGTCGTTTCAGCCTTGGCGCGCTTCAGTTCAAATGTGAACTGACTTCGATTCCTGGCCAGCGCTTTTATTCAAATGCTCGTTCATTTTTCTCTTTTCCCTCCTTTGCCATGTACATGCTTCACATATCATTTTTTAATTTTTTCATCATCTTTAAAAATTCATATCTAATTGAATAGTGATCCAAAAATTATGAGATTTTTTGCATTGCATTCCTTATCTTGTGTATTATTTTTTGATCATTTTTCCATAAATTGTGCTTGGCTGGATTTCATTTTGTGCTAGGGCATGTGAACATGTATGCATTTTGTACCTTGCCTTGCTATATCATTTGTGAAATGCTGGTATTTTATCCAATGAATCTGAAAATTTGCATGATGAAACTAGACTCTTTGCTTGAAATTTTGGTGTTGATTTGGTATTTTTACCATTTATCATTTCTGTTTTATGATCATGTTAAGTTGGTGTGACAATTTGTGTCACACCTTTGCTTGTTCAACTTATGTGATGTGTTTGCCTTACCAAATGATCTCCAATTGTCCTGATTTTTTGTGTGATGCATGTTATGAATGTTGTGAATGAGCATGAATTTTCTTGGAATTATTTGAATTATTTCTGATTTAATTGAGATTTTTCATTCTGGTGGATCACATTTGTGCTTTAAAATTGCTTTGAACTTCAATTGATCATGAAATGCTTTTGGTAAATGATATTGATGTGAGACCTTTTGGATTGTTTCAAGATGTGTTTAAAGTTGATTCATGTTAATTTTCAGCTTCTGTTTTGAATTTTTTCTCCATCTTTGACCCTAGGCTTTGACCTAGTGGTTTGCCTCTCACATTTGAGCTTTGATTTCAGGTTGAACATCCAAGTTACATGGTTAATGATGCTCCATCATTTGAGCATTAATGTTTGCCTTTGATTACTAATCTTTGTGTGTTTTGTAGGTTGATGTTGAATCATTTGAGTTTGACTTTTGGCTTACACATTTTGTACATTGGGATCGTTTGTGCTTATTGACTGTTGGTTGATTGTCTGAATTGTATACTGATTTGTTTGATGTTTCCACAGGTACATAAGTTGCTTTAAGTTCACTTTGAACTTGCTTTTGCTTGGTTGCTTAACCACTTAGGTATAACCTCTCTTCTTCATGTAGTCTGGAAGACCTGTCCTGTTATGTGGGCAGGCACCTGTCTGAAGTCCTCCTTAAGAGGCAATGCTTGTGATTGTTTATCTTTTGTGCTAAGCAGGAAAAGTCCTCTTATGAGGCAATTGGTAGATAAAAGAGATGTGTAGTCCATATCCTACTATTCAGTGTGTCATCCACTTTGCTCACACAATGTGTTGATGCATTGTGGATATTAACCCAAGATCTTATAGAGTCAAATCACTTGTGGAGAAGAGTTCCAACTTTCTGAACTCCCACACCTTCCATTATTTAAAGCTCTCCCAGACCAGGGATAAGAGCTATGAGACACACCCCTCATCTCCATTTCATCTGCTTCACCCTAACTCTCAATGTTAGGGTTAAGAGATCATATTACCCCATTCCAGTTGACTGTAAAGTCTAACCTTGTTTGAGCCTAATTGATTGTATATAGTGTGTGCTAACTGACTTGATTGTCTGTTTACTTGATTCATCTGTGCATATTTGCTTGAGTGTGCCTTTGTGCATTTATCATCATCATTTGTATATCATTTCATAAACTTTGCTTTATAGCATTTTGCTTTTGTCCATGGAGGAGACAAGCATAAGTCCATTATTTGGCAGTTGTTCCTATGATATGGTGGGAGACTAGTATAAGTCCATTGATTGGCATCTGGTATCCTTGTCCTTTTGTTTTGTGAGACTAGTATAAGTCCATTAATTGGCATCTGGTATCCTTGTTATTTTGTTTTGTGAGACTAGTATAAGTCCATTGATTGGCATCTGGTATCATTGTTGTTTTAGGAGATTGGTGTAAATCCATTGATTGGTATCCAATATCCTTGTTAGTTTGTTTGTGAGATTAGTGTAAGTCCATTGATTGGCATCTGGTATCATTGTTTTGTTTTAGGAGATTGGTATAAGTCCATTGGTTGGCATCCGGTATCCGGTTTTGTTTTGTGAGATTGGAATAAGTCCATTGATTGGCATCCGGTATCCATTTGCTTTGCTCATTTGCTTATTTGCATTGTTGCCTTATTCCAAAGGAATCACTTGAATCATCTACATATGATTTCAAGAGGTGAACATCTAAGAAGTTTTACACTCCCTCACCTCCCACCTTTTGTTTCTTTAAACCTCCATGTGCATGCTAACCCAAAACCTGAAAACTATTGTGCAAACATTTTCATTTCTTTTCAAATTAGAAACCTAGGCTTTAGGCCTTTGATTTTTCAAAACTCCATTTCATAATACTTCTTTGAATTGAATTCTAATCATACTTTGACCATCTTTTGTGAATAAATCCTAATTGGTTAATCCAACTCATTCAATTGTTTTGTGGCTTTGTCCATTCTTGATAAGTTTTCATACATAAGCCATAGGTTTGATTTATCCTAGTTGGTTGATGTTAATCTCACCTTTTGTCCTTAGTGATTGAATTGTAAGACTTCCTTGCTTATTATAGGGTTAACCCCTCACTAGCAAGTTGAAGCTTTTCTCACATGGTGGACTTGTTGTTTGTATAAGGTTGAGTTTTCTCCCGTGGATAACGAAAGACCTTAGGGCTTTTGTTTAAAATGAACCCACTCATATTTTGGAAATCTTTTAGCCGAACTACGGCGTTTTGATCCTTACCTTCCATGGAAAGGTACGTAGGCAACGGGTTCATCCGTTCAAACACAAAAATAATAACTTGTACATTCTTTTCTCATCTTCCCAATCATGTTTGCACAATAAATATTTCATAATAAATAACATTTCGTACAACAAGTGTGAAAAGGGCTCCCTAGGAGTACCTAGGACGTTTTGGGTGCCTAACACCTTCCCATTGCGTAATTAACCCCTTACCCAGATCTCTGATCTTTTCATTAGTTTTCTATGTGTAAAACTTCTTAGGATTTTGTTCGCTTTTTAGCCATTCCTTTGGATAAATAAAAGTGCGGTGGCGACTCGATTCTTTGTATGCTTTGCTTTTGATTTAGTCAATAAATCATAAAGTGACGAATACACCGCTACAGAAAAGTGGCGACTCTGCTGGGGAACATAAAATCTCCTTGGTGGTTTTGCCTACTTTTCACCCTTGTTGTGTGATATTGTTTATTTGTTATATGACATATTTTTATACAACTTGGGATTACTGTATTGATTGTAATGTTTGAATTGCTTGATATACAATTGCTGTTTGCTTGGTGATCTCTGTGAGATGAGTTCTATACCCGAACTCGAGTGCACCTTAGGATAGGAGAATGGCATAGTCTCGTCGACTTGTGTGGAGTATTCCTTAACAAGTTGACTTGCGAGTCCATTCACTTGGTGGAGGTCATGTTGGATTAATAATGTCACACAAGTTATTTGTGGTTAGGCATTATTCTTTCAATCATGTGCCTTAGAAGCCAAGGACCTTAGTTTACCCAGCCCATCTTGGCCTATTTTTAGGACGTAGTGCGGAGGTCGTTCAGATGTAAGATCTGATGCGATTGTTACGCGATACTACACTCATAAGAGTCTCTCTTGAGAATATTTTTGGAATACGAGTATTCGTTCCTCCGATAATATTCTAAAGATGGGATGATGACTATGGGAACCTCTTGTAGAACATGTTCGGTAGGTTTAAACCCTAGTACACTCCCTTTGGGTGGTTCTTAACCGAGACTCCATGCTCGTGACTCTCAACAAACCCGTGATTCATGGTTGAGTCGTTCAGACATCCTTAATATCAATGGAACTTGGGTGTTGATAAGGTGTAAACCATAATCCACCAAAATGGATGATTGATATTAAGGATGATTGAGCCGGTTCATGTATCGTTAATATCAATGGAACTTGGGTGTTGATAAGGTGTAAACCATAATCCACCAAAATGGATGATTGATATTAAGGATACTATGAGCTTTCCCATGACCTTTGTCTGGTGTGATTTGCTTGATCCTTGAGTGTGATTGTTGCATTCATACATTCATGCATTCATCTGCATTCATGTCATCAGAAAAATCAGAAAATTTTCAAGGAACTTAAAGGGTTTATCTGCAAAATTTTCAGACATGGAAAGACCAAAAAGGCATACAAAGAAGTACAGCTTTAGACAGCCCGATGTGAAAGAGTTAAGGAATCTGACATCCTATGTATTAGATCCCTTGGGTTTCAAAGCTCGCTATGGGAAGCTTCTGCCTCTGTTGACTACTCAGGTTGACGAAGGGTTGATGAGTACCTTGGCTCAGTTCTATGATCTGCTGTATCACTGCTTCTCTTTTCCAGACTTTCAGTTGTTGCCTACGCTTGAGGAGTATGCTCATCTTGTGGGTATTCCTATTCTGGATCAGGTGCCGTTCAGTGGCTTAGAGAGTATTCCGACTTCTCGAGAGATTGCAGACTTGTTGCACATAGATGAATCCCTGATTGAAGCGCATATGACCACCAAAGGTGGAATTCAGGGTCTTCCTTCTGATTTCCTCATCGCTCAAGCTACCGTTTATGGGAAGGCCAAGAGTGAGGATGCCTTTGAGGCTTTATTTGTGCTGCTCATCTATGGTTTGGTATTGTTCCCCAACATCGACAAATTTGTGGATGTGAACGCCATTAGGATCTTTTCTGTTCTTAATCCCGTTCCGACTCTATTGGGTGATGCCTATTTCTCTTTGCATCTGAGGAATGCAAAGGGTGGAGGAGTTATTGTGTGCTGTTTGCCTCTGTTGTATAAGTGGTTTATTTCTCACTTACCACAGACGGTTGCTTTCAAGGAGAACAAGGGATGTCTACGGTGGTCTATGAGACTTATGTATCTCACTAATGACGATATCTCTTGGTATGATCGCGTGTATGATACTGTTCAGATTATTGATTATTGTGGTGAATTCCCTAATGTGCCCCTTCTTGGTACATGTGGTGGGATCAGCTACAATCCTATCTTAGCACGTCGTCAGCTTGGGTTCCCCCTAAAGGATAAACCCCATAACATTTTGTTAGAAGGTGTATTCTTTCGGGAGGGTAAAGATCCCCAAGGCCTGAAAGCCAGGATGGTCCGCGCTTGGCGCAAGATTCACAAGAAGGGTAGAAATGAGTTGGGTCCGAAGAACTACATTGCTTTGGAGCCTTATACTTCTTGGGTCAGACAGAGAGCATCTGAGTATCTTATGCCGTATGATTATCCGAGACCTACACCATTGGTTGTGGCTGGGCCTTCAACCCTCCCTAACCAAGGCGTAGAGGAGTTGAGAGACGAAGACCTTTCACGTGCCTGGATCCGTGAAAGAGAAGAGTTGCTTCAACAGCTTAAGGAGAAAGACGCTCTGATCGAATTTCTCGAGCATCAGGTGATAGATGATCCGAATGATACATGGACTTCTCGCTTCCTCAGTCTTCCAAGTTCTGGAAGAGGAAGTATGATCGACTTGCTAAGGAGAAAGTCGATATGGAAGCAGCCTATGAGAGAGAGATCAAGAAGCTTTGTGTTTCTCGTCTTCCAGCATCTCGAGCTTCTAGGGATCCATAGGATGTTTATTTTCCTTTTCCCTTGTAATAATAAAAAATGTTGTACTTCTTTGTCTCGAATATATATTTGATGAGATATCTTTCCATATGAGATTAAATGCTTTAAATATTCAAAATTTGCAAATAGAACCCTAAAAGTTCCTTGAAATAAAAACAAAGCATATGCACAAGCATTGCATGCATCATTTTGCATAAGCAGGTTGTTCTGATCTTCTTGTCTGTGGCCTAACTCTGTGCTCTTCATTTATTTTGAAGACAAGCTGACTCACCGGTACTATACCAGAGCCAATTCTGCAAGAGTGATGGATCAGTTAGAACAAGAGAACAGAGAGTTGAAAGAAGAGGTCGCCAGACTGGGTGCTCTGATGGAGCAATTGTTGGCTGCTCAGAATCAACCATCTCCACCTCCTGCAACTCCTCTCCAGAGGACTGTTATATCAGAGGCTGTGTCTTCAACTGTGCCAGCTGCTAGTGCCCACTTCGTGCCGCATGCCATGCCAGCCAGGTTTCCGTGGGGTATGCCTCCTGGTTTCATGCCAGATATTCCAGCTCCTACCTTTGCTTCCATGCCGGCATCTAGCCCGGTCCTTGCTATGCCTCCTCCTGTCGTGCATACCGTTCCCAGGGTAGACGACACCATCTATCATTCTGAGTCGTCTGAGGACCCAGATGTTAATGAAAAGATGGACGCGATGAATGACCAATTCCTCGAGCTCCGCAAGGAATTGAAGACCCTCCGAGGAAAAGATTTGTTCGGCAAGTCTGCTGCTGAACTCTGCCTGGTTCCCGGTGTGAAGATTCCGGTCAAGTTCAAAGTCCCTGACTCTGAGAAGTATAAGGGGAACACCTGCCCTCTCGCTCACCTGGTTATGTACGCCAGGAAAATGTCTACTCAGACCGATAATGATCAGCTTTTGATTCATTACTTTCAGGATAGTTTGTCCGGTGCAGCTCTTCGTTGGTATATGAGCCTTGATAGTGCAAACATCCGATCCTTCAACGATCTTGGCGAAGCCTTCGTCAAGCAGTACAAGTATAATGTTGATATGGCTCCTGACCGTGATCAACTCAGGGCCATGTCCCAGAAGGATAAAGAGACATTCAAGGAGTACGCCCAGAGGTGGCGAGAGTTAGCAGCTCAGATTACTCCTCCGCTGGAAGAGAAGGAGATGACTAAGATCTTTTTGAAGACTCTTAGTTCATTTTATTATGAGCGGATGGTTACGAGTGCTCCCTCTGATTTCACCGAAATGGTGAACATGGGGATGCGATTGGAGGAAGGTGTCCGTGAAGGACGGTTGTCTAAAGATGAAGGCTCTTCTAACCGATATGGGGTGTTTAAGAAGAAAGATGGGGAGGCACATGCTGTGCAATCCCATGCTAAACCTAGAAGACCCTCTGATAGGAGGAAGCCAGTGCGCAGTCAGCACCAGGTGGCTAGTGTAGCACCTGTCTTCAGGGACAATTATCAGCATTATCAGCATCAGCAACATCAGCATCAACAACAACCTCAGTATCAACAGCAACATCGTCCACAGCAACAGGCTTACCAGCCTCGTGGCAGCACCAGTAATCAGGCCAATTTGAATTATGATAGGAAGAAGATCAGTTTCGATCCCATTCCTATGTCATATGCTGAATTATATCCTTCCTTATTGGAGAGGAAAGTAGTTACTCCCAGAGAGCCTCCGGCTGTGCCTGCTAACCCGTAGTGGTGGTACAAGCCCGACCAACATTGTGTTTATCATTCCGGTGCTCCGGGTCACAATATTGAGAACTGCTATCCGTTGAAGACTAAGGTTCAAGACCTTATGAGGTGCGGCATTCTGAGCTTTGAGGACTCAGGCCCCAATGTTACGAAGAACCCATTGCCCGAGAATGGGAAGTCGGTTAACATGGTCCAGGGTTGCCCTGGGAAGTATAAAGTCAAATATGTAAGCCATATTCGACAGTCCTTGGTTGAGTTACATCGTCTGCTGTGTTAATACAGTCATATGGAGCACGACCATGACAGATGCCGCATCTGCTCCGTCAATAGATTGGGTTGCCGCCAGGTGCGAAGAGAGCTTCAAGAGCTGTTGGATGAAGGTACCATTGAGATTCTGCAGAATCGAAGTGTTGACGAAGACGAACTAGAGGTGAATGTGATTTCTCCTGTGTTTAAATTGCCCGAGCCTGTTGTCATCCGTTATGATGGTAGCAAGCCGAAGGTCTCTCCTTCTTTGGTGATCAAGCCTGCAGGCCCTGTGCCTTATGCTTTAGATAAAGCTATTCCTTTCCGATATAATCCCGTTACTATGGAAGATGGAAAAGAAGTGCCGTTGCCTTCGACTTCCGTTGTTAATATTGCTGACGTAAGTGGATTGACTCGGAGTGATCGTGTGTTTTCAGCACCGAAGCCTCAGGCTAGAGTTGTTGCTTCCGATTTTGCTGAGCGTCCGGTTGGGACTGCGGTGAATGTTCAGAATCCGGCACCTGTTGCCAAACCCTCTTCTGTACAAAAGACTCTTGTTTCTTCTGTTGGCCCGAGTGGCATTGTGAATGAAGAATGTGATGAGATGCTGAGGCTCATCAAGAAGAGTGAGTACAACGTTGTAGACTAGCTTCTACAAACGCCGTCCAAGATCTCCGTGCTATCTTTACTTCTGAATTCAGAACCCCATAGGGAAGCTCTGCAGAAAGTATTGGATTTGGCGTATGTCGATCATGATGTCACGATTGAACAATTTGACAGTATAGTTGCAAACATTACTGCTTGCAACACTTTGAGTTTCTGTGACGCTGATCTCCCTGAGGAGGGAAGAGACACAACATGGATTTACATATTTCTATGAATTGCAAAACCGACGCCATGTCCAACGTACTGGTGGACACTGGGTCATCTTTGAATGTATTGCCGAAGACCACTCTTTCGAGATTGTCATATCAGGGGCCTCCCATGAGGCAGAGTGGTGGTGTTGTGAAAGCTTTTGATGGGTCGCATAAGACCGTGATTGGGGAAGTTGATCTCCCAATCAAGATTGGACCAAGTGATTTCCAAGTTACCTTTCAGGTTATGGATATCCACCCATCTTATAGCTGTCTCCTTGGTAGACCATGGATTCATGAGGCTGGCGCCGTGACATCCACCCTACACCAGAAGCTGAAATTCGTCAAGAATAAGAAACTGGTTGTGGTAGAGGGAGAAAAGGCTCTCCTGGTTAGCCACCTGTCTTCTTTCTCATATATTGATGTTGAGGATGAAGTTGGAACGCCTTTCCAAGCTTTATCTATTGCTGAGCCGATTGAGAAGAAGTCTCCTTCATTTGCTTCCTATCGTGATGCGAAACTGGCCATTGAATATGGTGCAGTTGCTGGTTTGGGGAAGATGATTGAGCTTGAAGACAATAAATCCCGGGCTGGCATTGGCTATTCTTCTGGGGCATTTAACGAGCAATGGTTGTTCAAGAGTGGAGGATTCATCCATGCTGATCAAGCTGAGGAAGCTGCTGCTATTCTGGAAGAGGATGCAGAGGATTTGAGCAACTTCATTATACCTGGTGGTGTCTGCCATAATTGGGTCGCTGTGGATGTTCCTACGGTCATTCATAAGTCAGCGTAATTTGTTCACTTTGTTCAAAAACCCTTCTCCCATGCCAAAAGGAGAAGTGATGACATTGTTGGCAGCATTTATACAATGATATTTTCATTCAATTAATGCATTGTTAAACATTTGTTTTTCCATTTGTTTTCACTTTTTGCTTTTGCATGAAATCAGTGATCACAAAAAACCCTAAAAACAAGAATAAAAGCAACCTTTTCATCTGCATAATGGTTTGTTTGTTTAAATTCTAAAGTTTTTATTATCCAAAATCATTATGCAGGTTGATTCTAAAACCCATTGAACATAATGATCCAACGCCATCTCCCAATTTTGAATTCCCTGTATTCGAGGCAGAGGAAGATGATGTTAAAGGGATTCCTGATGAGATTACCCGTCTCCTTGAGCACGAGAAGAAGATCATTCAGCCGCATCTCGAGGATCTAGAAACAGTCAACTTGGGGTCTGAAGATTGTGTTCGTATGGTGAAGATTGGGGCATTTCTTGAAGAGTCTGTCAAGAAGGGGTTGATCAATTTGCTACGAGAATATTCTGATATCTTTGCTTGGTCGTATGAAGACATGCCGGGTCTAGATACAGATATTGTGCAACATTTCCTGCCTTTGAAGCCTGAGTGTGTGCCTGTGAAGCAGAAGCTCAGAAGAACTCATCCAGATATGGCAGTGAAGATCAAAGAGGAGGTTCAGAAGCAAATTGATACGGGGTTTCTGGTGACTTCTACATATCCTCAATGGGTGGCCAATATTGTGCATGTGCCTAAGAAAGACGGAAAAGTCCGTATGTGTGTTGATTACAGAGATTTGAATAAGGCTAGTCCGAAAGATGATTTCCCTCTACCACACATTGATATGTTGGTAGACAATACAGCTAAATTCAAAATCTTTTCTTTTATGGACGGATTTTCCGGATATAATCAAATCAAGATGGCACCCGAAGATATGGAGAAGACAACATTCATCACACCTTAGGGAACATTCTGTTATCGAGTGATGCCCTTCGGTTTGAAGAACGCCGGAGCCACGTATCAACGTGCTATGACTACCTTGTTCCATGATATGATGCACAAGGAGATAGAGGTCTATGTTGATGATATGATTGCTAAGTCCCGAACGGAAGTTGAACATGTTGAGCATTTGTTGAAGCTTTTTCAGCGTCTGAGGAAGTTCAGACTTCGTCTCAATCCGAACAAATGCACATTTGGAGTCCGTTCCGGCAAGTTGTTGGGTTTTGTTGTCAGCAAGAGAGGTATTGAAGTTGATCCTGCAAAGGTCAAAGCAATACAAGAGATGCCTGCACCCAAAACTGAGAAGCAATTCTGAGGTTTTCTTGGCCGCTTGAATTATATTTCCAGATTTATATCCCACATGACTACCACATATGCGCCGATCTTCAAGCTCCTCCGGAAAAATCAGTCTCATGATTGGACCGAGGATTGCCAGAAAGCTTTCGACAGTATCAAAGAATATCTGTCTGAACCTCCGATCTTGTCTCCGCCTGTGGAAGGAAGACCTCTGATCATGTATTTGACTGTTCTTGAAGACTCGATGGGTTGTGTACTCGGTCAGCAAGATGAATCAGGGAAGAAAGAATCTGCTATCTACTACCTCAGTAAGAAGTTTACTGATTGTGAGTCTCGATACTCAATGCTTGAGAAGACGTGTTGTGCTTTGGCTTGGGCTGCTAAGCGTTTGCGCCAGTACATGATAAATCATACCACTTGGTTGATATCCATAATGGATCCAATTAAGTATATTTTCGAGAAGCCTTCTTTAACTGGGAGGATTGCCCGTTGGCAGATGTTGTTGTCTGAGTATGATATCGAGTATCGAGCTCAGAAAGCTATCAAAGGTAGTATCTTGGCTGACCATTTAGCACACCAGCCGATTGAAGATCATCAGTCTGTTCAGTACGACTTCCCAGATGAGGAGATTCTGTATTTGAAAATGAAAGATTGTGATGAGCCTACGCTTGATGAAGGTCCGGAACCTGGTTCCAGATGGACAATGGTGTTTGATGGCGCTGTAAATCAGTATGGAAATAGAATTGGGGCAGTAATCATTACTCCTCATGGAACACATATTCCTTTTACAGCAAGGCTAACTTTCAAATGCACGAATAATATGGCTGAGTATGAGGCCTGTATTATGGGACTAGAAGAATGTATTGATTTGAGAATCAAGCATCTTGATGTGTATGGTGATTCGGCCCTGGTTGTCAATCAAATCAAGGGTGAGTAGGAGACGAATCAGCCAGGTCTCATTCCGTATAGAGATTATGCGAGGAGGATTTCAACGTTCTTTACTGAAGTTGACTTTCATCATATTCCTCGAGAAGATAATCGGATGGCAGATGCTCTTGCTACGCTTGCTTCCATGATTATGGTCAAGTATTGGAATGAAGTTCCCAACATTGCCGTGATGCGCTTGGATAGACCAGCTCACGTATTTGCAGTTGAAGAAGTGAATGATGACAAGCCTTGGTATTTTGATATCAAGAATTTCCTCCAGAACCAGGTCTACCCGCCTGGGGCATCTGTGAAAGATAGGAAAACTTTGAGAAGGTTGTCAGGCAGTTTCTACCTCAGCGGTGAAGTGCTTTATAAGAGAAATTTTGATATGGTTTTGCTCAGATGCGTGGATAGACACGAAGCAAACCTGTTGATGACTGAGATCCATGAGGGTTCATTTGGTACTCATTCCAATGGACATGCCATGGCTAGAAAGATGCTGAGAGCAGGCTACTATTGGCTGACAATGGAGTCTGACTGCTGCAAATATGTGAAGAAATGCCACAAGTGTCAAATTTATGCGGATAAGATTCATATTCCTCCGACACTTCTGAATGTGATTTCATCACCATGGCCTTTCTCTATGTGGGGAATCGACATGATAGGCATGATTGAACCGAAAGCGTCCAATGGGCACAAGTTTATTCTCGTAGCAATTGATTACTTCACCAAATGGGTTGAAGCCGCTTCGTATGCGAATGTGACCAGGAAGGTGGTTGTGAAGTTTATCAAGAATCAGCTGATTTGCCGTTATGGTGTGCCAGATAAGATCATCACTGATAATGGATCTAATCTGAATAATAAGATGATGGATGAGTTGTGCGCTGAGTTCAAGATTGCACACCATAATTCTTCTCCTTACAGACCTAAGATGAATGGGGTTGTTGAAGCTGCTAACAAAAATATCAAGAAGATTATCCAGAAGATGACAGTTACGTACAAAGATTGGCATGAAATGCTGCCATTTGCTTTGTATGGTTATCGTACATCTGTCCGTACTTCAACAGGGGCAACCCCTTTTTCTCTTGTTTACGACATGGAGGCTGTTCTCCCAGTAGAGGTGGAGATCCCATCAATGAGAGTCTTGATGGAAGCCAAGTTGATTGATGCTGAATGGATTCAGAGTCGTTATGACCAACTGAATTTGATTGAAGAGAAGCGATTGACTGCCATGTGCCATGGTCAGTTATATCAGCAGAGAATGAAGAAAACATTCGATAAGAAGGTCAAGCCTCGTATGTTCCGAGAAGGTGACCTCGTGCTCAAGAAAGTTTTGTCTTTCGCGCCCGATTCCAGGGGCAAGTGGACTCCAAACTATGAGGGTCCATATGTTGTTAAGAGAGCCTTTTCAGGCGGAGCTTTGATGCTTACAACAATGGATGGGGAGGATTTCACTCGTCCTGTGAATTCAGATGCAGTCAAGAAATACTTTGCCTAAAAAAAAAGAGAGAAAAGAAAAAACAGAATAGCTCGCTAAGTTGAAAACTGAAAGGGCGGCTTAGGCAAAAATGAGCGTCTCGGTGGAGAACTCGCAAGGGTGATCTAGGCAAAAGTTAGAGACATTGAAAAAGGGACTATTTACATCCCGCTAGATTGAGTACCTCATCTTGGGGCAATCTGGGCAAAAATTAGGGATTTGGCAAGTAACTGCATCCTGATAAGACTTTCTGTTCCGCAGCTGTCTTTTTGTCAGAGATTCTCGATTCGTCGTCAACTGAAGCTTCGAATACATCGAGATTCAAATTGGTAGAGAAAGGATCATTATGTTCAATGTAGCCCTCTTCCAATATATATCACTGATTTCAAATTTGTACAGATCTATGGAGTCTTGCCATTTGCAGGCTACCATTCCATCAAATCAATTTGAGCTTTTATCCAATTATTTGCACTCTTATTTGTTTCAATTCAACAAAAGTTTTGCATGTTTTAATTGATAAAATGTCATTGTTTTAGACAAACATAAATTTTTCCAAATTGTTGTTTTAAACAAAGTGAACATTCACAATGATGAAAGGATACTCAAGAATTTCTCAGTGCTCTCCCAAGGGTGGCATGATTTTCAACAGGTAAGACATTTGTTCATATGCCTGGCATGGTTGTATCCTCTTTCTCCAGTATTGTTGTTGGGGTGGTTCCCCAAGCAGAGCTTTTGTTGGGGTTGTTCTCCAGTCAGAGTGCTTGTTGGAAACTTCAGTTTTCCTCTCTTGCAGCATTCTCTCCCCAGCATGGGTGATTTCTTTTGAAAGATTCAGTGGTTGGTGGGTTGATATCCCGATACTTCATCATTTTTCTCAGCACAGTCGCTGGCAGAGTTGTTGATATGATATACTGCATTTATGCTATATCTCCCCATCAGAGCGCTTGTTGGGGTGTTCACCTCTTATCCTTCAGCGGAGCAGTGATTATTTCCTCTTCAGCTTGTTGATTTCTTTTTGGAAGGTTCAACATTTGGCGGTTGATCCCCAGCTCTCCTCCTCATCCCCAGTTGAGCCACCAGTAGATTTGTGGTATGGTGGATTGTATCTATGTGATTCCTCAATAGAGTTGGTATCCCCAACAGAGTTAGAATCCCCGCAAGAGTTGGTATCCTCAACAGAGTTGCTTTTGTGGCGGTTTTGCCTGTTGAAATCTCTGTTTTCCCCAGAGGGGTTGGTTGGTGATTTATCATCCATAGATTTGGTTGATTTCCTGATGTTTTGATCCCCAATAGAGTGGCTTGTGGCAGAATCTACTTGTGTGATCTATCTTTTCCCTCAGTGGGTTTATCCCCGATGGAGTGGCTGACATTATTCCCAGTAGAGTTGCTTGTGCAGCTAGATTCTACTTGTGTGTTCTGTTCTCTTCAGCAGTTCTTGTGTGTGCAGTGAACTCTTGTTTCCCAGTTGATACTGAGAATCCCCCTGCAGATACCTCGAGATTTCTCCTTTTCCCCAACAGATTGGTCTTTGTGGCTGTTTATGCCTGTTGTGAGTTTCTGTACCCCAGTTGGGTTGATTGTTGATCCATCACTCAGAGATTTTGTGATTTTCTGATATCTCTGATCTTTTGCCTCCCCGCAGATCTTTGCTTTTCAGTAAGTAGATCTCCAGCAGATTGGCTCTCCAGTTGGATTTTTCCTCTGGGAGTGTAGTACCGGGCGTTTGATTCCTGGGCCTGTTTGTGTTAGATATGTCTGTTTTGTCAGCATTCATCAAACATAAATTACGCATATTCATGCATACTCATAAACATTCAGATATTCATGTTGCATTTTTGCCATACATCTCTTGTTTGTTGTCTCCTGCTATGGGTGATATAGATCTCCACAATAGATCTCCCCAAGCATATGTCGGGTGTTTAATCTCTTAATATAGAGTCAGCCCATAAGCAGAAAGTGTCTGTCTTTCCTTCTGCAATTCCCCACTGAGATATATCCTCGTGGATGACGGTTTCTTCCGTTTCCTCCAAACACATATAATGGGATGGATTTTCCTATTGAGTTATATCCTCATTAGGATGAGTCTTGATTCAGTCTGTCTTTTCGGTTTGATCCTGAATTGGCATTTTTCAACTGTTTCCTGCGCTTCCCTGTGGAATAAATGAATAAATTGCCCAGTAACCGACAATAATTCATCTTATCCCCAGCGGAATCTTTTCGGGCCTCTACCCTCATACCGGTAGTCGTAAGTCCTATGTTCCCTCTTCTTGGCGGAATTTGTGGTGATATACCTTTTATTCCTCAGCAAGAGTCGTTGGTCTTCTACCCAGTAGTCGGTAGTCGTAAATCCTAATTTTGCTTGCTCTTCAGCAGTTGGAGGTTTGTTATAAACCCTATTTGCGTTTCTCGTGCGGAATTATGATTCTTTCATCCCCAAGCGGAGTGGTTGGTTTTCTACCCCGTATCCGGTAGAGGTAAACCCTATCTTTTTATCCTCATCAGAGTTGTTGGCTACTACCCCGTATTCGGTAGTCGTAAGTCCCATCTCTTTTCCCCTAGCAGAGGTAACCTTTGTGGTTCAGTCTGGTTGATGGTGGATTTTGTGGTTTTCTACCCCGTATTCGGTAGTTGTAAATCCTTTGTTATTGTGGTTCTTTTCTCCCCAATGGAGTCTGCGCCTCTTTGTGGAATAAGTTGAATAATTGCTCAATATTCGGCAATCGTTCACCCTATCCCCAGCTGAGTCTTTGGTTTTCTACCCAGTATTCGGTAGTTGTAAACCCTATATTTCTCCTTTGCAGAGTTAACCTTGTTGTTCATCCTAACCGATGATGGTTACTCTTTGTGGGTTATCTTCATTCAATATTAGATGTTGATTTTCCCTCCTTGCTTCTGGGTAATTGTCGTTTGCTAGCAATTGTGTCCCCGGTAAGTCCTTGTGGATAGTTGCTATTTATGCAATTCATCCCCAGCGGGTCGTCTTTCATTTACCCTTTTGCTTGGTAATGATTGTTGCTCCCTTTGATTGGTCATCTTTATATACCTAGTTTGGTATCCCGATGCCTTTCTTTTCAGTTGATTTATCCTTTATTAACCCAGTAACCGGTTGTGGATAATCTTCCATGCGAGTATGTTATCCACGTTCTGACGGTAATGGATAATATATCTCATGCACTCTTCAGTCGAAGCCTGTTGTGTTTCCCCAGTCGAGTAAGATTCGTTATTCCTTTGTGGAATCGAATATTTGTTGTTTTCTTGGATGATTGCCGGATGCTTGCAATTTATCCCCTGTGAGTTATCTTTCATTTACCATGTTGTTGGTAACGATTGTCTCTCTTTTTGGTTGATCACCTATTATATACCCAGTAATCGGTATCTCTGGTGTCTCTTCCTTTTCGAGTGTATTATTCACGTTCTGACGGTAATGAATAATATATCTCATTCGCTCTTTGGTTGGAATCCTTTGTTGATTTTCCCCAGCGGAGTAAGATTCGTATTCTTTGTAGAATCGAATATCCATCCTTTGATAAGTTTGCGTTTTGCTCTTTCAGGATGATGAGTGTCTTGGCATATATACCAATTCACGTTTTCGGTAGGTCACTTATTATATACCCAGTAACCGGTATCTCTGGTGTCTCTTCCATGCGAGTATATTATCTACGTTCTGACGGTAATAGATAATATATCTCATGCGAGTATACTATCCACGTTCTGACGGTAATGGATATTATATCTCATGCACTCTTTAGGTTTGTTCCCCAACTGAGTAAGATTCGTTTTCCCGTTGCGGATTTGAATGTCCATCCTGTAAGTCGATTTGTTTTTTCAAGCCCTCCTTTCGGATGATGAGTGTTTTGGCATATATACCAATTCACGCTTTGGTCGGTCACCTATTATATACCCAGTAACCGGTATCCTTGGTGTTCCTTCCTTTCTGCTCCCTATTATGACTTTGGTCCCCTGTGGAGTCAGATTTTCCTGAGTTGATGTACCTTTTTCAGGTCTTTCTCAGATGTTTGGTTGAATGATATCTCTCACCCTTATACCGGTCTTAGATATTCATTCTTCCTGAGCTTGTTACCCCTTATACCGGTAACACCTCATTTTTGTTGCTTATCCAAGAGAGTCGCTTTGTTAGACCTTCTCCAGTGGAGTTTCTTGTGGTGATTTTTATCCTTTTGCTGTATTGGCGTTTTCCCCAATATATGCAATTTTTTCCGGCAGGGAGATTCTTTGTGAATCTTTTTCCCCAGTCCGAATCCGGATTTTTATCCGAAGTATCCTTTGTGGATAGTTTGAGTCAGCTTGAGTCTTTCCAATGGATGTGTCCTCCTTTGGAATTCTTCTTTTCCCTGTTTGAGTCCTTTACTCCCCAGTGAGGTCTCTAGTCCAGTCGTGTCCTGCTCACGCTGTGTCTAGTTCTTGTTTCCCCTAATTCAAAGTCGTGTTCTGCTCATGCATCCTTTTATTTTTCTTATCCCCATGAGAGTCCTGTTAGAGTCTTTGTTCCTGGTGAGTGTATTACTCCGATGGATCGTCTTTCCGTCTTTGAGGACCCATATCCCCCACAGAGTTTTGTTTCTTTTGCATGCATACATTTGCATCATGAGGTCTCTTAGGGACCAAAATTTGTCTCATTACTGTTATTTAAGCCCATTCTACCGCGTTGAGATGAAGATTTCTAAACTTCACTTCTCCGGCTAGAATGACCTTAAATAGGGGCATCTGTAAGACTCCAATTTTGTCCCTAAGATCCCTCATGGCATCATATCATATCATTGTATTTGCCTCAAGGATCATTGGACACCTTGTTTTCCTTCCCTATGGGTTGGTTATCTTTTTGAGAGTGGTTCTTGATCACCAAGCATGTTTTGCATTTGTATATCATTGCTTTCCTTTTATCACTAACCAAAAGTACAAAAATATGTCATCTAACCTTTGTCTTGCAGATGAAGCAATCACAGGTCAAAACAGTCAAAGGCATTCATTGAGCAATAGATGGTGGCCATTCTTGAGAATTTGGACCCCATAATCATTATCAAGAGTTCATATGAACCATGCTGTTATTTTGAATCAAAATCCCAAGTGGTAGAGGTTTGAATCTCATCAGAACATTCCCCAGTCAACTAGAGGCCTAGAAAGTCAACTGCAAAGTCAACTGTTGGATTTGGAGGTGGGAAGTGATTAGAAATACTTCATTCATGTTCAAACAAGTCTCATTTGACATTTCAAACATCAACATTGAAGAAAATAAAGTCAGGTCAAAACTTTCCAAAAATAGAAAGTGACCTATAATTTGAATTTGCCAAAAATGGAAAGGTTTTAACCTAACTTCAACTTCAAATTACATCATCAAGAAAGCTTCAAATGAAATTTTGTTGAACATTAAAGTTGTATATCTTTCTCTCCCATTTCCAAAAAGTCCAAGATCATCAATTTCTCATGTGTGGTTAAGGAGATATGATCAAAACATGGCAAAATGTACATTGAACTTCAAATGGACATAACTTCTCAACCAAAACCCCAAATTGGATGGTTCTTTTTGCATTGTTCTTATTTTGATCTCTAGTTTCCAAATCTTGCATTACATGACATGCATTATCATCATATGAACATTTGCCATTTCATTTGATTTTTGGAGGGAAATTATGGAATTTAAAATTGGTGCATTATTTGATCTTTTTTCCACTACCATTGGCTCCAAAATGAAATTTGAAGTGAATTTGAAAGCAAACCCGTGCACTGTTCATCATGCATTTTCATGCATAGGGTGAAAATCCCATTTTTGCACAAACACCTTATTTTGTTAATTCCAATTACCAAATAGCTTAAGCATGATTAGAAGGGTGATTAGCATAGCATATAAAAACAAAACCCTAACTGTTTCAACAAACAACAATCACAATTTCAGATCTAGAAAATTTCTAAAACTTTTTCTCTCAAATTTTCTTTCATTTTTCTTCAAACAAATTGCATTTCTCTTGGTTGATTCATCATTCTGAAGCATCATTGAGCAAGTTTGGAGGTAGAATTCAAGAAAATCGTGGCACATGGAAGCATATTCAAAGCATGAAGCATCAATGGTGATTTGAGATTCTGGTTGAATTAAGTGCGATTGAACCTCCAGCTTTCATCCAATCAACTTCACAAGCTTCATAGAGGAATTGTTGAGCCATTACAAAGCCTGAATCAAGCGAATTCCATTTCCGCACTTCAAGAGGTTACATAATCGATCTCTTTATTTCTTAAAATTTTTATGCTATTGTGATAGATCTAAGTATGCTGAGTAGTTTGAGCTTTGAATCTTACGAATCCATGCTGTTTTGAGTGAGATATGGATGTTTGAATTTTTGATGATGAGTCTTCTTCACTTCGATCCATGCATGTGTGATGTTTCATTGATGAAATGTTTGTTGATTATTGATGTATGATGAAGATACTACACGATGATGTGCTCATTTTTAATTTCTGGATGTGTTGATTTTTTCTGGAAATTTATGGATGAAGATCTTCATGATCTTCATCATGTTCATACTGTTCCCAGATTACCTGCGAATTTTGCCATGAAATGCATATGTTTTACTGCGAATTCTGTTGCCAGTTCATCCCACTTACCTGCGGATTCCAATTGCCATGCATGCACGTGTTTTAGGGTTTAGGATGAAACGCTGTCGTTTCAGCCTTGGCGCGCTTCAGTTCAAATGTGAACTGACTTCGATTCCTGGCCAGCGCTTTTATTCAAATGCTCATTCATTTTTCTCTTTTCCCTCCTTTGCCATGTACATGCTTCACATATCATTTTTTAATTTTTTTCATCATCTTTAAAAATTCATATCTAATTGAATAGTGATCCAAAAATTATGAGATTTTTTGCGTTGCATTCCTTATCTTGTCTATTATTTTTTGATCATTTTTCCATAAATTGTGCTTGGCTGGATTTCATTTTGTGCTAGGGCATGTGAACATGTATGCATTTTGTACCTTGCCTTGATATATCATTTGTGAAATGCTGGTATTTTATCCAATGAATCTGAAAATTTGCATGATGAAACTAGACTCTTTGCTTGAAATTTTGGTGTTGATTTGGTATTTTTACCATTTATCATTTCTGTTTTATGATCATGTTAAGTTGGTGTGACAATTTGTGTCACACCTTTGCTTGTTCAACTTATGTGATGTGTTTGCCTTGCCAAATGATCTCCAATACTCCTGATTTTTTGTGTGATGCATGTTATGAATGTTGTGAATGAGCGTAAGTTTTCTTGGAATTATTTGAATCATTTCTGATTTAATTGAGATTTTTCATTCTGGTGGATCACATTTGTGCTTTAAAATTGCTTTGAACTTCAATTGACAATGAAATGCTTTTGGTATATGATATTGATGTGAGACCTTTTGGATTGTTTCAAGATGTGTTTAAAGTTGATTCATGTTAATTTTCAGCTTCTGTTTTGAATTTTTTCTCCATCTTTGACCCTAGGCTTTGACCTAGTGGTTTGCCTCTCACATTTGAGCTTTGATTTCAGGTTGAACATCCAAGTTACATGGTTAATGATGCTCCATCATTTGAGCATTAATGTTTGCCTTTGATTACTATTCTTTGTGTGTTTTGTAGGTTGATGTTGACTCATTTGAGTTTGACTTTTGGCTTACACATTTTGTACATTGGGATTGTTTGTTGCTTATTGACTGTTGGTTGATTGTCTGAATTGTATACTGATTTGTTTGATGTTTCCATAGGTACATAAGTTGCTTTAAGTTCACTTTGAACTTGCTTTTGCTTGGTTGCTTAACCACTTAGGTATAACCTCTCTTCTTCATGTAGTCTGGAAGACCTGTCCTGTTATGTGGGCAGGCACCTGTCTGAAGTCCTCCTTAAGAGGCAATGCTTCTGATTGTTTATCTTTTGTGCCAAGCAGGAAAAGTCCTCTTATGAGGCAATTGGTAGATAAACGAGATGTGTAGTCCATCTCCTACTATTCAGTGTGTCATCCACTTTGCTCACACAATGTGTTGATGCATTGTGGATATTAACCCAAGATCTTATAGAGTCAAATCACTTGTGGAGAAGAGTTCCAACTTTCTGAACTCCCACACCTTCCATTGTTTAAAGCTCTTCCAGACCAGGGATAAGAGCTATGAGGCACACCCCTCATCTCCATTTCATCTGCTTCACCCTAACTCTCAATGTTAGGGTTAAAAGCTCATATTACCCCATTCCAGTTGACTGTAAAGTCTAACCTTGTTTGAGCCTAATTGATTGTATATAGTGTGTGCTAACTAACTTGATTGTCTGTTTACTTGATTCATCTGTGCATATTTGCTTGAGTGTGCCTTTGTGCATTTATCATCATCATTTGTATATCATTTCATAAACTTTGCTTTATAGCATTTTGCTTTGTCCATGGAGAAGACAAGCATAAGTCCATTATTTGGCAGTTGTTCCTATGATATGGTGGGAGACTAGTATAAGTCCATTGATTGGCATCTGGTATCCTTGTCCTTTTGTTTTGTGAGACTAGTATAAGTCCATTTATTGGCATCTGGTATCCTTGTTATTTTGTTTTGTGAGACTAGTATAAGTCCATTGATTGGCATTTGGTATCATTGTTGTTTTAGGAGATTGGTGTAAATCCATTGATTGGTATCCGGTATTCTTGTTAGTTTGTTTGTGAGATTAGTGTAAGTCCATTGATTGGCATCTGGTATCATTGTTTTGTTTTAGGAGATTGGTATAAGTCCATTGGTTGGCATCTGGTATCCGGTTTTGTTTTGTGAGATTGGAATAAGTCCATTGATTGGCATCCGGTATCCATTTGCTTTGCTCATTTGCTTATTTGCATTGTTGCCTTATTCCAAAGGAATCACTTGAATCATCTACATATGATTTCAAGAGGTGAACATCTAAGAAGTTTCACACTCCCTCACCTCCCACCTTTTGTTTCTTTAAACCTCCATGTGCATGCTAACCCAAAACCTGAAAACTATTGTGCAAACATTTTCATTTCTTTTCAAATTAGAAACCTAGGCTTTAGGCCTTTGATTTTTCAAAACTCCATTTCATAATACTTCTTTGAATTGAATTCTAATCATACTTTGACCATCTTTTGTGAATAAATCCTAATTGGTTAATCCAACTCATTCAATTGTTTTGTGGCTTTGTCCATTCTTGATAAGTTTTCATACATAAGCCATAGGTTTGATTTATCCTAGTTGGTTGATGTTAATCTCACCTTTTGTCCTTAGTGATTGAATTGTAAGACTTCCTTGCTTATTATAGTGTTAACCCCTCACTAGCAAGTTGAAGCTTTTCTCACATGGTGGACTTGTTGTTTGTATAAGGTTGAGTTTTCTCCCGTGGATAACGAAAGACCTTAGGGCTTTTGTTTAAAATGAACCCACTCATATTTTGGAAATCTTTTAGCCGAACTACGGCGTTTTGATCCTTACCTTCCATGGAAAGGTACGTAGGCAACGGGTTCATCCGTTCAAACACAAAAATAATAACTTGTACATTCTTTTCTCATCTTCCCAATCATGTTTGCACAATAAATATTTCATAATAAATAACATTTCGTACAACAAGTGTGAAAAGGGCTCCCTAGGAGTACCTAGGACGTTTTGGGTGCCTAACACCTTCCCATTGCGTAATTAACCCCTTACCCAGATCTCTGATCTTTTCATTAGTTTTCTATGTGTAAAACTTCTTAGGCTTTTGTTCGCTTTTTAGCCATTCCTTTGGATAAATAAAAGTGCGGTGGCGACTCGATTCTTTGTATGCTTTGCTTTTGATTTAGTCAATAAATCATAAAGTGACGAATACACCGCTACACTACGGATGCTTAGGGGTGCTAATACCTTCCCTTCGCATAATCGACTCCCGAACCCAAGATTTGGTTACGAGACCTTGTCTTCTCCTTTCCTTTCTCCAGGTTTACTTCGAGCGTTTCCTTTCCCTTCATTGGGATAAATAACGCACGGTGGCGACTCTTCTGTCATTTCTTTTCTCGCCGGTTATTTTTTTGCATCTATATTTTTTAGGATGATACACCACCTCAATTAATGAGGGAGATCTGATGCCCCTTGTTTTTTTGTATTTTTTGAATTTCCATTTAATCCACTTATTTTATTTAATTCATAAAAATCTAATTTTTAATCCGAAAAATATGGGACTTTCACCAAAATTTCATGAATTAAATGTTTTTGTGCATATTTTTAATTGTTTAAAAATACTTATGACTTTCTAAAAATTGTGAATATTTTTGTCTAAGGTCATTTTACCTTGTTTGACCTAGGATAATTCCCTTGGCCATTTATTTGGTGTTTTGAAGGGATTTGAGGTTTTGACCATATTAAAATGCATTTTAATTCATTTTAAAAGTGATTTTTAATTGATTAAATGTTTAAAAATTATGTTGAGCCATTTTTATGATCTTGTGATGCTTGACTTTCTGTTTGGGACTTGGTCATGGTTGATTTGACTTTTGTTTGATCAAAACCATAGGATTTAGAGGATTGATGAAATGTACATTTCATCTCCCAAAATGAATGAATGGTATTGATCAGATGAAATTCCTTTCATGATCAATTTGTGTTTCTATTTACCACTCCCTCTTCATCTTCATCCCTATTCTTCCTCATTCCCTGATTTGACCGATGTAATCTCTAATGTCTAAATGCTAATTGATTCATCAAGGACCTTGTGTCAGATGAATCAATACAAGTCTGACTGAGATAGGTCCCTCCCTTTTTTTAGTGTGTGGTATGTTTTAGGAGTTTGGTTCACCAAATCTCTAACATGCATTAACACCTATACTTGTATTGCCTGACCTCATATAGTTGTGACTTCTACATAAGTCCAATTATGATTTCTTAACATAGAGCTAAATTTGATCAAGAAGGCATAGCATTCTAATAAGTGAGATTGTAAGTCTCCTATTCTTCATGGCATTGTGTGGAAACTTTATCTTTTTTCCTTTCATGAGAGCCAGTGGCATACTTGTTGAATTATCCAAGTTGGAGCCCTTCTCATAGAAGATGTCTTGGTTTAAGGATTCATACTTGTGAATGAATGGTTGAGTGTTCTCCATAGAATGACTTAATCAATTAAAACTCTTCACTAACATTTAATTAACTATTGACTAACTCTTATTCATTATGCTTTTACTTTCAACCCATTTACTTTATGCAATTTAAATTTCAGTCATTTACCATTCATTGCCATTTACATTTCATGCAACTTGTTTATGTTTCAAGTCATTTTCACTTTGCTCGTTTGAGCCATATCTTGTGATTGTATATTTGTTTGTGTGCTTTGATTTTGTTTGTGGTCTTTGGACCTTAAAATACATAATAACTACAAAAAGTCTAAAAAAACATTTGATGGACTGTTGGGACTTGATCTGAGCCTTTTGGACTTAGAACTAGGCAACATTCCCTGTGCTAAAGGACTTGGCCAATGCCAACATCTGAGACTGAACTATCCTTGACTGTGACCTCATTTGATGCAAGACCTTGGATCTCTTTGATTCATCTGCTACTTTGTCTCTGTGCTTAATTGTTATTTTGTTATTACCCATGTCTGATGTTTTATTCTGAGTTGATCAAGGAATATTTCATCTGATACATTGGAAGATAATGAAGACTACTAGCTATTGGAATGCTTGCTTGGATATGGCTATATTTATTTGATGCCTTGATCTTCATTGATGCTTGGATGTTGCTCATTGCTCATTGCTCATTGCTTATTGCTTATCAAAGTCCAAAGAAAATGGGTTTCTATATGACATTCTTGTCTGTTAGATTGCATCCCATTGGTCAGATCTTTTCAACTCTTAACTTTTAATTTTGGTTTGGTTAGCCTCTTCATATCCTCCCACTTCTTTAATTTCAAAATCTCTCCCTCTTTTCAAAAAAATTATTTGCTTGTGATTTCAAACTAAAATATGTTTTAATGATTAGAAACTTTGGCCTTATGCCATTGAATTTTTAAACTTTTTCTTAAATCAAATTTGTAAATAAACTTAACCATATTGACTTAAATTTGAAAAGACAAAAATAACTAACAACCCCATTCAAATATTTGGATTTTTATGCCCTTTTACTTAAACTTTTTGTTAAAATAAATTCACCAACTTCTTTGAAATTTTTACCACGAACTACGAGGTTTTGATCCCTCATTTTTATGTTGGTACGTAGGAATAAGACCGAAAGTCTTATCAAATACAAAAATATAATCAATGAATTTTTTCTCATCCTCACACTCTATATTTTATCAAACATCATTTGTACCCAAAAACATATGCAGACAAAAAGGGCTCCCTAGGAGTACCTATGACACTTTGGGTGCTAACACCTTCCCTCTGTGTTACCAACCCCCTTACCTGTAATCTATGGCATTTTATTAGTTTTGATTTTAAAACTTCTTATCCTTGGGTTTTGTTTGTACTTTTACCTTTTCCTTTGGAAACAATAAAAGCGCGGTGGCGACTCTGGTTTTATTGACGTCAAGTTTATCCATAGCTTGATGATCATGAATTTACCTCTACAGTTATGAATAATGGCGTGGTCGAGGACCAAAAATCCATGTCCGAAAGACCTAGCCCAGGGATGATGTACCATCTGAAGCCTTTGTTCATAAGGGCGAAGGGCGACGAGATAACAGTGAACAAGGTGTTTGAAGACGGAGGTGCATCCGTCAACTTAATGCCTTACACTTTTTTCAAGAAGCTGGGGAAATGCGACGATGATATTTGGAAACACAATATGGTTATATCGAACTACAAGATAAAAACAATAATATACTTGGCATTATCCAAGTCGATCTAGTCGTTGGTACAGCCACGCGCTCGACGCTCTTTATGGTGATAAACTCCAGAGAAAATTTTAACCTACTCCTAGGATGGGAGTGGATCCATTGAATAAGAGCAGTACCATCGACTAAACATCAAAGGTTCATAATTTTGAGAAAGGATAGCATCATGGAAAAACTTTGAAGCAGACCAGAGTTATTACAGGGTTGATGAGGCTAAGGGCTCGAAGAAATCTTTCGACCAACATTTGGCAAACATCGCACCTTGTGATGATGAATCAGGGTCCTATACTCCAGTCAACACAGGTTACATGTTGAACCTCGATCCCGACTACAGATTCATATAGGATGCTAAAGAAGAAATGGAGCTAGAAATGGTAATTCCACCTACGGGGTGGCCTGCAGTCGATGGAGATGACTACTGAGTCAGAATGTTTAGCTTGAATTTCGACCTATTTGGTGAGAACAAAAGAAAGTCGGCCCTAGAAGCTGAGAGACTTGAGAATTTGGCTATCGAAGCCAAAGAGGGTGAAGATGGCCGACAAGGCCAAACAACAACTTCAGAAAGCCAAAGGCTTGATTGCATCTATGACAATGAGCCTTTGGTGTTTGAGAAAAACCCACTGAATGAGTTGCAAAAAATGAAAGCACAAGAACCAATCAAAGAGATTGATCTAGGAGATGGAGTCACAAAAAGACCAACATACATAAGCACTAAAGTTAGGTCAAAGATAAAGGTTAAACTGATCAAAGTATTGAAAGAATACAAAGATTGTTTCGCCTAGAACTATAGCCAAATGCATGGTCTAGATCGAAGTTGGGTGGAGCACCAATTGCCTATTCAACCAGGAAAACAACCAGTAAAGCAACATCCCTGACGGTTTGCTCCCGAAGTCACTACAAAGATTAAGCAGGAGATCGAAAGACTCTTCAAAAGTCGGTTCATCAGAACTGCAAGGCATGTTGAATGGTTAGCTAATATAGTACCTGTTATTAAGAAAAATGGAACTCTTAGAGTCTAGATAGATTTTAGAGATTTAAATAATGCTATTCCAAAAGATGAGTATTCGATCCCTGTGGCAGAAATGCTAGTCTATTCATCCGCAGGCTTCGAATACTTGAGTATGCTTGATGGTTATAATAGAAGATGATGTTCCCAAGACGGTATTTCGATGCCCTGGAGCTTTGGGAACATACGAATAGGTTGTGATGCCGTTTGGTTTAAAAGACGCTAGAGAAACCTATCAAAGAGCCATGAATGCCATATTCCATGATTTTATTGAAAAAATTATGTAGGTGTACATTGATGATATTGTGATAAAATCGTCATTTGAAAATGATCATCTCGATAATCTTCGACGCTCATTTGAGAGGATGAGAAAATATGGGTTAAATATGAATCCATTAAAATGTGCTTTTGGTGTACATGCATGACACTTTTTAGGTTTCGTGGTACACAAGAAAGGCATCGAGATCAACCAAAACAAGACAAAAGCAATTTTGGATCTCAAGCCTCCATCGACAAAGAAACAACTCTAGTCTTTGTTGGGGAAGGTAAACTTCTTGAGAAGATTTATATCGAATCTAAGTGGCAAGAAAAAGGTTTTTTTGGCCACTACTCAAGATCAAGAATGAAAGTGATTTTCACTCGGGGCAATAGTAGTAGGAGGCTTTCGACGCCATCAAAGAATACCTCACAAAGCCTCGCACTTTGTTACCTCCTAGTAGGAATAAGAATATGAGTTTGTATATTGTTGTGTAGGATACGACCATAGGAAGCATGTTAGCTCAAGAGGATGTTAGTGGTGTCGAATGACCCATATATTACCTCATCCGAATTTTGATAGATGCCGAAACTATGTACAATGTGATTGAAAAATTGTGCAATATATAAAACTTGTTGATGTTTATGTTTCGTCTCATTGTGATGTTATTAAACATATGTTGTCTAAACCCATTGTACATAGTCGAATTGGGAAATGGGCGCTAGCATTAACAAAATTTTCTTTAACATATAAGCCTTTGAGGGCTATGAAGGGCCAGATAGTGGCAGATTTTATTGTGGATCATGCCATAGTTGAACCTTCACTAAACATGGTTGACACGAACCCTTGGAGGTTATATTTCAACGGGTCAAGTCACAAAAATGGAACAGGAGTTGGGGTCTTAATATTATCCCCACAAGACATCTCAATGAAGTTCAAATATAAAGTCGACGAAAAATGTTCCAATAACGAAGCAGAGTACGAAGACCTAATAACTGGTATCAAAATCTTAAGAGATTTAGGGGCTAAGAAAGTAGAAATAAAAGGATATTCGGAACTAGTGATTAGACAGATCACACGAGAATACAAGTGCATTAAAGAAAAATTACTGATGTATTTCGCAATGGCGACACAACTATTAGAATGCTTCGAGGCCATCAGTATTATGCATGTGCCCAGAATGGAGAATCAAGAAGCAAATGAGTTAGCACAAATCGCCTCTGGGTACAAGGTATCAAAAGAAAATCTCAAGGAATTTATTGAGGTAAAGGAAAATATGGTGTCGAATGTTTCGCCGTCACCCAATATGGAAATCCCATAAACTGGGGGGCAGAGGTCTTCAGCAATAAATTTTTTGAAATTTTTTGCAAGGCACAAAGTTTTTCCATTGACAATTTCTCGCAATCAGATTGGAGAAAACCAATCATAGAGTACTTGGAAAATCCAGTTGGAAACACTGACAGGAAAATCAAGTATAGAGCTTTAAGTTATGTACGCTTGGGAAATGAGTTGTTGAAGAAAACTCCAAAAGGAATATTGCTCAAGTGTCTTGGAAATACATAAGCTTACTTGTAAATATCTGAGGTACACAGTGGAACCTGTGGGGCACACCAAGCAGACCATAAGATGAAATGGCTTTTATTCCAACAAGGTGTTTATTGATCAAGTATGTTAAAATACTATATTGAATTCGCCAAAGGGTGCCAAGAATGTCATATGCACACGAGCGCCCAACATATACCAGGAGGTGAGTTGCATGCGATTATCAAACTGTTTCCCTTTTGAGGGTGGGCATTAGATGCCATCGGTGAAATTCTACCAGCCTCATTGAAACAACAAAAGTTTATCCTAGTCGGGATAGACTACTTTACAAAATGGATAGAAGTTATCCCTTTGGTAAAAGTGGATCTAGAGGTTGTGATCGAATTCATTCAAAAACACATCGTGTATAGGTTTGGGATTCCTCAAACCATTACTACAGATCAAGGCTCAGTTTTTGTGGGACAAAAGATGCAAGAATTCATTGTTGAAATAGGGTTCAAGTTGGTTACTTCCACACCTTACTACGCCCAAGCGAATGGCCAAGTTGAGGCAGCCAACAAAGTGATAATTAGTTTAATCAAAAAACAAGTTGTCTAGAAACCTAAGAATTGGCACAAAACATTAGACCAAATTTTATGGGCTTGTCGAACATCCCCAAAAGAGGAAACGAATTTGACGCCTTTCCGCTTGACATTTGGGCACGATGTTGTGTTGCCAGCAGAGATTTGTTTACAATCAGTTAGGGTGCAACGACAGAATAACATCTAGTACAAACAGTATTAGAGATTGATGTTCGACGAATTGAATGATTTAGAGGAAGAAAGGTTGGCCGCAATAGACGTATTGATATGACAAAAGGCGCGTGTGGCCAGAGTATACAACAGAAGGATTAAAATGAAAACCTTTGCAATAAATGATTACGTTTGGAAGGTAAATTTACCTATGGATCGAAGAGATCGAACTTTAGGAAAATGGTCACCAAAGCGGGAAGGGCCATTTCAAATAATCCAAACGTTTACGAACAACGCCTACGAAATTCAGGAGCTAGGTATTGGTCGAAGGATCTTAAGGGTAAATGGGAAATATTTGAAAAAATATAAACCTATGCTACAAGAGATTCAAATTCAAACACAGTGAAAATATTCATTAATTGTTTAAACCCAAGATGGCATATAAAATGGCCCGCTAGCCTTACAAGTGCCTCGACAAAAACAAAAATCAAGCAGAAAACCTAGACTTAAAGTACTCGAAAAGGGTCTTCTCATGATCGATTCTAATATCAAAAAGGCTTTTCTTCTCCCGCAGCTAGTTAATTCTGGTTTTGATTTAAAGGGCCTTTTCATCATGTGAAATCCCTTTCAGAACTTCCCGGTCAACGACATCTTGAGTAGGAAGAGGTTCAGCTATATCCAAAGAAGCTTTTTGCGCTTCCACCTCAACAATATTCTTATTAAGTTCAACTATTTGAGCTTGATAATTCAAGATTTACTGATCGAAGACTTGTTGTTTGCTGAGACGTTCCTGTTTCTTGGCCTCAAAGTCACTAAGTTTTTCTCACATTCTTCACTAAAATCTCACTTTAGCCTTATCTCGTTGATCTTCGTTTTAATATGAAAATCATCATTCCGACAAAGAGCAAGATCCTTGATCATTTGGGTAAAGAAAGCTTCGAACTCAATCAAGTATTTTGCGGCCGGGGCAAGAAGCTCATGAATTGAAAGTTCATCGAGAAGTTTAAAGATGTCGCGCACCGTGCCTTCTTCTTCTTTGACGACAATTAAAACTTCGCACTCAAACATATAATCTTTTAACTGTTGAAGTTTGAGAGTGGCGGTGGCATCCATCCTTGGAGAAGGTACGACAGTCGAAGAGGAAGGTTGAGCCTCAATCAAAATTTGACGAAGTTGGTGCAGCTTCCTTAAGGCCTCTGCCGGATTTTGTCGCTTCATGGCCAAAATTTCTTCCGGAGTCAAAGTGCTGATAGAAGTTCCCTTGTCAGTAGCGATCGAAGGGGTCTGAGTTTGCTGAGTAGTAAGATTTTGTTGAGCCTCAGGCGACACATTCTGGAACTCGTCTTATTTTTTAGGACTCAAGATAGTCTCAGCTGTTTGACTTTCGACCCTCACGTCGAATATGGGCTCAGCAGGAGTTGAATCAGACACATGTTCCTATAACAAAAAAGTTAGGATCCACGTCGGAGAATGGTTCATGAGTTAGAAAAATAAAGGGAGGAAAATACCTGAGAAGCCACATGTTGTGGGGAAGCGGGAGTATTTCTTTCTTGACCATGGGGGGGGCAAAGACCTCAGTAAGATCTTCTGGAACAAAAGTCTTTGTGGTCACATGAGCGATTCTTGAAGGGGGTTTCTTGGCTTGGACTTTTTTTGGGGGCCAAAGTAGGTGGAGTAGCCAGTGACACCTTCGATGTTGGAAAGATGTATGAATGCACGTTACCATCGGAGTATTCACTGTCGATCGAATGCACCTCTTCAAGAACCTAAGTCTGAAGATAAGTGAGAGGGTGACTAAATTTTTAAAACGAAGCCTCATGAAAATCTAACACGAAATACCTTCGGTTTCGGAGTCGATGGCGCCTTCTGTCTTTTGGAAGGTTTGCTAGGGGCTGGCCCAATAGAGGGAACCCTCTTTCGACACTAGAGGATAACAACAGAGAAAAATAACTTGTTATTTTTTCTTTCCAAAGAAGGAAAAGGCGAAAGAATAGTGGTTACCTTTTTTGCTGAGGCTTCGTCAACATTGGTAATTTGGATTATTGCATCGGGGGTGAAGCTAGCAGAAATATACCTGAATGTATCGCACGCTCGAAGATACAATAGAGTCTCCATCAAACTTTATTTACTCCCAAAGAAAAGGGAATCATCGATAAAACCCGGGGGAAAGAGATATGCTGGGTAAGGAAGTCGGTTATGCAAGAGGAAGGTATTAACACCCCTAACATCCATGGTACTCCATGAGATCCATTTTGATTTTTCTCGCTCGAATGGGTGTTCTATCAAAAGATTACTCAAAAAAGAAGAAAAGAAAATGAAATAAATAGATAAAGTGCTCGGTGAGGATTGAGGCCCTCATGCCTACGTATCCTCATAGTGCAATGAGGAATTCAGAGCTCCATAATTCATAGAACTAGTGGTAGAATGTGAAAGGAATTATGATAACAGTATGGTCAAAACCAAAGGATAATGTTATATGAGGTCCAACGAGGGTGAAATTATGAACCCAAGAGTAAAACTGGTATGAACCAACAAGTAAGGGACCTAAGGCATTGTGTCACTGTATTGGAACAACCGAAAATAAAGGAATTAAGTGTTTGGTTTCACAATACAAACAACTCTTGGTTGATAAAGAGATAAAAGGTGGAGCTCAAAGGGATATTGTATTTGGCTCAAAGATAACTAGTATATCACATGAAGTGAATGAAGGTAGTATCATGAATGCATCATGGAAATGAATGAGGTGAATGAACGGAGTCACAAAATTTAAGATTTGGTAATAAGTGACTGAAGAGGTATAGTTAGAAACCAAAGGTAATGGTGTATTGGAATAAATAGGATAAATGGAATTTGTACCATAGAGGGAAACAATGTCTTAGCCTAAAAAGAAGGAATAAGATGTTTGGATACGAGCCAAACAACTTTAGGTACAAATGCGGACTGCCGTTATATCTTCCTAAAAGAGTGTATATGGAATTCCAAAGAAAATATGTTTAGTTTCAAAGAAACAATATGTCATTGGGGTGAACGGCTTATGATTGAAGGTAAATCATGGATCATGAAAGATATAAGTGGTGCCCTAAGGAGGAAGGAGGAATAATTATGATTATGCTCGCCAAGGATTCGCATCCTCGTGCCTACGTATTCTCACTGTGCAATGAGAAAGTCAGAGCAATCGTAGTTCGTGGAACCACAAGAACAAAGAGAGATTGAAAGTGATGAAAATTATAACTTGCACCAACAGACTGGTATCAAGGAAAGCCACAAAGGGAAAATGGACTTTGAACCAAAGAGTAAACAGGCGTCTTAGCCAAAAAGAATGAATTAAATGTCTGGGTACGAGCCAAACAACTCTTGGCTCACAAGGTGGACTGCCGTTATATCGTCCTAAAAGGGTATATACAAGGCCCAAAGAAAGTATTATTGAGTACAAGGAACAACAATGTATCACTGGCTGGGGAATGATCAATTTGAGATCAAAGGAGAAATGGTATCTTGGATCCATGGGAGAAATAGACTCTGAACCAAAGAGTAAACCGACTTCTTAGCCAAAAAGAAGGAATTTAATGTTCGGGAATGGTCCAAACAACTCTTGATTCACAAGGCGGATTGCTGTTATATCGTCCTAAAAGGATGTACGTCGAGTCCAAGGATAAGTATATTTCATCTCAAAAATATGGTATTGATTGATGAATGAAAAATGAAATGTTAATAAATAAGGTAGCTCACGAAGAATCTGAATTCTCCTGCCTATGTATTCTCACCGTGCAATGAGAAAATCAGAGCTTTCGTAGTTCATCCTACTAAGGCTGAAACAAAAGAGAACGAGATTGATTTGCCATGGTACACTACCCTTCAAGGCTGAAAAAGGAGTGCCAAGGTTCACAATCTTCTAGGCAAGGTGTCACTACCAGAGTTTATAACTCTGAAGGCAAGGAACTGAATTGGACTGCCAAGGTTTATCACCTTACATGGCAAAGAGAAATAGATGCCAGAGTCCATGACTCTCAGGGCAAAGAGCTGAATTGAATAGCCAAGATTTATCACCTTATAGGGCAAAAAGAGACAGATGCCAGAGTCCATGACTCTCAAGGCAAAGAACTAAGTTGAATTGCCAAGGTTTAACACCTCTCAAGGCTTAGAACAAGTGGCAAGGTTTATCACGTTACAAGGCAAGGAACAGATGCCAAGGCTTATCACCTCTCAAGGAAAAGAATTGAATTGAAAGAGGATGCACAACCACACGTTACTAATAGCAAAAGTGCTCCATTATTGAAGTGTTTGAATGATTGATGCTTTCTTGAAGAAGACTTGTCAATTATATTATTCAAATTTCACTAAAGTCTATGAATGAGGGCGAATGCTTTGAATAGATAGGGCTTACGCCCCGTATGCAAAGTCACTCTAGACAAGGGTAGGAGAAACTCCGTCTCATCATTCCTCATTACTTAAGGCTTATAGCGTGTAACCCTCATCATGATTGACAAGTGTTGTTAAAGGCTTCTGATTATTTGATCTCAGTGATGGCATGTTGTATGTTGTATTGAGAAGACTCAACAATTGTTTGATACAAATTGTGCTAAAGTCTATGAATGAGGGTGAATGCTTTGAATAGCTAGGGCCTACGCCCCGTAGGCAAATTCATCATAGGAAAGGGTAGGAGAAACTTATTCTCATCATTCCTTATTATTTAAGGCTTATGGCTTACAATTTGAATCGCACTTGTCAAGTGTTGATACCTTTGTTGTGCTTTGAGAAGTAGTCCATTTTGCTAGCTATGCTATACTGATGTTGACTTGAAATCTTGATCTTGCATTTGAACCTTGAGGTCTTGAGCTTCTGAGATTCAGCGTATCCACAATAGCTTGAGTGCAATGAACTTGCCGTATCAAGTGATTAAGGGTTTTTCGATCACTTGAATAGGCTTGGGGCTTACAACACAATTATAAAGGATTTGGTTGATCAAAGTGATCTTTGGTCAACACTAATCAATAGGATTAAAATAATAGTTGAACTATGTACAATAATAAACCCATTGAATTTATCAACTAAGTAAATTATACAATTCTAATTAAGGCTCTAACCTATGGTAACATGTACAAAAATCAAGATTTTAAGCCTCAAGGACAAAATAGTCATTATGTACAAATTAATTTAATCTTGACTTAAACCTAAACAGAATCTAGATAATTATCATTCCTAAAAGAAAGTCTAATTCTAAGAAAATATACTCACGGTCTAATATTCTAAAAAACTATTATTAACTAAACTTATTAAGCTAAATGCTTCTAAAAATTAATTAACTAAAATTCTAGAAACTATTAAGCTAATTAGTTCCAAAATCTAATAAAACCTAATTATACTAATATCTAAAATTCTAAAAAAAAGCATATTAACTAAATAATTTTAATATCCCTGATCTAAAATAATTATCTCCTAGTCTTTAAACTATTCCCTAATTAAACTATAATAATCAAGAAAAAGATTAACAACAAATGCACATGGGCTCTAATGGAAAAGGAGGTGCAAGCCCTGTATAGGGTGAGTGCAATAAAGCCTTGGGCACAGAGGCCCATCCCTAGGCCCAATAACCCTTTGCATTATAGTAGGAGGTGTACACACAGTCTATAAGTGTAAAAATGGAAACAACAAAAGCTCGTTTGGGCCTTAGGCCCGAACAACTAGGTCATGAACCGGCACAACCAAGTGCAAGTAAACATAATAGAAACGTATCAGAAACTCCTTCCCTGCGTTTCAACGTTTCTCTTCTTCTTCTCTGCTCCGTCTCGACATCTCGCGTTCGCAACCGAAAAAGTATCGAAGCTAAACCACTCCACAATGTTCAACGTCCTCCCGGTGGATTCAATCCTTGTGCGTGAAAATTCGAAAAGAACGAAATTGGATCGAAGAGAAAAAAATTCACCAAAACGGAGCTTTGGCGTGAATCAGGTATCAAAATCTCTCTCCTTCTCCGATTTCGATTCGTTTTTCTTCTTCTTCTTCGAATTCTTCATCTTTTGCTCTTTGTGCTTTTTTCTTCTGTTAAGTTGATTGAAAATTGTTAAATAGGAATTGTGAATTATGAATTTCGGAGCGTGAATAACGAATCGTTCCTCTGAGTTGAAAGTGATTGAGAGTGAAGAGTGGAAACCGATTTGTGATTTTTTGTGATTCGAGATTCGCTCCTCTTGAATGAGTGAAGAGTTTCTGATTTATAGAGTTTGATTTCTATTATGAAATTCACCTAAAATTTACTGGTTAGTTGGAAATGAATGAATCTATTTGCCTTCGAAATCAGTGAAAAACGAGTTAGTTTTGGAAGTTGCAATTCAGTTAGTAGGTTTTTTATTCTTTGCATTGCATTTGTGTTGGTTTATAGTGGAATTCATTTTTGTTGTGTTAATGAAAATGTGTAGGTTTTGTTAATCGATTATGATGCAGGGCTCTGTTTGTGGTATGATGAGGAGAGATTGTAGGGAATGTTATTTTCTGTCAAATGAATTTCTACATGGTGCCTTATGAAATTGACCTGGTGTGCGCAGAGGCTCTATTTTTACTTTGATAGAATTTTTTTGCAGTAATGTTTAATTACCTTGTTTCTGTTAACTGTGAAATTAGATTCATTCAAGATGAAATTTTGTTAATGATAGTTAGTATGTGTTAAATTATGCAGGTGTTACTTGGACTCTGAAGCTATGCGAGGCCAGTTCAAGCATTTTTCCATAGTTATTCAAATGAGAGGTTTTCTGTCATAACCTTTGTACACTATCAGACTCCACATTCCAAACACAAGACAACGGATTGCACTTACTACTACATCACATAATATACCAGTTTGATCCAAATCTATCAGCTCCGGTAATTCCACTCTACTTATGGACATCTCCCAAGTATCGGAAGAAGCTTGCACAAACCCTTTGTGATACACTTCCGAAGTTGCAAGGGAAGTGATGGAGGAAAAAATGCTTAACCTTGTTAATGCCTATTTGGATTTCTGCCTGGAGTTAACTTGTGAGTTGCTTATGGAATGTTTTCCTTTGACATGGCTAATTGTAATGGACTGTTATGGTTGGCATATATTATTGATAGCAGTCATGGAAATTAATTGGAAAATTTGTTTTAGTTTGTTAGAAGTTAGTTTTAATGCATTGTCGTTCATTCTGTTAGTGAAGATCTTGATGTTAGTTGGTTTGCTGAGTTTCAACATGATGCTAAGTGGATCAATGGCTTATGAAATGTTGGAATATTGCTTATAAAGCTTGCTTGGAATGGCTTGAAGAACCTTGAGTTAGCTTGGCCTCTTTTGTAAACTTGTGAATTAAACATTGTAAATTAAAATGTAAAGTGAACTATGGAATTGTTGTGGCTTTTGCTTGGTATGAAGAATTGGAATGGTCTTGTAACTTTTGTAATAATTGGTGAAAAAATGTAAAGATTTGTTTGTAATAATTGTAAAGGAAAGTTATTGTAATAAAATGGAATTTGATTTTGAATACTTATGGAATTTGATTTTGAATACTTATGCAATTTGATTTTGAATAGAAAGTATAATTAAATGTTGAATGGAATATGGATTAATGAAACTTGAATGGGCATTGAATTGGTTTATAATGTATTTAAAGGTTATTGAAAGTTGTATAGAATCATCGATGGGCATTAATTTTAGATTTTTGTTTGAATGAGTATTTGAATAAGTGTGATTCAGTTGACTTTGAAAGTTGAATGGAAAAAAAATAAAAATGTGATTGCAAATTGAATTAAAATATAATTTAAGATGGGATATTAGAAACATTTGGACAGTTGAAGATTATGGATGGTTAAAGAGAGTTAATTAAAAATGATTTGAAAATTGTCATGAAGAACAACTTGAAATTGACTATTGTAAGACCCCAATTTTGATCCTAAGATCCCTCATGTTATCTTATCATTTGCATTGGCTTTGGGATCACACCTTGTCATCCTCCTTACCCCTCAGTCATTGGGTTTGCATTGGGAGAGATTGCCAAGCACATTTGATTGTATCATATGTTATTTTCTTTTGTTTACTAACAAAATTATCAAAAATATGTCTAGTGTAGCTTTGTTTATTTTGGAGGTAGTGTGTGCGTCCATCTATGCCTCACCAAGTTCACAACTAGGGTTTGAGACCCTTGTAAGACCCCAAATTTGACCCTAAGATCTCTCATGTTATCTCATCATATGCATTGGCTTTGGGATCAAACCTTGTCATCCTCTTTACCCCTCATTCATTGAATTTGCATTGAGAGAGATCACCTTGATTATATCATACTTTGTTTTTCTTTGTTTACTAACCAAAATACCAAAAATATGTTTATGTATATCTTTGTATCTTTTGTAGGTAGTATGTGCATCCACCTAGGCCTCATCAAGCTCACAATTAGGGTTTGAGACCTCAGTGCAAGGAGATCAATCAATAGATGATTCACATTGGTTCTAGACATCATATATGGATCCCAATGATCTTCATTTATCATTTTGATTAAGAAATCATCAAGAGTTTGAAACTTGTTTGCCTTGGAAGCCCTAATTCATTTAGGTATCTTGTGTGACTTCCTCAACAAGTTTCTTCATCATTTGATCAAATATTTCAAGGGATACTTCATATTACATCATATTATGCATATATGATCCTCCATGAGCCCCAAAGATCAAGAGAACTTCAGTTTTGCAAGTTGGTTCAAGGTGGTTGACCACAGAAAGTCAACTAGTCTAAACTGGGGTTCCCTAGACCCTATCTCCTACAATGTTTGTCATATGAAAAAGCCCAAAGTTTCTCCTTATGACATTCCAAACAACTTTCAAGAGCTAGTTTTGCTTGGAAAGTCTTTTTTTATGGTGAAACATTATATGTCATTTTGTCTGTGCCCTAGTTAGGAGGTCAACTTCCAAAGACCTTAACTTGCTCAATTGTTATGAGATGAAGGCCATCCAAGTTTCATGATAAATATCAAGATGTCCTCTCCAACTTTGATTATTTGAGAAACTTCAAATTCAACTTGCAAAGGCATGTGCCAAGAGGAAACATTATAGGTCGTTTTGGACCATTACCATTGAACAAGCAATTTTCCTTAACTTCTAAAATGCATAACTCCTTCGTGCCAAATCCAAATGAGGTCAAATTTGTGACTATATTTAAGAGGATTGAAAGAGCTACAACTATGATGAAGGAATGTTTTCCATTTGAAGCTCCTATCAAAAGTTATTCAAGGTGGAAGTAGTGGATATTTGACTTAGTACTTAGAAAATTTTAAAATATGTTTGATTTCTCAAACTTCCACCTCAAAATTCATCATCATCCAAGCTTCAAATGGAACATTTTTTAACATGAAAGTTGTTCCCCTCGATCCCCCCTTTCCAAGAAGTCCAAAATCACTTCATTTGGACAAAGAATGAGGGACTTGCGCATAGCTACTTTGTTGGGTTTGTTTTTGTAAGATTTGGATTCAAATAATCATTTCCCTTTGCATGCTTCCATGTGATGACCTCAGTACTCATTATGCACGAATTGAAGTTGGATTGCATCATTCTTTAGGCCCAAATCATTGCCCATGCATCCATGCACTTTGGTTTCTAATTTTTTTCAAAAAATTCAAAGGGTGCAAATTGAATTCAATTGGATATATAAACAAGTACATTGCCTCAGAAATAACACACACACACCTTGCCCAAGCTTTGCCAAGAGATCTCAGAACCTCACACCATAGAATTCCTTGAAGATTTCTTTAAAAATCGAGTTTGAATTTTACGTTATGTTTTAAAGTTCAAACTCCAAGGATTCATAGCCTTTCTCATCTTAATTGATCACTGCAAGCAAGAGGAGGAAGAATCAAGCAAATTCAGATCGAGATCAAGCCAATTTTGAGCTACCCGAAGGTGATTTTCAGAAACTTTGAGCCTTCAATTCTCTCTCAATTCTTCACCATTCTCTTTGATTTTTGGTTAGCTGAAGTCCTACCAATGTAGGCAACAAGAATGAGTTGCTTTGAGGTCAAATCGAAGCAACTCAGTTCATACTCCTCAATTTTCAATTCCACGTATCTTTCAATATAGTGAGAACTGGAGAATTTTGAGGGCAGATTTGGATTTTTGGCATTTTTCTCTTTAAATTAGTGTATTCACTTTTTATTTTAATGAAGGTTGATGGTGGACCAGTCTGGTGGTGCGTTGGCACTCTCCCAACCTTCTGATTCATTTGAAATGTTTTAATCTTGACTGCTCCTTATGATTACCATCCCTATGACGCATTGACTGAGGTGTATGGTGTGAAGCGCGCGCTTGTCCATCAGATATTCCACCTCAATTAATGAGGAAGATTTGATGACCTTTATTTTTTTGTATTTTCTGATTTTTCATTTAATTGCCTTACTTTATTTAATTCATAATAAATCCATTTCTAATCCATAAAATATGGGTCTTTCACCAAAAATCTTTAAATATTTTTCTCTTCCATATTCTGAATTAAAATTATTTTTTTGATTAATTTTGGTATTTTTCATGAATTAAATATTTTTGTGCATATTTTTAATTGTTTAAAAATACTTCTAACTTTTTAAAAATTGTGAAATTTTTTGTCTAAGGTCCTTTGACCTTGTTTGACCTAGGATAAATCTATTGGCCATTTATTTGGTGTTTTAAAGGGATTTTAGGTTTTGACCAAATTAAAATGTATTTTAATTCATTTTTAATGTGATTTTTAATTGATTAAATGTTTAAAAATTATGTTGAGCTATTTTGATGGTCTTGTGAAGTTTGAATTTCTGTTTGAGCCTGGGTCATGGTTGATTTGACTTTTGTTGGATCAAAACCATTGGATTTAGGGGATTGATGAAATGTACATTTCGTCTCCCAAAATGAATGGATGGTTTTGATTTGATGAAATTCCTTTAATGATCAATTTATGTTTCTATCTTCCCCTCCCTCTTCATCTTCATCCCTATTCTTTCGAATTTTCCCATTTGACCAATGAAATCTCTAATGTCTAAAGGCTAATTGATTCATCAATGACCTTATGTCAGATGAATCAATACAAGTATGACTGAGATAGGTCCCTCCCTTTTTTAGTGTATGGTTTGTTTTAGGAGTTTGGTTCCTTGTACCAAATCTCTAACATGCATTAACACCTATATTTCTATTGTCCGACCTCAGATAGTTGTGACTTCTATATAAGTTCAATTACGATTACTTAACATAGAGCTAAATTTGACCCTTAAGGCATAACATTCTAGTAAGTGAGATTGTAAGTCTCTCATTCTTCATGGCATTGTATGGAGACTTGACCTTTTTTCCTTTCATGGGAGCTAGTGGCATACTTGTTGAATTATCCAAGTTGGAGCCCTTCTCATAGAAGATATCTTGGTTTAAGGATTCATACTTGTGAATGAATGGTTAAGTGTTCTCCAAAGAATGACTTTATCAATTAAAAAACACCTCTAACACCACTAACTCTTGACTAACATTTGACTAACTCTTATTCATTATGCTTTTACTTTCAAGTCATTTACTTTATGCAATTTAACTTTCAGTCATTTATCATTCATTGCCATTTACATTTCATATAACTTGTTTCTGTTTCAGTCCTTTTCATTTTGCTCATTTGAGCCATATCTTGTGATTGTATATATTTGTTTGTGTGCTTTGATTTTGTTTGTGGTCTTAGGATCCTAAAACACATAATAACAACAAAAACCCTAAAAAACATTTGGTGGACTGTTGAACTCGATCTGAGCTTCTAGACTTAGAATTAGGCAACATTCTCTGTGCTAAAGGACTTGGCAAATGCCAACATCCATGATTGAGCTATCTTTGAAATATGCTTTCATCTGATGCAAGACTTGGTAATTTCTTGGATTCACCTGCTACTCTATCTTTGTACTTAATTGTTATGTTGATCTTGTGTCTGATGTTTTGTTCTAAGTTGATCAAGGAATATTTCATTTGGTACATTGGAAGACAATGAAGATAATGAAGACTGCTAGCTAATGGAATGCTTTCTTGGATGTCACCATCTTTATTTGATGCCTTGATCTTTATGATGTTTGTATATTGCTCATTGCTTATTGGTTATTGCTTGATTAAAGTCCAAAGGAAAATGGGTTTCTATATTACTTTCTTGTCTATTAGATCGCATCCCATTGGTCAGATCTTTTCAACTCTTAACTTTTAGTTTATGCTTAGGATAACCTCTTCATCTTCCTTCCACTTCTTAAATTTCAAAATCTCTCCCTCTTTTTTCAAAAACTTTTCTTTGCTTGTGATTTCAAATTTAGTCGTTGCTTTAATGATTAGAAACTTTGGCCTTATGCCATTGAATTTTTGAACTTCTTTTCTTAAATTAAAATTTGTAAATAAACTTAACCATATTGACTTAAATTTCAAAAGAGTAAAAGAAATAATAACTCCATTCAAAGTTTTGGCCCTTTGTGCCTTTTCTTATTAAACTTTTATTAAAAGTAATCCATCAACTTATTTTAATTTTTTACCATGAACTACGAGGTTTTGACCCCTCATTTTTATGTTGGTACGTAGGCACGAGACCGAAGGTCTTGTCAAACACGAAAATATAATCAATGAATTCTTTTCTCACCCCCACACTTTCTCAAACATCTTTTATACCAAAACATATGCACACATAAAAAGGGCTCCCTAGGAGTACCTATGACACTTTGGGTGCTAACACATTCCCTCTGTGTAACCAACCCCCTTACCTGTACTCTCTGGCATTTTATTAGTTTTGATTTGAAAACTTCTTATCTTTGGGTTTTGTTCTTACTTTTCTCTTTTCCTTTGGAAACAATAAATACGCAGTGGCGTCTCTGGTTTTATTAACGTTAAGCTTATCCATAGCTTGATGGTCATGAATTTGCCGCTACAGAAATTAGTGACGACTCTGTTGGGGAGTACTCCTCAGTAGGTGTAGCCTACTTTTTTATGTGTATATATTTGTATATTTGATGTTTGTATATATTGTTTATGTGATATAATCTGTCTGTTGTGCTTACTGATCTCTGAGGGGTGAGATAAGTTCTAAGCCGAACTTGATTGCAATTAAAATAGAAGGATGTTATAGTGTAGCGGGGTTTTCGTTACCTTTAGGTTTATTTACTAAACCAAAAGTAAACATACAATTCGAGTCGCCACCGCACTTTTATTTGTCCAAAGGAAAGGCTAAAAAGCGAACAAAAGTCAAGGTAAGAAGTTTTTCAAATAAAAAACTAATAAAAATGTCAGAGATCTAGGTAAGGGGGTTGGTTATGAAGTGGGAAGGTTTTACGCACCCAAAACATCCTTAGTACTCTAAGGGAACCCTTTTTGAAAATATGTGTTGTAGGTTGGTATTTGTGAAAATATGTGCAAAAGATTGGAGGGATGAGAAGAGAATAGATTATATTTACAAATTTTGTTATTTGAATGGTTGAACCCATTGCCTACGTACCATCACAAAGGAGGATCAAAACCTCGTAGTTCGGGGTAAAAATCACAAAGATTGGTGAATTGATTTGATCAAAAGCCTTAAGGTCTTTTGTTATCAAAGGGAGAAAACTCAACCTAAACCAACAATCCACCATGTGAGGAAAGCTTCAACATACTAGTGAGGGGTTAACCCTATAATAAGTATGGAAGACTTATAATCCAATCACTAAGGATGAGGTGAGATTTACATCAACCACTATGATAACTCAAACCTATGACTAATGTTTATGAAAACGTTTTAATAAGGTGGCAATTGGAACCACAAAAGCAATTTGAAGTGAGTTATATTTACAAAGTTAATTTATTTACAAAATGAAGTCAAAGTTGGATTAAGATTTATTCAAAATGAGTATTAATGAAAAGATTTTGAAAAGTCAAAGGCATAAGGCCCAGGTTTCTATTTTGAAACAAAGTCAAAGTTTGCAAGAAAAGATTTTGGCTTGGTTAGAGTGAGGAGAAGAAGAGAAGGGTTAGTCCTAAAGCATACAAAGATATGAGAGGGAAGATAAACCCTTGGAGTTTCTTTTTATGAAATCATAGAGATGATTCAAGATGCTCCTTTCCTTTGGACTTAGCAAATAAACAAACAATCATACAATTTGGATTCAAGCTCCTAGGATCTCCGTTTGGCTTGACTCTTTTAACTTGGCTACTCATGACAATTGTCCTCTTTTTACTATCTCAAGATGGAATCCCTATCACATAAGAACAAACATCAAAAAGTTCACAACACAATAAGGGGAATGGACAAAGAATAAGTTTAGATGAGAAGTCCTTTAAAGTCAACTTGGAAACTTAGCATTCTAAAGGCATGAGGCCTAATTGCTCTTCAACAAATTTAGCATTCTAAAGGCATAAGGCCTAGTTGCTCTTGAACTCCTTTAGGCATATGTATGTCCTAATTCTAAATCCTTTCTCCTTTTGCATTTGGGTTCAAATCAAACAAACACAAAACAACACAAGATAGCAATATATTTATATACAATAATGAGCTCAAATGAGCAAAAGAAAAATGACACAAACATAAAATATGTGCTCAAGTGAGCAAAATGAAAAGCAATATGAATAAATGAGTAAGAAGTAAATGGCATTAAAGTAAAGGGCAAGAAATTAAATGCTCAAATTAAAGTTAGGACTTAGTATGGTTATGTTAGTTTGTTATAAGACAATGTAGCGCTATGTTAAGCAATCGTAAGTGGACTAATGTAGTAGTCACACCTATCTGAGGCCGGTCAATACAACTATAGGCAAATAAACACAAGTTAGAGATCATGACTAGTAAGCCAAACTCCACAAACTTGCCATGCCAAAACAAAAGGGGAAGGGCCTTGTATGGACTTTAGGTTTTTTGCTTGACCAAGAAGCAACCTATCTTGGACACAAAACAACTCATTTGATCTTGGATCAAGTTGAGTTTGGTTTTGATCAAAGAAGGTGAAACCTCTCATTTGTCAAGACCAACCATAAGACATTAACTCATTGGCTAAATGATGAAAAGAGTGGGATGAAGATGAAATGGAGGGAAAGAGAATTCAAGTATCAAATCCAATTAATCAAATGTGAACCAAGTCATCCTCAATCAATGCCAAACAGAAAGGAAATGAAGATTACAAGTCAACAAGTCAACGATAATTTTTTGGTATTTTTTGAATTAAAAATAAATGCAAAATAAAATAAACAAAATATGGTCAAACCTCAAATTTAATTCAAATCAACTTCAACAAGTCCAATTAAATTCTCATAGGTCTAACATGGTCAAATAAACTTTGAGTAATTTTCTCAATAATTTTTGAAATCAGAAACTATGTAAAAACAATTAAAAACAATGAAAAATAACACAATATGAATTAAAATCTCAAATAAATCTCAAATCAAATAAGAAATTGATGAGAATATGTTTCATTGACTTATCATGATCCATAGGTGTTAGGAAAATATTTTTGGATATTTCAAATATCAGAAAGTATTTTAAAATGAATTAAAACTATTAAAAATCAAATAATTCACAAAAGATATTAAATGAAGTCACAAAAATATTAAAAAAATCAAAATATGAAACTAGAGTTTTTAAGAATTTTTTTGGCATTGGTCTCATATTTTTGTGACTTCAAATAAAATATTTATGAATTTTTGAAAATAAAAGGAATTAACTGAAATTAAAAGAAAATAGGAATAATAGAAAAATCCAGCGCCACAGGATCAATTCATTAATTGACGTGACATGGATCAATGGCTCAGAGACGCAGATGCATGGAAGACAAGTCAAGCGCGCAACATGTTGCAATAAAATAAGTAAACACATTGGATGGTCAAGATTATAACGTTGAGACATGATCCAAAGGCTGGGAAGCATACACGTGGGGGTGGTGGTGGAAACCACCATCTTCTCCGGTGAGATACCAGATTCCGGCCACCACGCGTAGGAAAATAAATTGTAATGAAAATAAAAAATAAGGACATCAAAATGAAGCTCAGGTGATGTACATCACTAATGTATCCATGGATCATCCTCACTCTTCCTATTTAGAGAGAAATGTAAGATGGAAGATCATGGTATGTCAACTGGAATGGCACGAATTGAACAATTGAGACCACCACTGGTCTGTCTCAAGTGCGAGGACTTCAGAAAACCACATAAACCAAAGAAAATCACATTGAATGGCAAGATCTAGATCCAAAAAGTTTGAGGTTCTACCTCTAAAATGGAGCTTCTAAGGCCACAAATTCTTCAAGATCTTGATCTGCTTTTGCTTTGGAAGTGTGATGGAGATGATAGGATAAGGAATTGAGCTTTGAAAATCAACTAATGATGTTGAATTTCAAGCTTGAAAGAGAAAGAGAAATCTGAAAATTCCTTTGGTAAGGGTTGAGATTTCAATTCTGTAGCACTTCAGGTCTCCACTTGGTTGTGAACTGAATGAGACTGAGTTCCTATTTATAACTGAAAAGGATTGTAAAGCATGGTTCCCTCGTGTGCATGGGATTTGAATCTTCCTTGCATGGGTCTGTACAGGCGCATGTGAGGCCCCAAAATGAATGAAACTCCTTGTTGATGCCTCATGGAATGGATTTAGACGTGCACAATGGATTGCACAAGCTTGCACATCAAGTTTTAATATGAAATGCAAAAATGATCATAAAGAGAAAGCTCTTCGAAACTCACACATGGAAAGTCCAAAATAATAATGTGAGTAATGGTTGGAAAGCCCTTGAAACAAGGAACAAAAGTCATGTTGGGCAAAAATTCATTTGGCAATTGGAAATTACTGAAAACTGGCTGTGAAAGCTTGGGCACAAAACATGTTTAAGTCACCCTTTGAAAATTTTCACCAAAAGCAAGCCTCTTCAAGCCCCTCTGTTTGCATGATGCAAGCTTCAAATGGAAAAACCTCCAACATAAAAGTTGTATATCTTTTAAAGATGATAAATTTGGAATCAAATTTTGCATCATTTGGATTTTACATGAAAACGTTATGGGCATTTGAAGTTGGGAATGTTTTCAAATTCAATGACTTAGGTCCAAGGTGACCTATAATGTTTTGTATTATCACATGTACTTCTTTTAGAATTATGAAATTTTTTCCAACAGAACAATTGAATTAGACATCTTCAGATTTCCGACGCATTTGGTCTCACCTCAAAATCATAAAAATTAAGGAAGTTATGTCCTTGGGAAGTTGACCTAAAATTAGGGTTTCAGTCAAAATGACCTATAATGTTTTGAAATGAATTATGACCTTACAAGTTTCAAATGGATTTTTGATGAACATTAAAGTTGTTCATATGGTTCTTAAGAACATTGTTTCTCCTGGGGTAATCTTCATTTGACAAACACATCACAAGTTGTGTCTCAGTGATCCTCAGTTTAGTCAGATGACTTGACTGGTCAACGTTTCAAGGCCAAACTTCCAATCTTGATGAATAAATTAATGAGGACCCTAAAATAGGCTCATATATGCATAAAATGATGAATTAAAGAACTTAACTTGATTAAATTTGATCATAGGTTGAGGTTGCTTCATGAGTAAGGCACAGTCAAGGCACAGTTGAATTAGGGTTTCCTTGGGAAACAATCCTCAAGCCCTTTGGGTTATCTTGATCAAATTGGAAAATTGAGATACTTGGGAAACATATATGATGATTAGGAACTTTGTGGACCATTTTCATGCTTTTTCTCATATTCCTCTAGTCATTGCATTGGGCTTAGGAGCCTCCTAGGAGCATGGGAGCACTTGATCACTTGAGCTTCAAAACAAAAAGAGTTAGTGACATATTTTTGTGCTTTTGGTTAGTAAACAAGTAAGAAAATCAATAATATACAATACAAGCATGCTTGGTGGTCTCAAACCACTCACACAAGTCCCACCCCTAGGTTTAGGAGCCAAACATACTATGATCCTTGAGGCAATGCACTGAACAAATGATATGATGCCATGAGGGATCTTAGGTTCAAAATTAGGGTCTTACAGATGCCCCTATTTAAGGTCATTCTAGCCGGAGATATGAAGATTAAAATCTTCGTCTCGAAGAGGTAGAATGGGCTTAAATAATAACAAAGAGACGCATTTTGGTCCCTAAGAGACCTCATGATGCAAATGTATGCATGCGAAATAAAATCTTCATGGTGGAGGATTGCCACGAAATAAAATGAATCAGAACAAACTGAAGAAATCCATATGAGTAACACACCCACTAGGGAGACAGAGACTCTGGGCGGGAACAAGGTAAAAATGCGTGAGCAGGTCACGACTTGAAAACTTGCTGGGAGACACGAAGGGATTCCATGAAAATGAATTGATGGAAGGACTCGAGTTGACGCAAAGATGCATGTATTGGGGAATGTGCCAATACAACAAAAATATCCACAAAGGATACATCGGATAAAAAAATCCGGACTCAGACGAGGATGTCCACAAAGGACTCAGCTGAGGAAGAAACAACGAGATATTACCGGTTACCGGGTAATTAAACTCAAAAAAGAGTCACGTTATCAAAACACCGGTTACTGGGTGAGAGAACAACACGCTTAGGGAGAAAGAATATCTAAGACCGGTATAAGGGTGAAAGATATCAATCATTCGAAACATCTGAGGAGGACCTAAAAGGCACATCTCAACTCAAGAAAATCTGACTCCACAGGGGACAAAAAAGTCACAATAGGGAGCAGAAGGAAGGAACACTAGGGACACCGGTTACTGGGCATATAATAAGGTGACCAACCAGGCGTGAATTGGGAACATATCCAAGACACCCATCATCCGAAAGAAGGGCTGAAAAAGCAATCTCGACTTACAGGATGGGCATTCGATTCCGTAAGGAAATACGAATCTTACTCAATTGGGGAAGAAGAAGACTTCGACTGAAGAGCGCGTGAGATATATTATCTATTATCGTCATAACGTAGATAACATACTCGCATGGAAGATTATCCACAACCGATTGCTGGGTTAATAAAGGATAAATCAACCAAAAAGAAAGGACATCGGGATACCGATTACTGGGTATAAAATGATGACCAATCAAAAGGAGAAACAATCATTACCAAACAAGGGTAAATGAAAGATGACTCGCCAGGGATAAATTGCCTGACAAAAGCAATTATCCAAGAGATATATCATCGGTTACTGGGTGGTATACTAAAAAACGAAGGAATATCAATACCGAATACTGGGTAAAGATAACCAACAAAGAGGGGATTACATCTACCGGTTACTGGGTAGAAAACCACAGAAATAGGACTTACAACTACCGGCTACTGGGTAGAAGGCCACGAGATCCACTAGGGAAAAGGATGAATAATTACTGGTTGCTGAGCAATTGAACAACTAAACCACGGAGAACTGCAGTGGATAACAAGAAAGGAAAGTCATTCCAGGAACAAACTAGAAAGAAACAATCAAACAAGACTCAACCCGACGAGGATATAACTCAGGGGAGTAATTCCATCCCGATTCATAATTAGGGAGGAAACTAAAACAATAATCATCCACGAGGACATAATAACTCAGTGGAGAATAAAGAAGGAAAGATAGACACTTTCTGCCTATGGGGCTGACTCTATATGGAGAGATCAGACACGAGCATCTGCTTGGGGAAGAACAATTCACCAATATCAAGAGACAACAAGCAAAGATATATGGAAAAGAATGCAATCATGAATATCTGAATGCTATGATTATGTATGCATATGCATGATTTGTGTGTGATTAATGCTGACAGACAGACATATCTAACACAAACAGGTCCAAGAATCACAAACGGACATCTGGCATAACATCTCAACAAGAAGAGCAAAGCCTACAGGAGAACTCAACTCTGGTGAGGATGATCAACATTGGAAGATATCGCTCACAGCTGGGGACAGGCAAAGTCACAGCTTCCAGCTGCAAGAAACAAAATTCCACACAAGAGTAGTCTTCTGGGGCCAACAATCCTGACAAAAGGAAGGCGCAGAAGAAACTGTCGGGGATCTTTCCATCAATTCTCGGGAACAGGTGGCTGAATATCAATAAGATCCGCCGTAGAAGGAACTCTACTGGGGAATCTATCAAGGAATGATATAAAATTCCGTGGGGAATAACCACCAACCAAATGCACATCAATCAAGACATTCCCTTCTAACTGCTGGAGAGAAATACTCTCAGCTAATGGGAGAAAGAACAATTTGCTCCACTGGGGATAAACTGGAAGTATTCTCAAAGGGACTGCTTCGGCTGAGGGGATCGGAAATGAATCTTTCTTCAACACATGACACGCTGGGGATGAAAAGGGAAACAAGCCTCGCACCAATTGCCCTAGACAACTTCCTGCCGAGGAAACAACTGAAAGCTGATGAAGAGGGTATAAACATGCTAGAAAATGAACAAATGTCTTCCCTTTTGGTGATCATACTATCCTTGGGAAAGCGCTGAGGACATTCCGTTTATCCTTTCAGTCTTTGCGGATGCTCATGTTGTTTAAAACAATTTATACGACTTTATTTGTTTAAAGAAATGATATTTATCAATTAAAACATGCAAACATTTGTTAAACAGAAACAAATAAGAGTGCCAAGAATTGGATAAAGGCTCAAATTTATTTAATGGGGTGGTAGTCCGCAAATGGCGTGACTCCATGGATCTTTACAAATTTGAAATTGGTGAAATACATGGAAAAGGGCTACATTGAACATAATGACCGTTTCTCCACCAACTCTGAATCCAATGTATTTGAAGCTTCAGTTGATGATGACTGAGTGAGAATCTTTGACAGAAGACAGCCATAGAACAAAGTCTTGTCAGGATGCAGTTACTTACCAAATCCATAATTTTTGCCTAGATTGCCCCAGGGTGGGGTACTCAATCTAGCGGGATGTGCATATTCATTCATCATTTTTTTATGTCTCTAACTTTTGCCTGGATCTCCCTTTCGGGTTTTCAACCCACCGAGACGCTCATTCTTGCCTACGCCGCCCTTTCGGGTTTTCAACTTAGCGAGCCATTCTGTTTTTACTTTAGGCAAAGTATTTCTTGAATGCAGCTGAATTCACAGGACGAGTGAAATCCTCCCCATCCATAGTTGTGAGCAACAAAGCGCCGCCTGAAAAGGGTCTCTGAACAACGTATGAACCTTCATAGTTTGGAGTCCACTTGCCCATGGAATCGGGCGCGAAAGACAAGACTTTCTTGAGCACGAGGTCACCTTCTCGGAACACACGAGGCTTGACCTTTTTGTCAAAGGATTTCTTCATCCTCTGCTGGTACAACTGACCATGACACATGGCAGTTAATCTCTTCTCTTCAATCAAATTCAGTTGGTCATAACGACTCTGAACCCATTCAACCTCAGTCAACTTGGCTTCCATCAAGACTCTCATTGATGGGATCTCAACCTCCACGGGGAGCACAACCTCCATGCCATATACAAGAGAGAAAGGGGTTCCCCTGTTGAAGTGCGGACAAACGTACGATAACCATGCAAAGAAAATGGCAACATCTCATGCCAGTCTTTATACGTAACAACCATCTTTTGAATAATCTTCTTGATGTTCTTGTTAGCAGCTTCAACAACCCCATTCATCTTAGGCCTATAGGGAGAAGAATTATGATGCGGGATCTTGAACTCGCTACACAGCTCTTTCATCATCTTATTGTTCAAGTTAGATCCATTATCTGTAATGATCTTGTCTGACACACCATATCGGCATATGAGTTGATTCTTGATAAACCTCACAATCACCTGCCTGGTCACATTTGCATATGATGCAACTTCAACCCACTTGGTGAAGTAATCAATAGCTACGAGAATAAAACGGTGACCGTTTGACGCCTTAGGTTCAATCATGCTAATCATGTCAATTCCCCACATGGAGAAAGGCCATGGTGAGGAAATAACATTCAGAAGTGTCGGGGGAATATGAATCTTATCCGCATAAATCTGTCACTTATGGCATTTCTTCGCATATTTGCAGCAGTCATACTCCATTGTCAGCCAATAGTAGCCTGCTCTCAACATCTTCTTTGCCATAACATGTCCATTGGAATAAGTAACAAATGAACCCTCATGGACTTCAGTCATCAACAAATCTGCTTCATGTCTATCCACGCATCTGAGCAAAACAATGTCAAAATTTCTCTTGTAAAGCACATCACCCTTAAGGTAGAAACTGCCAGATAATCTCCTCAAAGTCTTCTTATCTTTGACAGATGCCCCCGGCGGGTACGTCTGATTCTGAAGAAAACACTTGATATCATAATATCATGGCTTATCATCTTTCACTTCTTCAACTGCAAACACATGAGCTGGTCTATCCAAGCGCATTACCGTAATATTGGGGACTTCATTCCAATATTTCACTATAATCATTGAAGCAAGCGTAGCGAGGGCATCCGCCATCCGATTCTCATCTAGAGGAATATGATGGAAGTCAACCTTAGTAAAGAAAGTTGAAATCCTCCTCGCATAATCTCTATATGGGATGAGGCTAGGCTGATTTGTCTCCCATTCACCCTTAATCTGATTAACAACAAGGGTCGAATCGCCATAAACATCAAGATGTTTGATCCTAAGATCAATACACTCTTCCAAACCCATAATACAAGCCTCATACTCCGCCATATTATTCGTGCATTTGAAAGTTAGCCATGTTGTAAAAGGAAAATGTGTGCCTTGAGGAGTAATAATCACTGCCCCAATACCACTTCATACTGATTAACATCACCATCGAACACCATACCCCATCGGGAACCAGGCTCTGGCCCTTCATCGAGCGTAGGCTCATCACAATCTTTCATCTTCAAATACATAATCTCCTCATCAGGGAAGTCGTATTGCACAGACTGATAATCTTCAATTGGTTGATACGTCAAATGGTCAGCCAAGATACTACCTTTAATAGCTTTTTGAGCTCGATACTCAGTATCATACTCAGATAACAACATCTGCTAACGGATAATTCTCCTAGTTAAAGCAGGCTTCTCAAAGATATACTTGATTGGATCCATTTTGGATATCAACCAAGTTGTATGATTCAACATATACTAGCGTAAGCGTTTAGCAGCCCAAGCCAAAGCACATCATGTCTTCTCAAGCATTGAATACCGAGACTCACAGTCAGTAAACTTTTTACTCAAGTAGTATATCACATACTCTTTCTTCTCTGATTCATCTTGCTGACCCAATACACATCCCATGGAATCCTCAAGCACAGTCAAGTACATAATCAATGATCTCCTTTCAACAGACGGAGACAGAACCGGAGGTTCGGACAAATACTCTTTGATACTGTCAAAGGCCTTTTGGCAATCCTCGGTCCAATCATGACACTGATCTTTCTGGAGGAGCTTGAATATAGGCACACATGTGGCAGTCATGTGGGATAAAAATCTCGAAATGTAATTCAAGCGGCCAAGAAAACCTCAGACTTGCTTCTCAGTTTTGGGCGCAGGCATCTCTTGTATTGCTTTGACCTTGGCAGGATCAACTTCAATACCTCTCTTGCTGACAATAAAGCCCAATAACTTGCCGGAACGGACTCCAAATGTACACTTGTTCGGGTTCAAGCGGAGTTTGTACTTCCTCAAACGCTGGAAAAGCTTCAACAAGTGTTCTACATGCTCAACTTCCGATCTCGACTTTGCAATCATATCATCAACATACACCTAAATCTCCTTCTGCATCATATCATGAAACAAGGTAGTCATAGCGCGTTGATACGTGGCTCCGACATTCTTCAAACCGAAGGGCATCACTCAATAACAGAATGTTCCCCAAGGTGTGATGAATGTCGTCTTCTCCATATCCTCGAGTGCCATTTTAATTTGATTATAACCGGAAAATCCGTCCATAAATTAGAAGACATTGAATTTAGCCGTATTGTCTACCAACATATCAATGTGTGGTAGGGGAAAATCATCTTTCGGACTAGCTTTATTCAAGTCACGATAATCTACACACATTCAGACTTTTCCATATTTCTTAGGTACATGCACGATATTGGCCACCCATTGAGGATATGTAGAAGTCACCAGAAACCCCGCATCAATTTGCTTATGAACTTCTTCTTTAATCTTCACTGCCATGTCAGGATGAGTTCTTCTGAGCTTCTGCTTCACAGGCACGTACTCAGGCTTCAATGGCAAGAAATGTTGCACGATATCAGTATCCAGACCAGGCATGTCTTCATATGATTAGGCAAAGACATCGACATATTCTTGTAGCAACTCAATCAACCCATTCTTAACAGACTCTTCAAGGAGTGCCCCAATCTTCACTTCACGAATATAGTCTTCAAACCCCAAGTTGACCGTTTCCAAATTCTCAAGATGCGGCTGAATGATCTTCTCCTCGTGCTCAAGCATACGGGTAATCTCATCAGAAATCTCTTCAACATCATCTTCTTCTGCCTCAAATACAGGGGACTCAAAGTTGGGAGATTGTGTTGGATCATTATGTTCAATGGGTTTGATTAACCTGCATAATGATTTTGAGTATAAAAGAGATTTCAGAATTCAAACAAGGCAAATCATTATGCAGAAGAAAAGATTGATTTTATTCTCTTTTTAGGGTTTTATAGTGATCACTAATTTCATGCAAAAAGAAAATAAGAAAAAATAATTTTGGAAAACAAACATTTAACATGTGATTATTGAATGAATATCATTGTATTAATCAAATTATGCCAATAATGTCTTCACTTCTCCTTTTGGCATGGAAGAAGGGTTTTTGAACAAAATGAACACATTACATTGACTTATGGATAACTGTTGGAACATCAACAGTGACCCAATTATTGCAGATTCCTCCAGGTATGACAAAGTTGCCAAGGTCTTCCTCTTCATCGTCTTCAACAATAGCAGCGGCTTCCTGATCTTCAACGGTGTGGATGAAACCTCCACTCTGGAATAGCCCACGATCATTAGAAACACCATAAGAGTACCCTATGCCAGCCCAGGACTTGTTACTTCCAACTTGATCATTTTCCCCAAACCAGTAGTTGCACCATGCTCAATGGCCAACTTTGCATCGTTATAGGAGACAAATGAAGAAAGTCCTTTCCTTGAAGGCTCAGCAATAGATAAGGCTTGGAACGGAGTCCCAACCTCATCCTCAACATCAATATAGGAGAAGGAAGATAAATGACTGACCAATAAAGCCTTCTCTCCCCCTATCACCACCAACTTCTTGTTCTTCACGAACTTCAACTTTTGGTGTAGGGTGGATGTCACGACGCCTGCCTCGTGAATCCATGGTCTGCCAGGCAAACAACTATAAGACGGATGAATATCCATGACCTGGAAAGTGATCTGAAAATCACTAGGTCCAATCTTGATCGGGAGTTCTAATTCACCGATCACAATTTTGCGTGATCCATCAAACACCTTCACAACCACTCCACTCTGCCTCATGGGAGGCCCTTGATACGAAAGTTTGGCAAGAGTGGATTTTGGTAATACATTGAGTGATGACCCTGTGTCCACCAACACATTGGACAAGGCGTCATCCTTACAGTTCATAGATATATGTAAGGCCAAATTATGGTCTTTTCCCCCCTTAGGGAGATCAGCACCACAAAAGCTCAAATTGTTGCAAGCGGTTATGTTTGCAACAATGCTATCAAACTACTCAATTGTGACATCGTGATCCACGTATGCCACATCCAACACCCTCTGCAAAGCTTCGCGGTGTGGCTCGGAATTCATCAACAAAGATAAGACAAATATCTTTGATGGAGTTTGAAGAAATTGATCAACACCATTGTATTCACTCCTTTTGATGAGCCTCAGCATCTCATCACCATCCTCTTTCACAATGCCAGGCTGGCCAACCGGGATAGGAGTATTATTATTCTTGACAGCAACATGGTCAACACCCTTAACAGCAGGAACAAAAATATTTGGAGAAGAAGTCCCCACGGGACTGACAGGATTAACAGTAGTTCTTTTCATAATGTCTTCATGGGATTTCAGCCGAGCCGAGAAAACACGACCACTGCGGGTCACACCACTGACATCTGAAATGCTCACCACAGAAGTTGAGGGCAACGACACCTCCTTTCCATCCTCCAACATGACTGCGTTATATCGATAGGGAACAACTTTGTCTGATACATACGGGACAGGACCCGCTGGCTTTATCACAAGAGCTGATGATACCTTCTTCTTGATGCCATCATACTTGATAATGACAGGCTCAGGAATTTTAAACACGGGGGTGATAACATCTACTTCGTCCTCGTTACGATTCTGAAGTATCTCAATCATCCCTTGATCTATCATCTCTTGGATGTCCCTTCTTACCTGACGACATCCTCTCTCATTGATAGTGCATACCTGGCACCTATCATGGTTATACTCGTAGTGGCTGTGTTCACACAACAGCTTATGCATCTCAACCAAGGACTACCTTATGTCATTCACATAAAGGACTTTGTATTTTCCAGGGCACCCCTGAACCATATTAACAGCTGCTTTCCCATGCTCGGGAAATGGGTTCTTCTTTACATTCGGACCTACGTCCTCGAAAAACAATATTCCACTTCTCACAAGGTCTTGCACCTTGGTCTTCAATGGGTAACAGTTCTCCATATCATGTCCGGGAGCACCGGAATGATATACACAATGAAGTTCGGGCTTATAGCACCACTGAGGATTGGTTGGTACAGCGGGAGGATCTCGTGAAGTTATCAGCTTCCTATCTATCAAGGAAGGATAAAGCTCAGCATATGCCATTGGAATCGGGTCAAAAGTTACCCTCTTCCTCTCGTAGTTGCTGGTGCTGGTGTTATTCTTGTTACGAGGCTGGTAGGCCTGTTGTTGCTGGCGGTGTTGTTGTTGTTGATGATGGACTTCTCTGAAAGAAGGTGCTATATGAGCCACCTGGTGTTGGTTGACAGTCAGACGGACTTCCTTCCTCCTTACAGAGGGCCTTCTTTTAGCATGAGAGGACACAACACGAGTCTCTCCCTCCTTCTTCCTAGCAAAGCCTCCATACTTCTTTGCTGAGGAACTGTCATCTCGAGATAATCGTCATTCACGGACCCCTTCCTCTAGTCTCATCCCCATATTCACCATTTCGTGGAAGTTTGAGGGAGCACTAGCAATCATTCTCTCATAATATAAAGAGCTCAAAGTCTTCAGGAAGATCTTTGTCATCTCCTTCTCTTCTAGGGGTGGCACTATTTGAGCTGCCAGTTCTCGCCATCTCTGGGCGTATTCATTGAAGGTCTCCTTATCCTTCTGCGACATCGCCCTCAACTGGTCCTTGTCCGGAGCCATATCCATATTATATTTGTACTGCTTCATAAAGGCCTCGCCTAGATCGTTGAAAGTGAGGATGCTTGCACTTTCCAGCCCCATATACCACCGGAGTGCAGCACCTGTCAGGCTATCCTGGCAGTAGTGACTCAGCAGTTGGTCATTGTCAGTCTGTGTTGACATCTTGCGAGCATACATCACAAGATGGCTGAGCGGGCATGTATTTCCCTTATACTTCTCAAAGTCATGTACTTTGAATTTAACAGGGATTTTCACGTTGGGCACTAGGCACAACTCAGCAACACTTTTTCCAAAGAGGTCCTTACCCCTCAAAGTCTTTAGTTCCTTGCGCAACTCAAGGAATTGATCTTTCATTTCGTCCATTTTTTCATATACTTCCAGGCCCTCAGATGGCTCGCAATAATAAATGGTGTCTTCAACACGGGGAAGGGTGTACACAACGGGAGGTGGCACAGACAGGACCGGGCTAGATGCCGACATAGAAGCGAGAGTAGGAGCAAGACCCTCTGGCATGAAATTAGAAGGCATTCCCCAAGGGAACCCGACTGGCATAGTCGGAGCAAAGTGGGTTGTTGCGGCAGACACCGTTGAAGTAGCTACCTCAGATAAGACCATCCTCGCGGGAGGAGTTGCGGGAGTCGGCGAAGCTTGGCTTTGGGAGGCCAGAACTGACTCCATCATGGCAGTCAGCCTATCAATCTCTTCCTTCAAGTCCCTGTTTTCTTGCTCGAGATGTTCCATTATCTTCGGATGATTGTGTAACACCTCAAAATTTGCCCTCCTCTCTTAGGACTAGCATAACATATTACATTGCATTTTTAGGTCATTAGGCATTGCATATTGCATATCATGTGGTTACATTGTGCAAGCCATTCTCCCAAGTCTTGATCAGAAGATGAGGAAGTCAAAGTGCAAGCTAGGGTTTCATTGGACTGGTCATTAATCATCTGAGGATGTGGAGGTCCAAATTAGGGTTTTGTGGTTCTCAAGGATATTGGTCTTCATCTTGATTGAAGTGATACGTCATCATCATCATGGTTTGACATCATCAAGTGTGGGATCAGATTTCTTGAGATTAGGGTTTTGACCACTGGTCAACCCTAATCAGTTGCATTGGGCCAGTCAGGGCATGATCAGGAGATGGGGTTTATGATGGAGATGAGGATCATTTTATGATTATATGGAGATAATTGAAGCTAGGGTTTCACCCTTGAGCCATTTCCTCAGAGGATTGGAGCTCAGTTGGATCTATGCTTGGCCAAATTCATCTATCAGTTGAAAAGTCAACTGTGGTCAACTGTACATGATTTAATGGATTTGGAGGAGGAAATGAGTTGGATGCACTTCATTCATGTTGGAACAAGTGTTATTTGACATTTCAAAGCTTAAGAATGGAGAAAATCAAGTCAGAACAAAAACTGCCAAAAATAGAAAGTGACTTGTAATGGAAGTTTCCAAAAATGGAAAGTTTTTGACCTCAAGACCACGTGTCCAAGGAAGCTTCAAATGAAAATTTGCTCAACATGAAAGTTGTAGATCTTGTTCTCACCTTTTCAAAAAGTCCAAGAACTTGAAAATCCCATGTATGGTTGGAAAATTATGGCTCAGTGAATTTCAAAAATGACCCATAATCAGGAGGCCATAACTTCCACATGGATTGTCCAAATTGGAAGTTCTTTATATGCACAAACTCCATTTGACATGTACTTTCATGGTGCATAATTGGATTTCTTCAAAAGTGGTCAATGCAAAAAGTCAAATTTCAACTGGACAGTTAAATGGATCAGGGGCAAAATTGTCCAACTTGTGAAATAATTGGAATTTTTGGATGGGGATTTTTGCAACACTTCACAAATGGTATTTGAAAGTTGTTGGAATCATCATAACATGTTAAAGCTTCATGGTTTGGAAAATAGCTTTTGAAATGGACTTGAAAATGAACACATAAGCCATCACATAGTGAAAATGAGAAATATGTATCCAATGAAGGTGAAACACGTGGCAACAGCTCATGACAGGTGTTTAGGAGGTGTATGAGGTGGCATTGAGCTGTCATGAGCTGGCATGTGAAAATACAATTTTGCCCCTAGCTTGAAAGTGACATTTTCACTAATCATTTCCAATTGATTAATTAGCATGGTTAAGCATGGATTAAGCTGGCATATATATTCTTAATCATCATCAAATCATAACAGAATTCACATTTTCACCAAATCAGATCCAAAAACTCATCACATTCTCTCAAATTCTCAAGAACACCAAAACCAAAAATTGACAAGAATTTCCTCAATTCTTGCTCAAATTGCGAAATTCTTTTTGCATTGATCTTCAATCATCCTATACTCCATCTGTTTTGGAAATTTGAATCAAGAGGAGCTCCATTCATGGCTGTTCATGTTGGAGGCATCAATGGTGAATTGAGGTTTTCATGCACTAGGAGCAACATCAACTGAATTCAAGCACTCTACTCACCTTCCACAAGCTTCTACTCCATCTGTTTGAAGCTAAAACGCGCGAAGAACATCAACATCTCCGCTGCCATTCCAGGTAATCGAAAATTCGAATGTCACGATTCTTTGACTGGTCATATGCGTTTTATAGTTCGTTGAATGTAGAGCATCGTGATGCTTTTAGTTTTAGAAATGATGAACTGTAGGCTGAGAAATCTTGATTTGAAGATACGATACCAAACCCTAACTCCATCGATTTAGAAAACATAGGAAGAATTGGACAAAATTAGGTTGATATTTGGATTCCTCATGTTGAGACGGTTCCAACGACTATTCGTTTGTGAGTTTTGGTGGAGATTTCATGTTCTTCGTGTTCTTGCTTTTTCTGGAAAATCTGGAATGAAAACGATGATGAAATGGTGTTTGATCTGAAATTCCATTTGAATATTTGAACTCAGTGTTTACCGCCCCCGCGTTTTGTTATTTACAACTATGCCATTGGTTAATTCATTTAAATTATATTAATTCTAAAAATCATTAAAAATTCATAATCACTTTAGAAAATTCACCAAAAATTAATTAAAAATCAGAAAAATATGTGGATTTTTTTGTTGACTTCCAAATTGACTCTAGAATTTTATTGACCTATTGATTGAATTTGTGCATGGTAGAAATTAGGTTTGACCTAGGGTTGTTTAACATGTGTGCCATTTTGATACATTCTACCATATCCATTGTGAAATCCTCATGGTTACAAAGAAATTCTTGAAAATTTTTGTGATGATTGTAGACATGTTGATGTTTATTTACATGTAAATTTCATGAATTTTGGATTCCTGGTGTTTGAGTTATGAATTTTGGAATCTAGGTGTGACAATTTGTGTCACACCTCATTATGTCAACTTGCTGGATTTATTTGAATGACCTAGGCTTGTTGAATTGATATGAAATTTTGCATGATTGTTCATTAACATGTTAAGAAGCTATGTGAAATTTTGTGGAATTTTATGTGGCATTTTCAATTTGATTGCTATTTTTCATCTCTGTTGTTCAAATATGCAAGTCCATGTGGTACATGTTTGTAGTTTGGATGTGAAATGCTCATATGGTATTGGATAATCATGAAATTTGGTATGATTGTTATAGACACATGGTATGACATCCCTGTTTTGGTCTCATTCATTTCTTTATTGTTTTCATGGACTTATGAATTTTTGAAGTGAATGCATGTGTTGATGTTGTGATTTGGAGCATGTAATTGTGTCTGTTTTTGTTGATTTTCATTGACATGGTTTCCTTTGTCCAATTAAGCTAAAATTTGACATGCTGGACCTTGATTATGTCCTGTTTAGGTGTAAATTATTTGAGGATTTTTAGAATTGTTTTGATATGGATTTGAATGCAATAGTTCTGTTTGGATGTTTGGTGTTCCATTTGAACTAGTTTGGATTGTTTTGTGCATAAAATGAATATGGTGGATGATATAAACATGGGACTAATTGTGTTGGCTTTTGTTTGACATTAATTTGACTTTGGTTGGATATCCCTTGCTGTTTAGGAATTTTTCTTGCCTTTGGACCCTAGGCTTGGCCTAGTGGTCTAGTTTCTAACATTTGATTGAGTTTTCAGGATGAAAAGGTGCAATGCTTATGGAGAATGATCCAAGTCAATTCAATTGATGTTGTTTGATGTTTGTACACTAACATAACTTTGTTTTGTAGGTTGTGAAGTTTGGGCTTGAGCTCATAGCTTGCCTTTGTTGTGCATTAGTTTGTATAGTCTGACTGATTAATACTTGCTGTTTATTTTTGTCTGTCTGAGTACTAACTGTGTTTGACTGTTTCCAGGTACTTTTAGTTGCTCAGTTCCTTGTGAACTTTTGCTTTGCTTTGCTTAAGCAACTTGCATTGAGGTATAACTTCCTAACTTCATGTAGTCTGGAGACCCGGTCTGTTATTTGACCGGGCAAACTGTCTGAAGTCCTCCTTAAGAGGCAATGTTTGTGATTGTTTAATATTGTGCCTAAGCAGGTAAAGTCCTTAATCAAGGCAATTGGTGGAAGGTAGGGATATGCAATCTATCCCCCACTATTCAGTTGAGTCTTCTCCTTGCTCCCATTACATGGTTGTAGCATTGAGATCACAAGCCCAAGATCTTGTGCAGTGCACATTGTGTCAGAGTCTCTGAGTATAGAAGGGTTCCCCCATTCTGGACCCATGCTCATTTGTCAGAAGCTCTCCCTGGTCAGGGATAAGAGCTGTGAGGTCTGATCCTCACTTCACCTTTCATCTGCTTCACCTTAGCCTCGTAATGGCAAGGTTAAGAGCAAACACAGCTCGTACAGATGACTTGCTGAGGCAGTCAAACCTACTGTGTGAGCCCACTTGTTTGGTTATAGTGCGTGCTATGTGGATATCTGTTTGAGATGCTTGTTCTCATTTGATGTATGCTTGAATTATTTTGTATGCTTGTATGCTTGCTTCTTTCCTGGATAGGAGTAGTTGCTTATGCAAGTAGGATAGAAAACTGAACCTAGGGTAACGATGCATGACAACACTAGGCTCGAGTCCAGCTCCCTGGTAGTGTGTCTTCCCCTGGTTTCTGGCTAGGTTTTCTTTCCCTTTCAGGGGGAACTACATCGCCCTGATCCTTGTTCCAGACGAGGTATGTAGGCAGGTGGTCGTGCGAGACCACTCCGGGCAACCTTTTTTCTTTTTTGCGTGTGTTTACTTGTTATCTGATTGTGTGTTTGGTTCGGATGCCGACGTAAGCCCAGTGATTGGCTGTCGGGCTCCACGTTTGCTGTTTTGTGCGTGTTTTGGTTCGGATGCTGACGTAATTCCATTGAGTGGTTGTCAGGCTCCATGTTTGCCATCTGTTTGTGTGTTTTGTGTTGTTTGGCGTGCGTAAGCCGAACTACAGTGGCTCTGATTCTTGTTCCAGACAAGATATGTAGGCATAGGATGCGACGTCCTATCGAGCTCCCTTCTTCTAACCCCACCTGCGTTCCCCTGTGTGTGTGTGATGTTTAGCAACCTATTCTTTATTTTAGAACGTGGATCCCGTCGAGTACGACGGACGTGAGGGGTGCTAATACCTTCCCCTTGCGTAACCGACTCCCTTACCCTTTCTCTTTGGTCGCAAGACCATTTCCTTTCCAGGTTTCTCTGAGCGTTTCCTTTCCCTATTTTGGGATAAATAACGCGCAGTGGCGGCTCTGTGTTGTGTTTTTATTTGAGTCCCTCCGGTTGTTTTTTCGCGGATGCGACAGCTGGCGACTCTGCTGGGGACTACGGATGTAGACCTGTGCTGGTCCATCTTCCCTAAGCGAGTCCTTCCTAGCGTTCTAGGATAGTTTAGGTTGCTTGTTTTGCTTGATTTATTGCATTTATTATTCTAACCAGTGTATATGTATTTGCATTAAATATTTGCATGCATCATTCTATCATGTTGCCGTCCTCTATGCAGGTGGTTCCTCTGTTTGGGGTGGGTGTTCTGAGTGGGGCTAAAACCCAGGCCCGAGTATACACCTAGGATTAGTGTGGACTCACGTTCCTCATTTGCTGAATCAGTATATTGTTGTAACGTGACATACCACAAGCCGGACGAGGTTCATTTGATAGTGCTTGCCTCTGTGGATATTCCGCTTTGGTTGAGTTACGTCATGTGAGCTGTTGACTCTGGTGACCGATCATTTCCCGGATCTTTGGTTTAGACGATCTCAGGAGAGCTGCAATGGCACACCCGAAAGGGCAAACCCATTGAGTATCTCTGCCCGATTGTCGAGGCTATTGTCCGCCTTAGGATGACCTGTTTAGAATTTACCTGTGAGGGGAGGGTGATTCTTACAGATGCATGTTCTGTTGGTGACTCAGATGGTGACTTTTTGTTTCGTGGATCAGAGTCCTATTTATAAGTCGGATTTATGGCCATTTATTGCCGAGACGCCGGAGTGCTGTCCGTGGTATTTATCAGTGGGGATCCGTTTATTTCAGGATTCCCCGGGCCGAGTTATTTATCAGTGGGGATCCGTTTATTTCAGGATTCCCCGGGCCGATTCAGAGGATTGTGGTGATCTGCTCAGAGACTGATGATGATGATGATGTATCTGTCTTCCGTTTATTTCGGAACCCTTGAGTTGGATTTGTGGTTACATGTTCCCTCAGATGGTTGTGACCAGTTCAGAGATCAGAGCTGTGGTTCAGAGCAACAGATGATCAGAGGACTTGGAGGATGGCCCAGTGCATTGCATACATCTGCATCATTCTCATTTTGCATTCATCTGCACCTAAACTACGTTTAGCCATATGGGGAGCATTATTGATTGAGAATCTGGTTGAGAGACATCTTGAATTTCAGAATGTGGATGTCAAAATGTTGTCTGTCTCGATGAAACCAGAATCAAAGGACAGAGTCTTCCTCATATGGATAGATGTTGCATTCATGCATATTAACCCATTTGCTGTTTTGTAGGTGTCAACCGGTGCGCATAGCTTGTTTGCTCAGATATCCTGCTGGGGGCAACAAATCCAAACTGATGGATCTCCCAAGTACTGATCTCCTCGAGCTGAAGGACAAGATGACTGAGCTGATCAACATCATGCAGGGTTTTGCAGTTGATCAGAAAGCTTTGGCTGACAAAGTTGAAAAGCTCGAGCGGGCTTCAGCTGTTAACAGTGTTGTTAATCTGGATGGTGTCTCCAATCAGGGGCTGGGTGGATCCAGAGACGGTGAAAAAAGAGCAACCGTGGGTATGGTGAACAACAATGCTGCTGGTTTTGGTGCTAGTGGTCAACCTGGGCCCGGTCTGGGGCAGAATTTGAAGGACAATTTTATGCCTCCTTTCTATGGGTTTGATGATGACAGGGAGGAGGACAGAGAGGCTGATCAGTTCTCTATGCTGAATGAGCCATTCGGTCAGTATGGTGTCCAAACCCAAAGCAAAGAAATTCAGTTACTGACAGAGAAGGTAAGGGCTCTAGAAAGCCATGCCACTCCAGGGATGATCAACATGTCCAACATGGGGCTAGTTGAGGGGATCGTGATCCCACAGAAATTCAAAGCGCCTGCCTTTGACAAATACAATGGGAGTTCCTGCCCTGAAACCCATCTGCAAGCGTTTGTCCGCAAGATCTCTGCGTATACAACAGATCAGAAGCTCTGGATGTACTTCTTCCAGGACAGTCTGTCCGGAGGGTCCTTGGAATGGTATACCAAGCTGAAATCTTCCGACATCAAGAGCTGGCAGGATCTGGGAGATGCATTCTTTAAACAGGATCTGTTCAATGCTGATATGGCCCCGAGTCGTACCCAGCTGCAGGGTATGTCTCAGAAAAATAACGAAGGGTTTAAAGAGTACGCTCAAAGGTGGAGGGAGTTGGCTGCCAGAGTGCAACCTCCTCTAGTGGACAGAGAGATGTCTGATCTCTTCATGGGTACCCTGCAAGGGGTTTTTGCTGAAAGGATGGTTGGTTGTCCGGTTACCAACTTTGCAGACATTGTGGTGGCAGGGGAGAGAATCGAAAGTTGGCTGAAAATGGGGAAGATACAAGGTAATGCTTCGTCATCAGGGTCGAAGAAGCCATTCGGAAATGGCCAAAGGAAAAATGAGGGTAATACCAGTGCGGTCTACGCTCAGAGAGGACCCAGTAGGGATCGTTACTTCCAGCACACCGCTGCGGTAACTATTCCTGCTGACAATCAGCCTGCACAACAGCAACAGCAGCGTCAGCCATTTCAGCAGAGGTCTCAGAGAGCAGGATATCCAGTCAGGAGGAGGATGAGTGATCGGCATTTTGACAGGCCGCCTGTGACATACTCTGTCCTATTGAAAAAGTTGAAGGATCTAGGGCTGGTACAGTTGAGGACTTTGGCACCTATGAGACCTGATCAAAGGCCAGCCAATTTTGATGAAAATGTCAAATGTGAATTCCATTCGGGTGCTCCCGGGCACAGCGTAGAGGACTGCAAAGCTTTTAAGCACGTAGTCCAAGACCTGGTGGATTCAAAAGCAATCAACTTTGCTCCATCTCCCAACGTTAATGCCAATCCCATGCCGGCACATGGTCAGGCGATGGTGAGTGCAATTGCTGAAGATTCGGATCACGCCTGTGCAATGGGTGGAGAGGATGACAGTAACTGCAAGTTTGATGGATGGATAAAATCGTGCGTGGCAGGGAACTGGAAGGCTTAAAAGATCAGCACTGTCACTCATCCTGAAGAGTAATAATTTCTTGTTTTCAGTTTTATCTGCATGAAAGCCATACGTGTTGCCTGACACGTAATGGTTCATTGTAAGGGCCACCTCATGTTTAAATTTGCATTTTCTGCATCATTAATAAATGAATGTTTTACAGTCAAAAAGCGGTGTTCCCTGTTTTTCAGTTATTTTTGCAGTTTAAAAACAAATAAAAATGGCAATGTTTATTTTCATTTTTCCTTTTTGATTTGTCTCGTTCCGAATTCAAAAATATTCTCCGGATCTCGTTGATAACAATTTGGTTACACCTCATATGACTTCGACAATTCGATCTATCTTGCTGAAGAAGAGGACGAAGAAGATTGTGATCTGCGGGGAGATTAGCCAGGTTGTTAAAACAAGAGGAGAAGGTGATTCGGCCGCATGAGGAGCGGATTGAGGTTGTTATTCCAAGCACCGAGGTCAGAAAGGAAGTGAAAATTAGAGCCGCTTCAGAGGCGAGTCGAAAGCAGAATGGTAGCCCCGTTGAAAGAGCATGTGGATATCGTGACCTGGTCGTGTCAGGATATGCCAGGGTCGGATACCGGTGTTGTTGTGCACGAGCTGCCATGGAAAGAAGACTGTCCTCTAGACAAGCAGAACGCCAGTGCCTTTATCAGAGAGCCCTGGTGACTTTGTTTCATGATATGATTCGTCATGAAATCGAATGCTATGTTGATGACATGATAGCAAAGTCCCAAACAGGAGAGGGGCATCTGGCAGACCGGGGCAAGTCGTTTGACCGGTTGAGACAATTCAAGCTGAGGTTGAATTCAAGTGAGTGCACTATCAGAGTGCGATCCGGTAAGCTGTTGGGGTTCATTGTAAAGAGAGGAATCGAGGTTGATCCTGCTTAAAAAAAAAAAAAAAAAATGCCTGAACCGAGAATGGAAAGAGAGGTTCGTGGTTTCTTAGAAAGATTGAACTACCTGTCATGGTTCATATCTCATCTAACCGCCACGTGTGAACCTATATTCAAGCCATTGAAAGAAAAATCGAACGGTCAGGTGAAATATTGATTGCCAAGGGGCATTGAAAAAATAAAAGAAAAGTTGCAGGAACCTTTGATTCTGATACCTCCTGTGGAAGGAGATTGTTAATTTGGTACTTGACAGCCTTCGAGGGGTCTATTAGGTGCATTGGGGCAGCATGACGAGTCTTGTCGAAAAGAGCATGCAATTTACCTTAGCAAAAAGTTTACCGACTGTGAAACAATACATTCACTGTTCGAGAAAACTTGATGTACTTTGGCATAGGCTGCTCGCCGACTGAGACTGTGTATGCTGGTTCATACCACTTTGTGGATTTCCAAGATGGATCCGATCAAGCATGGGTTTGAGAATCCAACAATGACCGGACGGGTTGCGAAAGGGCAAATGATTTTGAGTGAATGCGATATTCGACACACCGTTCAGAAAACAATCAAGGGGTGTATTGTCTGATTACCTCGCCCAGCAACCCATGGTGGATTATCAACCGATGAAGTTTGAGTTCCCTGATGAGGATATCTCGAGGTGCTCTGATCGAAAGATTGAGAGTAACCGATCCCGGAGGAGGGGCCTGACCCTGAATCCGAACGGATTCTGATGTCTGATGGGGAGGTTAAGGTGAATGAGCTTTTGTTGCCCGGACAACGTTTGAATGCACCGACGGTGTGATTGTGCAGAAAATGGTGGTAACCTATAAGGATTGACATGAGATGTTGCCGTTTGCATTGCATGGGTATCAGATGTCGGTACGCACATCTACTGGGGCAACGCCTTTCTCATTGGTATATGGAATAGAGGCGGTATTACCTGTTGAAGTTCAGATTCCCTCTTTGAGAGTCCTGATGGACGTGAAGTTGCAAGAGGCTGAATGGGTAAGGACCCGGTACGAAGAGCTGAGCCTAATTGAGGAAAAGAGGCTAGCAGCCATCTGTCATGGGCAGTTGTACCAGCAGCGGATGAAACGTGCTTTTGACAAGAAGGTGCGACCTCGGGTGTATCACGTAGGTGATATGGTGCTGAAAAGGATCCTTCCTCCTCAAAATGATCGAAGGGGCAAATGGACACCTAATTATGAAGGTCCGTTCGTGGTCAAGAAGGTTTTCTCTGGCGGAGCCTTGTTGCTAACGACCATGGATGGCGAGGATTTTCCATCCCCTGTGAATGCGGACGCAGTTAAAAAATACTTCGTATAAAGAGACCCGCTGGACGAAAAGAACAAAATAGTCCAGGCAAAAATGGGCATCCCGGCGAACCGAAAAAACAGAAAGAAAGGTTCGGGCAAAAATTAGGGATAAGAAGAAAAATTGTACACCCGGCAAGTCGAAAACCTGAGAAGGCGACTTGGGCAAAAAGGGGTATCCCGATGGACTGAAAACCCGAAAGGGCAGTCCAGGCAAAAGAGGGATTGAAACGAACAACTGCGTCTGGCATGATCGTTTGCGCTTTGGTTAAAGCATCATGGATAATACCCGGTAGGGATCAGTCAGAAACGTCTTGTTAAGAAGGCAGAAGGCATGGAGAGTCTGAGGACATATGGGGTGTAACCGAGTTGGAACTCGATGAGATCACGGGTTTCACATTGCCATTAGGATAGATTTTTCCTTTTGTGCAATTACCTCTTTTCAGGAATTGCTTCCTTTGTATTGCTCCATTTGAGCCACACACTTTTTCCAATCAATAGAATGCATATTCAGTCAAATAACTTTGTTTTTTGTTTTCATTATCGCTTTGATTGCAAAAACATCCGATTATTTTTGATAAAGAATGGTGCATTTTAAGACATACAGGTCCCTTCCAATGCATGCTTATAAGATTGAAAGCTTGAAATCTTATTCGGAAGGTTGAGTGACCCAAGTGTGGAAATCTTGACACGCCTGGGGCACGGTTTTATCTGACGGTCTGTTTTGCAGGTACTGTTAGATATTCTTCACTCACTTGCAGGTTGTGATGTGGAAGTTGTTGATGAAACAAATCCCCAGAGAGTTCGCTCGGGAACGAATGAATGAAAGGATGACGAAGACGTTGAGACGTACGACGATCCTTGATGATAATCAAGAAGACTCTTCAAAGTCGGGAGATTGAAATTTCTGTATAAATCCCAGGAGTTCGCTCTCCGTCGGGCGCGGAGCGATTGGGAATACAAGATGATAGAGCAGAAAAGGTCCAGACGAGTCTGGGATTTCTCAAAAGTGGAAAGCTGATACGAGATTGGGAGTTGGATACCGTGGTTCGACGAGTCGACGAGTGTTTTGTACCAACTTTTCTCATTTCCCAGCGTGGTCCCCAAGTAGGAGTAGAGGACCAACTCCCCAGCAGAGCCAAGGTCTGTAACTTCTCCAGCCGAGTCAGGATGGTTATCCCCGGCAGGTTTACAACGGTGTTTCCTCAACAGCCAGGCCATAAGGTTGCTACTCCCCGAGTGGAGCGGGTTTCAATGAAATATATCTCCAACAGTGATCATCCTACCAGTGGATTGAACGAGTTTCCGTAGCGGACGGATTTTGCGTCCCCAGCTGAGTTGATTCTACCTATGAATTGCATGGGTTGTCCCCAGCGGAGTAGCATTCGTTTCCCTAGCAGGGTCAGGATGATCATCCCCAGCGGGTGTCAAATTGATGCTTTCCCCAGTTGCCAGGCCTGGAGGTGGTTGTTTCCCAGCAGAGTATCTGTGACCATTTTCCCCAGTAAAGTCGTCAGGTATCTGTGAGGGTTTCCCAAAGCAGAGTCAGGATTGATATCCCCAGCAAGTCAAAGACTGTTGTATCCCCACAGAGTGTTGGTGGTGCGTATCCCCAGCGGTTTCCCGAGCGGATTGGGTGCAAAGGAGGTTCTTCCCCAGCAAGGGTTGCCTTATTCCCAGCAGCAGTGCTTATTCCCCAGCAGGGTGGAGATCGGAGTATCGGCGAGTTCCTCAGCAGAGTGTCTCGTGCTCCTCAGCAGAGTCCCTTGAGGGGGATGCCTTTTTATGCATTCATCATGTAAATAAGCATAACATATTGCATAAAAAAAAATAATAATAATAAATCGCGTAGCATTTCCATAATTATGGAGCATTACGCAGAAAAAGATCATGCATCATTGTTGCAAGCATAGAGCTAGTCTCAAGCCGTGGTTACCGTTTGAGAGGTGGTTGTGCCAGAAAGCGAAGATGTTACTCTGTGGAGTTTAGCATCATGACGTCAGGTCAGCAATGTTCCCCAGTAGTGCGATATTGGAGGAAATGTTTCCGTCGGACAGAGATGGAAATAAAATCAGAGGACGTTACGCGATCAGCGCGATTCAAGCCGTGGTTACCGCTTGAGGGGTGGTTTTATCAGACAGTGAAGGTGTTACTCCGAGGAGTCTAGCATCATGGTTTTAATCAAGGATATTCCCCAGTAGTGCGATATTGGAGGAAATGTTTCCGTCGGACAGAGATGGAAATAATATCAGAAGACGTTACGCGATCAGCGCGATTTCGGGGTCCAAAAAGAAAAACAAGAAAGAAGATAATCCCCAGCTAAACGCGAAGTGTTTGTCTGCCAGGGTTGAATAGAGAGCAGTCGGCTCAGGGCTTGTCATCCTCAGCATGGGTCGTTGTGGCATTCCGGCCAGTTTCCGATTTCCAGATCGAAGAGGTTCTCAACAGTCAGGACGAAGAACTTGTGGCATTCCGGCCAGTTTCCGATTTCCAGATCGAAGAGGTTCTCAACAGTCAGGACGAAGAACTTGTGGCATTCCGGCCAGTTTCCGATTTCCAGATCGAAGAGGTTCTCAACAGTCAGGACGAAGAACTTGTGGCATTCCGGCCAGTTTCCGATTTCCAGATCGAAGAGGTTCTCAACAGTCAGGACGAAGAACTTGCGGCAATCCGGCCAGTTTCCGATTTCCAGATCGAAGAGGTTCTCAACAGTCAGGACGAAGAACTTGTGGCACTCCGGCCAGTTTCCGATTTCCAGATCGAAGAGGTTCTCAACAGTCAGGACGAAGAACTTGTGGCACTCCGGCCAGTTCCGATTTCCAGATCGAAGAAGCTCATGATGATTAGATCGATGCAGCTTGCGGCAATCCGGCCAGTTTCCCGGTATCCAGACCGAAGTGGTATCCAGACCGAAGAGGTGTTCAGACCAAAGTGGTGTTCAGGCCAAGAAAATGAAAAAAGAAGAGAAAATTCTGGGGTTCAAGAGAATGAAAAAAGGAGAGAGAATAGTAATCCCCAGCAGATGTGGTGGTCAAGCCATGGTTATCCCTGTGTTACCATTTATTTTGGTATCCAGGTCGACGTTTTTCGGTGTTCGAGCCGAGTTTTCTCCGTACTAGACGGATTTTTCTTCAAGATTGTTTCTTCGCCGGTTCTGACAGGCGTTGTTAATTATTTCCCATCAGAGTGCAAATTGTTCGTCTGTTCTTGGTATTCAATCACTCTTCATCCTGATCATCTGAAAGCCGAGGCTATTCATATCGACAGGTTCACAGTGGATTGAATAGGGGCAGCTGTAACACCTCAAAATTTGCCCTCCTCTCTTAGGACTAGCATAACATATTACATTGCATTTTTAGGTCATTAGGCATTGCATATTGCATATCATGTGGTTACATTGTGCAAGCCATTCTCCCAAGTCTTGATCAGAAGATGAGGAAGTCAAAGTGCAAGCTAGGGTTTCATTGGACTGGTCATTAATCATCTGAGGATGTGGAGGTCCAAATTAGGGTTTTGTGGTTCTCAAGGATATTGGTCTTCATCTTGATTGAAGTGATACGTCATCATCATCATGGTTTGACATCATCAAGTGTGGGATCAGATTTCTTGAGATTAGGGTTTTGACCACTGGTCAACCCTAATCAGTTGCATTGGGCCAGTCAGGGCATGATCAGGAGATGGGGTTTATGATGGAGATGAGGATCATTTTATGATTATATGGAGCTAATTGAAGCTAGGGTTTCACCCTTGAGCCATTTCCTCAGAGGATTGGAGCTCAGTTGGATCTATGCTTGGCCAAATTCATCTATCAGTTGAAAAGTCAACTGTGGTCAACTGTACATGATTTAATGGATTTGGAGGAGGAAATGAGTTGGATGCACTTCATTCATGTTGGAACAAGTGTTATTTGACATTTCAAAGCTTAAGAATGGAGAAAATCAAGTCAGAACAAAAACTGCCAAAAATAGAAAGTGACTTGTAATGGAAGTTTCCAAAAATGGAAAGTTTTTGACCTCAAGACCACGTGTCCAAGGAAGCTTCAAATGAAAATTTGCTCAACATGAAAGTTGTAGATCTTGTTCTCACCTTTTCAAAAAGTCCAAGAACTTGAAAATCCCATGTATGGTTGGAAAATTATGGCTCAGTGAATTTCAAAAATGACCCATAATCAGGAGGCCATAACTTCCACATGGATTGTCCAAATTGGAAGTTCTTTATATGCACAAACTCCATTTGACATGTACTTTCATGGTGCATAATTGGATTTCTTCAAAAGTGGTCAATGCAAAAAGTCAAATTTCAACTGGACAGTTAAATGGATCAGGGGCAAAATTGTCCAACTTGTGAAATAATTGGAATTTTTGGATGGGGATTTTTGCAACACTTCACAAATGGTATTTGAAAGTTGTTGGAATCATCATAACATGTTAAAGCTTCATGGTTTGGAAAATAGCTTTTGAAATGGACTTGAAAATGAACACATAAGCCATCACATAGTGAAAATGAGAAATATGTATCCAATGAAGGTGAAACAAGTGGCAACAGCTCATGACAGGTGTTTAGGAGGTGTATGAGGTGGCATTGAGCTGTCATGAGCTGGCATGTGAAAATACAATTTTGCCCCTAGCTTGAAAGTGACATTTTCACTAATCATTTCCAATTGATTAATTAGCATGGTTAAGCATGGATTAAGCTGGCATATATATTCTTAATCATCATCAAATCATAACAGAATTCACATTTTCACCAAATCAGATCCAAAAACTCATCACATTCTCTCAAATTCTCAAGAACACCAAAACCAAAAATTGACAAGAATTTCCTCAATTCTTGCTCAAATTGCGAAATTCTTTTTGCATTGATCTTCAATCATCCTATACTCCATCTGTTTTGGAAATTTGAATCAAGAGGAGCTCCATTCGTGGCTGTTCATGTTGGAGGCATCAATGGTGAATTGAGGTTTTCATGCACTAGGAGCAACATCAACTGAATTCAAGCACTCTACTCACCTTCCACAAGCTTCTACTCCATCTGTTTGAAGCTAAAACGCGCGAAGAACATCAACATCTCCACTGCCATTCCAGGTAATCGAAAATTCGAATGTCACGATTCTTTGACTGGTCATATGCGTTTTATAGTTCGTTGAATGTAGAGCATCGTGATGCTTTTAGTTTTAGAAATGATGAACTGTAGGCTGAGAAATCTTGATTTGAAGATACGATACCAAACCCTAACTCCATCGATTTAGAAAACATAGGAAGAATTGGACAAAATTAGGTTGATATTTGGATTCCTCATGTTGAGACGGTTCCAACGACTATTCGTTTGTGAGTTTTGGTGGAGATTTCATGTTCTTCGTGTTCTTGCTTTTTCTGGAAAATCTGGAATGAAAACGATGATGAAATGGTGTTTGATCTGAAATTCCATTTGAATATTTGAACTCAGTGTTTACCGCCCCCGCGTTTTGTTATTTACAACTATGCCATTGGTTAATTCATTTAAATTATATTAATTCTAAAAATCATTAAAAATTCATAATCACTTTAGAAAATTCACCAAAAATTAATTAAAAATCAGAAAAATATGTGGATTTTTTTGTTGACTTCCAAATTGACTCTAGAATTTTATTGACCTATTGATTGAATTTGTGCATGGTAGAAATTAGGTTTGACCTAGGGTTGTTTAACATGTGTGCCATTTTGATACATTCTACCATATCCATTGTGAAATCCTCATGGTTACAAAGAAATTCTTGAAAATTTTTGTGATGATTGTAGACATGTTGATGTTTATTTACATGTAAATTTCATGAATTTTGGATTCCTGGTGTTTGAGTTATGAATTTTGGAATCTAGGTGTGACAATTTGTGTCACACCTCATTATGTCAACTTGCTGGATTTATTTGAATGACCTAGGCTTGTTGAATTGATATGAAATTTTGCATGATTGTTCATTAACATGTTAAGAAGCTATGTGAAATTTTGTGGAATTTTATGTGGCATTTTCAATTTGATTGCTATTTTTCATCTCTGTTGTTCAAATATGCAAGTCCATGTGGTACATGTTTGTAGTTTGGATGTGAAATGCTCATATGGTATTGGATAATCATGAAATTTGGTATGATTGTTATAGACACATGGTATGACATCCCTGTTTTGGTCTCATTCATTTCTTTATTGTTTTCATGGACTTATGAATTTTTGAAGTGAATGCATGTGTTGATGTTGTGATTTGGAGCATGTAATTGTGTCTGTTTTTGTTGATTTTCATTGACATGGTTTCCTTTGTCCAATTAAGCTAAAATTTGACATGCTGGACCTTGATTATGTCCTGTTTAGGTGTAAATTATTTGAGGATTTTTAGAATTGTTTTGATATGGATTTGAATGCAATAGTTCTGTTTGGATGTTTGGTGTTCCATTTGAACTAGTTTGGATTGTTTTGTGCATAAAATGAATATGGTGGATGATATAAACATGGGACTAATTGTGTTGGCTTTTGTTTGACATTAATTTGACTTTGGTTGGATATCCCTTGCTGTTTAGGAATTTTTCTTGCCTTTGGACCCTAGGCTTGGCCTAGTGGTCTAGTTTCTAACATTTGATTGAGTTTTCAGGATGAAAAGGTGCAATGCTTATGGAGAATGATCCAAGTCAATTCAATTGATGTTGTTTGATGTTTGTACACTAACATAACTTTGTTTTGTAGGTTGTGAAGTTTGGGCTTGAGCTCATAGCTTGCCTTTGTTGTGCATTAGTTTGTATAGTCTGACTGATTAATACTTGCTGTTTATTTTTGTCTGTCTGAGTACTAACTGTGTTTGACTGTTTCCAGGTACTTTTAGTTGCTCAGTTCCTTGTGAACTTTTGCTTTGCTTTGCTTAAGCAACTTGCATTGAGGTATAACTTCCTAACTTCATGTAGTCTGGAGACCCGGTCTGTTATTTGACCGGGCAAACTGTCTGAAGTCCTCCTTAAGAGGCAATGTTTGTGATTGTTTAATATTGTGCCTAAGCAGGTAAAGTCCTTAATCAAGGCAATTGGTGGAAGGTAGGGATATGCAATCTATCCCCCACTATTCAGTTGAGTCTTCTCCTTGCTCCCATTACATGGTTGTAGCATTGAGATCACAAGCCCAAGATCTTGTGCAGTGCACATTGTGTCAGAGTCTCTGAGTATAGAAGGGTTCCCCCATTCTGGACCCATGCTCATTTGTCAGAAGCTCTCCCTGGTCAGGGATAAGAGCTGTGAGGTCTGATCCTCACTTCACCTTTCATCTGCTTCACCTTAGCCTCGTAATGGCAAGGTTAAGAGCAAACACAGCTCGTACAGATGACTTGCTGAGGCAGTCAAACCTACTGTGTGAGCCCACTTGTTTGGTTATAGTGCGTGCTATGTGGATATCTGTTTGAGATGCTTGTTCTCATTTGATGTATGCTTGAATTATTTTGTATGCTTGTATGCTTGCTTCTTTCCTGGATAGGAGTAGTTGCTTATGCAAGTAGGATAGAAAACTGAACCTAGGGTAACGATGCATGACAACACTAGGCTCGAGTCCAGCTCCCTGGTAGTGTGTCTTCCCCTGGTTTCTGGCTAGGTTTTCTTTCCCTTTCAGGGGGAACTACATCGCCCTGATCCTTGTTCCAGACGAGGTATGTAGGCAGGTGGTCGTGCGAGACCACTCCGGGCAACCTTTTTTCTTTTTTGCATGTGTTTACTTGTTATCTGATTGTGTGTTTGGTTCGGATGCCGACGTAAGCCCAGTGATTGGCTGTCGGGCTCCACGTTTGCTGTTTTGTGCGTGTTTTGGTTCGGATGCTGACGTAATTCCATTGAGTGGTTGTCAGGCTCCATGTTTGCCATCTGTTTGTGTGTTTTGTGTTGTTTGGCGTGCGTAAGCCGAACTACAGTGGCTCTGATTCTTGTTCCAGACAAGATATGTAGGCATAGGATGCGACGTCCTATCGAGCTCCCTTCTTCTAACCCCACCTGCGTTCCCCTGTGTGTGTGCGTGATGTTTAGCAACCTATTCTTTATTTTAGAACGTGGATCCCGTCGAGTACGACGGACGTGAGGGGTGCTAATACCTTCCCCTTGCGTAACCGACTCCCTTACCCTTTCTCTTTGGTCGCAAGACCATTTCCTTTCCAGGTTTCTCTGAGCGTTTCCTTTCCCTATTTTGGGATAAATAACGCGCAGTGGCGGCTCTGTGTTGTGTTTTTATTTGAGTCCCGCCGGTTGTTTTTTCGCGGATGCGACAGATTGGCTCTGGTATTATACCGGTGCGTCAACTTGTCTTCAAAATAAATGAAGAGCAAAGAGTTAGACCACTGATCAAGAGCTTGGAACAAAACCTGCTTATGCATATGATGCGTGCAATGTTTGTGCATATGGTTTATTTTTTTATCAAAGGAACTTTATAGAGATCTATTTGCAAATATCTGAAAATATTTAACTTTTAAGACATATATGGAATATTCATAACAATAATATTTGGAAACTTTTTACACCAACGAAGTAATACAGTTTTGGTAACCAAATACAATACAAGAGAAAAAGAGAATGAACATCCTATGGAGCCCTAGAAGCAATCGTCCAAAGCCTTCGAGATCGGAAGATAAGCTGCACGAAGCCTCCTCACCTCTCTCTCATAAGCTGCTTCCTTATCGGCCTTCTCCTTGGCGAGCTGATCATACTTCCTCTTCCAAAACCTAGATGAGTGAGGAATAAGAGAAGTAACCACATCATCAGGCTCATCAATAACCTGATGCTCTAGAAACTCTATCACTGCATCCTTATCCTTGAGCCGCTGAAGAAGTTCCTCACGCTCATGAACCCATGCACGCGACCGATCTTCATCTCTCAACTCCTCTACTCCTTGGTTAGGGAGGGTTAAAGGCCCAACCATAACCATAGGGGTATGTCTCGGGTATTCGTACGGCATGCGGTACTCAAGAGCTTTCTTCCTCACCCAAGAAGTGTAGGGTTCCAAAGCAATGCAATTCTTCATACCAAACTCATTCCTCCCTTTCCTATGAACTTTGCGCCAGGCGCGAACCATCCTATCCTTCAAGTTCTAGGGATCTTTACCCTCTTGAAAGAACAAGCCTTCCAACAAAATGTTGTTAGGTTTATCCTTTAAGGGGAACCCAAGTTGACGGCGAGCCAAAGCAGGGTTGTAGTTAATTCCACCACACGTACCAAGAAGAGGTACATTGGAGAATTCACCACAAGAGTCAATAATCTGAACGCCACCGTAAACACGGTTGTACCAAGAGATATCATCATTAGTGAGAGACATAAGTCTCGTGGACCACCGTAAACATCCCTTGTTCTCCTTGAAGGAAAGCATCTGAGGCAAGTGCGAAATAAACCACTTGTACAACAGAGGCAGATAACACACAATGGAACCACCACCTTTTTCATTCCTCATATGCAAAGAGAAATAAGTGTCACCCAACAGAGTCGGAACGGGATTAAGAGAAGAGAAAATCCTAATAGCATTCACATCCACGAAATTGTCGATGTTGGGAAATAACACTAGCCCATAGATGAGGAGTACAAACATGCCTTCAAAAGCTTCCTCACTCATGGCCTTCCCAAACAAAGTAGCTTTTGCAATGAGAAATTCAGACGGGAGACCTTGAATTCCACCTTTGGTAGTCATATGACCAACAATGTCAGATACATCCACATGAAGCATATCAACAATCTCTTGAGAAGATGGAACCTTCTCCAAACCACTGAACGACAACTGGTCAAGAATAGGTATACCCACATGATATGCATACTCCTCAAGTGTAGGCAAAAGCTGGAAATCCGGAAAAGTGAAGCATCGATACAGAGGATCATAGAACTGCACCAACATACTCATCATACCCTCATCCACCTTAGTAGAAAGAATAGACATGAGCTTCCCATGGCGAGCTTTGAACTCCAAGGGCTCTAATACATAAGATGTCAAACTCCTTAACTCTTCCAAGTCGGGTTGTCTGAAACTGTACTTCTTCGTATTCCTTATTTGCTTATCCATGTCTGAAAATTTGCAAATAGACCTCTTAAGTTCCTTGAATTTTTTTATTGTTGATGGTATGGATGCATATGAATGCATGAATGCATGAATGCATGGATGCAACAACCACACTCAAGGATCAAGCAAGTCACACCATACAAAGGTCACGGGATGGCTCGCGTCATCATCAATATCAATCATCCATTTTGGTGGATTATGGTTTAAACCTTATCAACACCCAAGTTCCATTGATATTGAGGATATATGAGAACAAATCAACCACGAATCAAGGGTTTGTTGTAAGTCACGAGCATGGAGTCTCGGTTAAGAACCACCCAAAGGGAGTGTACTATGGTTAAACCTGACAATCATGTTCTAAAAAGGTCCCCATAGTCATCATCTCATCTTTTGGATATTATCGGATAAAACGACTACTCGTTCTCCAAAAATATTCTCAAGAGGGATTCTCATGAGTGTAGTATCGCGTAACAATCACCTCAAGTCTTACACTTGAACGACCTTCGCACTACGTCCTAAAATAGGCCAAGATGGGTTAGGTATCTAAGGTCCTTAGCTTCTAAGGTTTATATTGGAAAGAGTAATGCCTAACCACGACTACTCGTGTGACATTATTGATCCCAACAAGACCTCCACCAAGTGAATGGACTTGCAAGTCAACTTGTTAAGGAATAACTCCACACAAGTCAACAAGACTATGCCATTCTCCTATCATAAGTGCACTCGAGTTCGGGTATAGAACTCATCTCACAAGAGACCACCAAGCACATAAGAAATTAATATATCAAGCAATTCATACATTACAAACAATATAGTTATCCCAAATTTGCACAAAAAATATGCCACAAATAAATATAAACATACAACACCCTTAAGCAAAAAGTAGGCTAAACCCACTAGAGATGTCTCCCCAACAGAGTCGCCACTTTTCTGTAGCGGGGTTTTCGTTACCTTTAGGTTTATTGACTAAACCAAAAGTAAACATACAATTCGAGTCGTCACCGCACTTTTATTTGTCCAAAGGAAAGGCTAAAAAGCGAACAAAAGCCAAGGTAAGAAGTTTTTCAAATAAAAAACTAATAAAAATGTCAGAGATCTAGGTAAGGGGGTTGGTTATGAAGTGGGAAGGTTTTACGCACCCAAAACATCCTTAGTATTTTAAGGGAACCCTTTTTGCAAATATGTGTTGTAGGTTGGTATTTGTGAAAATATGTGCAAAAGATTGGAGGGATGAGAAGAGAATAGATTATATTTACAAATTTTGTTGTTTGAATGGATGAACCCATTGCCTACGTACCATCACAAAGGAGGAACAAAACCTCGTAGTTCGGGGTAAAAATCACAAAGATTGGTGAATTTATTTGATCAAAAGCCTTAAGGTATTTTGTGATTTTTCATTTAATTGCCTTATTTTGTTTAATTTATAATAAATCCATTTTTAATCCAAAAAATATGGGACTTTCACCAAAAGTCTTTAAATATTTTTATCTTCCATATTATAAATTAAAATTATTTTTTGGATTAATTTTGGTATTTTTCATAATGATTTTGTGTATATTTTTAATTGTTTAAAAATACTTCTGACTTTTTAAAAATTGTGAAATTTTTTGTCTATGGTCCTTTGACCTTGATTGACCTTGGATAAATCCCTTGGTCGTTTATTTGTTGTTTTGAAGGGATTTTAGGTTTTGACCAAACTAAAATGTATTTTAATTCATTTTTAATTGATTAAATGTTTAAAAATTATGTTGAGCTATTTTGATGTGATTTGACTTTTGTTGGATCCAAACCATTGGATTTAGGGGATTGATGAAATGTACATTTCATCTCCCAAAATGAATGGATGGTTTTGATTTGATAAAATTCCTCTCATGATCAATTTGTGTTTCTATCTTCCCCTCTCTCTTCATCTTCATCCCTACTCTTTCCCATTTCCCCATTTGACCAATGAAATCTCTAATGTCTAAAGGCTAATTGATTCATCAATGACCTTGTGTCAGATGAACCAATACAAGTATGACGGAGATAGGTCCCTCCCTTTTTTAGTGTGTGGTATGTTTTAGGAGTTTGGTTCCTTGTACCAAATCTCTAACATGCATTAACACCTATATTTCTATTGCCTGACCTCAAATAGTTGTGACTTCTATATAAGTCCAATTATGATTGCTTAACATAGAGTTAAATTTGACCCTCAAGGCATATCATTCTAGTAAGTGAGATTGTAAGTCTCCCATTCTTCATGGCATTGTGTGGAGACTTGACCTTTTTTCCTTTCATGAGAGCTAGTGGCATACTTGTTGAATTATCCAAGTTGGAGTCCTTCTCATGGAAGATCTCTTGGTTTAAGGATTCATACTTGTGAATGCATGGTTGAGTGTTCTCCAAAGAATGACTTAATCAATTAAAAAAACACCTCTAACACCACTAACTCTTGACTAAGATTTGACTAACTCTTATTCATTATGCTTTTACTTTTAAGTCATTTACTTTATGCAATTTCACTTTCAGTCATTTATCATTCATTTCCATTTACATTTCATATAACTTGTTTATGTTTCAGTTCTTTTCATTTTGCTCATTTGAGCCATATCTTGTGATTGTATATATTGAAGGTAGAGAAATACAAGAAGGGGGGGTTGAATTATTTTCCCTGATAATAAAAACTTTTGCAAACACCACACATACGAAAAAAAGAGCAACCAACACAAAAGTTTATCTTGGTTCGCTTGAAAATCAAAGCTACTCCAGTCCACCCGGCCAAGGTGATTTCGCCTTCAATAAGGACTTAACCCAATAATCTAGAAAGATTACAACAAAAACATCTAAGAGAACAATGATTTCTTAGCCCTCTCAAGTCTACAGACTTCACAAGTCGCTTGAGGAAATATTCAACAACTATTTGAGAATTACAAGAAAGTGTTTAGTGCTTCTAGGTAAGCAATTTTTAACACAACGAGAACAATAAAAATTCACACTAAGAGAAACAACTCGTGTGAACAGATTTGAACAAGAATTGATGAAATATTGAATTTGAGTTTGCGGTATTCTTGTGTAATTGCTTTGTTTTTTTGTATGATGAGAGATGTGCCTTTAAATAATGCCTTGGATATGATGCCGTTGGCTGAAGCATTGATGTTGATATCTTGCCAATGATGGGACTTAAATGATATTAACTTTGTTGTCCTTTCCATAGCAATTTGGGAGAGTATTTTTTCTTCTCAAAATAAAGATTCATACCATATATGGAATACTTCGTTACTAAGTCTTGAGGTTGATCTGTTAGGCATGAATCAGAGTGCGCTGAATCCAAATCTTCTTGTAAAACTAGTATTCTTCAAATAGTTGTTGGAAGTGATTTTCTTCAGAAGTTCTTGATTAGTCTTCTATTGGACCTTCTTCAGATGTACGGATCAACAGAGTAACCATGTGTGGAATCCTTCAGATTCAGAGTATCTGAGTCTTCAAATTTCAGGTGATGGGAACACCGTTGTCTTCAGAGTTAGAGCGGCTGCTTTTTACTTTAAGTCAGTTGTTCTAGGCTTGTGTGATGGCAGATGTTGTTCTGTCAGATCCATTTCCTATTAGAGTCTTGCATACTTAGAGAAATTTTTTAGGGCACCAAAATGTTTCATCCTTTGTTATCATCAAAACTTAGAGATAAATTATAGACCCAAAATCTTATTCTAACAATCTCCCCCATTTTGATGATGACAAAACTTCAGACCATTGATGAAACAATGATACTTCATAAAAAATTTAAAGGAGTTATCTCAGAGTCAGATGTATAATGACTCCCCCTTAGATAGACAATCTCCCCCTAAATTTGATATTTAAGAAGGTTTAGAGGTTCTTACTAGATCTTCTTATGTTGCTTAGCTTGTTTCTCAGATGTTTTACTTAGATACTTCCTGCAAAACTTTAGACTTCATAATAACAGTTTTTGAATATATGCAATGCATTATGAGGCGTAGATATTATTTCATCAGAGGCTGTTTAATTATTTCTCCCCCTTTTTGTTAGACTCAAAAAAACATAACAAAGCAAGTTAAGGTAAGACAAACTTCACTGATAAGGGAAAAGTACAGATAAGAGAGAAAAAAAACTTTGAAGAAAAACATAGAGGTTAAACACTTAGAGAAAGATAACAAAAAAATTCTAACGTGCCTAAGGGTTCGGAGGAGGCGGCATCCTTTGCAGCAGCTGAGTCAGCAGATTCTGAATGTTGGAGTTAACAGAGTCCTGTTGATCCAGTCTGGCTCTCACAATCTGTTGTTCTTTCTAGACTTCCTCCAGAGTCTTCAACACCAGCGGAGTAAACTCAGGATGAGATGATTCACCCTGAGTCAGAGCTACGTCCTTTTCCTTAGCAGCTTCTTCCGCAACAATGTGTGTTGCTTCTTCAGCATCAACCTTGGCTTTGGCTTCAGCTTCAGTAGCAGCAGTAGCCTCAGCGGCGGTATTTTCTTTAGCTTCTCTTCTCTCTTTCTCTTTTGCTTCCAATCTAGCCTTTTCCTCTGCTTCTCTATGAGCTCTCTCTTCTTCCTCTCTGGCCAAACGAGCCTCTAACCTCTCCTCAGCTTCTCAGATATAGTCATTGCTGACTTGTTCAGAGAGGCCTTTCAACTTGAATGCCTCATATATCATCCATCTGATAACTCTACTTCAGTCAATCCTCATTTCAGAGGGATTATCACTTAGTTTAGAGTTTGCAGATAGTGATCTGAGCTTTTCCACTGAAGACTCAACAAATAAGGCAACAGCCTCTTCCAGGGTGGGGAGGGTTGGTTCTAGGTCAGAGGCGGGAAGGATAGTTTCTGGAGGGATGGGGTTGGTTTCAGTGGGAGAGTCAGATGTTTGGTAGTTTGGGGTTCAGAAACATATTAGTTGGGTGGTTCTGTTTGAGGTTCATATGGTTGTTCGGGTTGGGGTTCAGATGGGGAAGGGATAGAGGTTTCTGGCTCATATGGGTTTAGGTTAGAGAGAGCGTGGGCTTGGAGTTGAGTAAGTGTCGAGGATTGAGGATTAGATGGTTCTGGCTGGTCAGAATCAGAAGATATGTCATAGTAAGGTGGAGAGGAGGGAGTTGAAGAAGGTAGTGATATGGGTGCAATGAAGAGTAAGGCCTCAGAGATAGGTAGTGTTGTGGTGGTGAGATAAAAAGGTTGGAGGGGAGGTGAGGATGGGTTAGAGTGATGAGATTCAGAGGGATTTGAGTTGGAGGTTGTGAGTTCAGAGGGGGGTATATATGGAATTTTGTAGAGGCAGGGAGGAAGATAGTTGCCTTACTTTCAAAGTAGGAGTTTCAGAGGGATGAGACTTACTTGAGATAGGAGAGTTCAGAGGCGCAGGCATGCTGGTTGCAGAAGGTTCTCCCAGCTTCAAAGTCTTCTTCTTTAAATTCCTTTCAGAAGGCTCTCGCATCCTCTTCATGAATTTGGGTGGATGTTCAGATGGTCAGTCTACGGAGAATTTTGATATGTCGACTCCTTGAGCTGCTAGATCCTGGAGGTAGTAGGCAATGACCTCAGGATAATCTATCTTGGAGAATAGGTAGAGACCATTTGGAATCTTTCTCTGGTCCTTCAAAGCTTCCTAAGATGTATCCAGAGTTGGTCTTGCTAAGACCCTTTCAATAATTTCCATGCTCTTCAGGTTCCTGGCATTCAAAGGTCTCCCGATGTCTACGGTCATGTCTTCCACCAGATTGTGGGATATCAGATGATCCACTAATCCTCTTTCAATCAGAACATCTGAAATGAGTCTGCCCAGAGGGATGTAGTTTCTGGGTTTCATGTGATTCACGGTGTCTCTGACTGAGTCCCTTAGGTATTTGAAGAGCAACGCAGGGAGATTTAACTTCAATCCTTTATGAAGGCTGTAGAGGATTCATTTCTGATCGATGTTGATGTAGTCTGAAGAATTTGACGTTGGGCGGTGATGAATGGTACCCAAAATGATCTTCAACCAAACTCTCAGATTTTGGTGAAGTTCTTTGTTCTTGGAGGATCTGCCGTCAGAACCTTGCTTGAAGATGGTGGGAATAATTTCCTGGGACATGTATCTTGCCATAGGGTTAATGTTGTAGATTCTTCTTCCCCCAGTCTTCTCCATGTTCAGAAGCTTTGTAATAGATTTCTCAGTGATCACCATCTTCACCCTCAGAACGTATGAGACGATGCAATGGTCATCACAATCTGCGAATCTCCAAAACTCCTTGACCAGAAAGGTCTAAATTGGACAATAAAGCCTCTGAAAGTACGTTTCCCATCCTTGTTTCTTTAGTTCTTCAGTGAGGTCGACTCCATTTAGCTTCATATTGTCAAAATCCACTAAAGACTCACATAAGACTTCCAGTTTATCAAATGGTGTTGCTAGGTTGATGTGTGGTGGTCGATCAAGAACATGTGGTTCCTTATAGACTGCACTTGATGTTGTAGCCATTTCAATGGAGGTTTGCTGGGAAGTATTTGCATGTTATTCAGTTGATTCCATTTGTTTTGAGAAGTTGTACACTTGTTGTTGTTGTTGTGAATCCATGAAGAAGATGAAGAATAAGTGAAGAAAAATGAAGAACCTTGGAGAGAGTTGGTAACAAGGGTTGTGTTGGATTATGAGTGAAAAAGTGTGAGAGTGGGAGTTGTGACAATTATATATACACAAGGCTAACATGCAAAACGACATCATTTAATGGGAATAGTAAATAACATATATTAATGAGCACAAAAATTGAGTTGACACGCGAGGGGGAAAAATAATTTTAGCTAATGAGGGATGTCTAATCCCAAAAATATGCACAATGCTCGAGGAGATCTCAATAGTCTGGCTCTTGAGTTTTGTGCTAGACAGTTGACTAGAAGATCCAAGGTCAGACACAAGAGAGGCCACATGTTGATATATCAGACTCCAGGAAAACCAAAAGGTTTTGATCCTGAGGATTTCTGATTCAGATTACTTCTAATTGGTAGAAGTATTAGAGTCAGACCCATATGCCAGAAGGATTTTAAGTTTGAGCCTATTTTGACACTTCAGAGAAGGAGAACAATTTTTTTTGACTCATTCTGGGCAATCTTCCATGTTCAAATGTTTCTGAATTAGTGAGAATTTATCTTCAGCTAGGGGTTTTATGAAGATATCAGCCTATTGGTGGTCTGTATCAATGAATTTTAAAGTTATTACCTCTTTCTGAACATAGTCTCTGATAAGTGATGTTTAATCTCTATGTGTTTTGCTCTATAGTGTAGAATAGGGTTCTTACTTAAGCAAATGGCAGTAGTGTTGTCACAAAAGATAGGAATGTTACTCTCATATATCTGAAGGTCCTCTAGTTGATTCTTCATCCAGAGCATCTGAGTAGTGCATAATGAAGCTGAAATATATTTTGCTTATGCAGTAGAGAGTGCTATGGTTGATTCTCTTTTGCTAGCCCAAGAGATGATGTTTCCTCATAAAAATTGACAGTTTCCATATGTACTTTTTCATTCCAATCTATCTCCAGCATAATTTGCATCACAATATCCAGAAATCCTATACCCTGATGATTTTTCATACATCATGCCAAGGTTAGGTGTTCCTTTCAGATACCTTAGGATTCTCTTAACAACTGTTAGATGAGATTCCCTCGGATCTGACTAGAATCTGGCATAGAGCCAAACGCTGAACAAAATGTATTGACGTGTAGCAGTCAGATAGAGAAGAGATCCTATCATACCACGATAGAGCTTCTGACGAACCTTTTGACCTACCTCTTCTTTCTCCAGAATGCAGGTAGGATGCATGAGAGTCTTTACTGGTTTACTTTCTGACATTTCAAATTTCTTCAGAATGTCTTTTATGTATTTGCTTTGATATACATATGTAGCATCTGAAGCTTGGTTGATTTGAATTCCCAGAAAGAATTTTAGTTCTTGCATCAAACTCATTTCAAATTCTGCCTGCATTAACTCAGAAAATTCTTGACACACAGATGGGTTAGCAGAACCAAAGATTATATCATCAACATATATTTGACAGATCACGAGGTCATTTCTGATATTTTTAAAAAAGAGTGTAGAATCAACTTTGCCTCTGATAAAATCATTTTCTAGAAGAAAAGTGCTTAGTCTTTCATACCAATCTCTAGGAGCTTGTTTTAGACCATACCAATATTTTTTCAGTTTAAAAACATGTTCTGGACATTTTGAGTTTTCAAAACCCGGAGGTTGATGAACATACACTTCTTCAGAAATATATCCATCCAGAAATGCACTTTTGACATCCATCTGATATAGTTTGATGGAGTAATTTACAGCGAATGATACAAGTAAACAAATAGATTCTAACCTGATGACTGGAGCAAAGGTTTCGTTGTAGTCAATTCCTTCTTGTTGACTATAAACATGTGCTACAAGTCGAGCTTTATTTATGACCACTTCTCCCTTTTCATTTAGTTTGTTTCTGTACACCCATTTGGTTCCAATAACATGGGTACCTTTTGGCTTTGGTACAAGATCCCAGACATCGTTCTTTGCAAATTGATCAAGTTCTTCTTTCATTGCCAGAATCCATTCTTTGCCTTGAAGTGCCTCTTCACAAGATGTTGGCTCTATTAGAGAAACTAATCCCATAAGGGTTTCCTCCGATACTTAGAATGTAAACCTTGTTCTGACAGGTTCATCCTTGTTTCCCAGAATCAACTCTTCAGAAATATTTAGTCTGTTTCTTGATCTTTTATGTGTAGTTGAGATTTCAGGTGCTTCTGATGTTTCCCTTTCAGCTTCCTCAGATTCTTTAGTCTTTTCGTCAGAACCTGCAAGTGTTATCTCCAAATCTGCAAGTTTTTCAACTAGCTTTGACTTTTCAGAGTCAAGATTATCATTAAATTTGACATGTATTGATTCTTCCACAATTTTTGTTTCTGTATTGTATACTCTATAGACCTTTGAGCATTCTGAGTATCCCAACATAATACCGTTTTGTGCTTTAGAATCAAACTTGTTCAGATTATCTTTAGTGTTTAGGATAAAGCAGGAACATCCAAAAGGATGAAAATAAGAAATGTTGGGTTTTCTTCCCTTACATAGTTCATAATGAGTCTTCTCCAGAATAGGTCTTATAGAGATTCTATTCTGAATATAACACGTTGTATTTACTGCTTCAGCCCAGAAGTGCTTAGCCATATTTGTTTCATTGATCATGGTTCTGGCCATTTCTTGGAGAGTTCTATTCTTCCTTTCTACAACTCCATTTTGTTGTGGAGTTCTAGAACAGGAGAAATCATGGGATACTCCATTAGAATCAAAATTTTCTTCAAAAAGTTTGTTTTCAAATTCACCACCATGAACACTTCTGACTCTGATGATTTTAGAGTCAAATTCATTTTGCACTTTTGAGCAGAAACTAGTAAATACAGAGTGTGACTCATTCTTGTGTCTTAGAAATTGTACCCATGTCCAGCGACTATAATCATCAACGATGACCAGTCCATACTTCTTACCATTGACTGAAGTTGTCTTAATAGGTCCAAACAAATCAATTAAAAGAAGTTCCAGAGGCTTAGAGGTAGAAACAACATTTTTATTTTTGAAAGTTATTTTAGAAAATTTTCCTTTCTGACATGTCTCACAAAGAGCATATGAAGAAAACTTCAGCTTAGGTAGGCCTCTGACTAACTCAATTTTATTTAGCTGAGAAATCCTCCTCATGCTAATATGACCTAAGCATCTATGCCATACCCATTGCTCTTCATTTACAGACATTAAACATTTTACATTTTGATCTTTTAGATCTGAAAGATTAATTTTGTAAATGTTGTTCTTTCTCTTACCAGTGAAAAGAATTGTCCCATTGTTCTGATTAATGGCTTTACAAGTTTTTTGATTGAAGATTATATCATAACCGTTGTCACTTAATTGACTTATGGATAACAGGTTATGCATTAATCCTTCTACATAAAGAACATCAGAAATATAGGGAAGAGATCCATTACCAATTGTTGTGGAACCTCTGATTCTTCCTTTCCGATTTCCTCTAAAACCTACGAAGCCATCATCTTTAAGTTACAGGCTTTAGAACATATGCTTTCTTCCCGTCATGTGTCGCGAGCATCCAGAGTCCAGGTACGATGATTGGTGTCTTAACTCTGCTGCATAGGATATCTGCAACATACACTATTTTATCTTTTGGTACCCAAAATATTTTGGGTCCTTTATGATTAGTTCTCCCAGAGTTTCTGGAAACTTTAGGTTTTCTGGCATTATTAAAACTTTGTGTTTGTGCATGTGCGCAATGATAAGAAAAGGGAGATTTAGGTTTATTATCTGCAGAAGGTATTTGCTCATCTTCATCAGAGTCATATCCAATTCCTCTTTTCTTATTCCGACAAACTCCATAAATTATAGAAGTCATTTTGCTTCTTTCTAGCCCATTTTTCAGAAATTTTTGAAACATTTTTTCATATTTGTATATGATTGTGTTAGAAGTTTGTGGAGCTTTGGATAAAGTTTCTTCAATTTTTCAACATTTTTTAGTAGAAAATTTGTTTTCTTTTTCCAAAAAAAAATTGTTGTCTTTTAATTCAGAAACTTCTATCTCAAGCTTATCACATTCTTCAACAGTTTCTTCATGGACCCTTTTTAGGACCTTTAATTTTTGTCGAAGCTTCTGATAGGAGCTTAGAGATTCTGGTAAACAAGTTTCTAGGTCAGAGCGAGAGAGATCAGAAAATACCTCTTCAGAATCAGATTCTCTTTCGGATGTACTTCCAGATGTGGTAGCCATGAATGCAACATTTGTCTATTCCTCTTCAGAATCTGATTCTGAGGTGTCAGGTTCAGAGTCATCCCGGGTAGCCATGAGTCCCTTGTTGGTTTTGAAAGAGGTTTTCTTGAATCCTTCTTTTCTGGAACTGTCTTTCTTGAGCTTTATACATTGTTTATATAGTGTCATGGTTCTTTACATTCATAGCAGGTTACCTCTTTGTTTGGTTTGCTTCTGGAAGTTGATTCTGAGTGATCTCCCTTCTGTCTAGGTCTTTTGAAGTTGTTATTCCTTTTTCTCCAAAGTTGTTTAACTCTTCTGGTTAGAAGTGATAACTCTTCTTCAATATCAGAATCATCCTTTTCAGAGTCATCATTGTCTTCTTTTTCAGCTTGAAAGACTTTGTTCCTTTCTGGCTTGCGTCTTTCTGATCTAGACTTCAGAGCCACGTATTTTCTTTTCTTTTGGGGTTCGTCTTCCTCTAGTTCTATCTCATGACTCCTAAGGGAGTTGATGAGTTCTTCCAGGCTTATGTTGTTCAGATCTTTTGATAGTTTCAATGTAGTGACCATAAGTCTCCACTTCTTTGGCAAGCTTCTGACAATCTTTTTGACATGATTTGCAATTCTGTAGCCCTTTCCCAGAACCTTGAGTCCTGCAATTAAAGTTTGAAATCTAAAAAAATTTACCTCTACAACTTCATCATCCTCCATCTTGAAGGCTTCATATTTTTTAAATTAGAGCCAGAGCCTTGGTCTCTTTGAGTTGAGTGTTACCTTCGTGAGTCATCTTTAAGGAATCAAGTATTTCTTTAGCAGTTTCCTTGTTGGTGACCTTTTCATGTTCATTGTAGGATATAACATTCAGCAAAATTGTTCTGGCTTTGTGGTGATTTTTGCAATCACGCTTCTGATCATCAGTCATTTTATTTCTGGCAATAGCGATACCAGCATCAGATACAGGTGGTTCATAACCAATTGTAACTATGTCCCATAGGTCAGCGTCATAGCCTAGGAAGAAACTTTTGATTCAATCCTTCCAATAATCAATTTTTTCTCCATCAAACACTAGAGGTTTAGCGTTGTAGTTGTCTCTTTCATTGGTGTTAGTCATTATGTCTTTCTCACGCTGGATCATCTCTACACTATTAAGTATTTGATTTGAAAATCAATAACATAGCCGAAGCTCTGATACCAATTGAAGGTAGAGAAAAATAAGAAAAGGGGGGGGGGGGGGAGGGGTTGAATTATTTTCACTGATAATAAAAACTTTTGCAAACACCACACACACGAAAAAAAAAAGCAACCAACACAAAATTTTATCTTGGTTCGCTTGAAAATCAAAGCTACTCTAGTCCACCCGGCCAAGGTGATTTCTTCTTCAATAAGGACTTAATCCAATAATCTAGAAAGATTACAACAAAAAGGTCTAAGAGAACAATGATCTCTTAACCCTCTCAAGTCTACAGACTTCACAAGTCACTAGAGGAAATATTCAACAACTATTTGAGAATTACAAGAAATTGTTTAGTGCTTCTAGGTAAGCAATTTTTAACACAGTGAGAACAATAAAAACTCACACTAAGAGCAACAGCTCGTGTGAACAAATTTGAACAAGAATTGATGAAATATTGAATTTGAGTTTGCAGTATTCTTGTGTAATTGCTTTGGTTTTTTTGTATGATGAGAGATGGGCCTTTAAATAATGCTTTGAATATGATCTCGTCGACTGAAGCATTGATGTTGATATCTTGCCATTGATGGGACATAAATGATATTAAGTTTGTTGTCCTTTCGATAGCAATTTGGGAGAGTATTTATTCTTCTCCAAATAAAGATTCATACCATATATGGAATACTTCGTTACTAAGTCTTGAGGTTGATCTGTTAGGCGTGAATCAGAGTGCGCGAAATCCAGATCTTCTTGTAGAACTAGTATTCTTCAAATAGTTATTGGAAGTGATTTTCTTCAGAAGTTCTTGATTAGTCTTCAGTTGGGCCTTCTTTAGATGTACGGATCAGTAGAGTAACCATGTGTGGAATCCTTCAGATTCAGAGTATCTAAGTCTTCAAACTTCAGATGCTATGAACGCCGTTGTATTCAGAGTTAGAGTGACTCCTTTTGACTTTAAGTCGGTTGTTCTAGGCTTGTGTGATGGCAGGTGTTGGTTTGTCAGATCCATTTCCTGTTAGAGTCCTGCATACTTAGAGAAAATTGTTAGGATACCAAAATGTGTCATCCTTTGTTATCATTAAAACTTAGAGATAAATTGTAGACCCAAAATCTTTTTTAACATATATTTGTCTGTGTGTTGTGATTTTGTTTGTGTCTTAGGATCCTAAAACACCTAATAACAATAAAAACCCTAAAAAACATTTGGTGGACTGTTGAACTTTATCTGAGATTCTGGACTTAGAATTAGGCAACATTCCCTATGCTAAAGGACTTGGCCAATGCCAATATCTGTGACTGGGCTATCTTTGAACTGTGCTTTCATCTGATGCAAGACTTGGGAATTTCTTGGATTCATCTGCTACTCTGTCTTTGTGCTTAATTGTTATGTTGATCTTGTCTCTGATGTTTTGTTCAAAGTTGATCAAGGAATATTTCATCTGGTACATTGGAAGACAATGAAGACAATGAAAACTGCTAGCTAATGGAATGCTTGCTTGGATGTGGTCGTCTTTATTTGATGCCTTGATCTTTATGATGTGTGGATATTGCTCATTGCTTATTGGTCATTGCTTTTTTAAAGTCCAAAGTAAAATGGGTTTCTATATGACATTCTTGTCTGTTGGATTGCATCCCATTGGTCAGATCTTTTCTACTCTTACCTTTTAATTTATGCTTAGGATAGCCTCTTCATTTTCCTCCCACTTCTTAAATTTCTAAATCTCTCCCTCTTTTCAAAAAGTTTTCTTTGCTTGTGATTTCAAATTTAGACATTGCTTTAATGATTAGAAACTTTGGCCTTATGCCATTGAATTTTTGAACTTCTTTTCTTAAATCAAAATTTGTAAATAAACTTAACCATATTGACTTAAATTTCAAAAGACAAAAAGAACTAATAACTCCATTCAAATTTTTGGCCCTTTGTGCCTTTTCTTATTAAACATTTCTTAAAAGCAATTCATAAACTTATTTGAAATTTTTTCCACGAACTATGAGGTTTTGATCCCTCATTTTTATGTTGGTACGTAGGCACGATATCTAAGGTCTTATCAAACACAAAAATATGATCAATGAATTATTTTCTCACCCCTACACTCTATTTTTTTCTCAAACATCTTTTATACCAAAACATATGCACACATAAAAAGGGCTCCCTAGGAGTACCTAAGACACTTTGGGTGATAACACCTTCCCTCTGTGTAACCAACCCCCTTACCTGTAATCTCTGGTATTTTATTAGTTTTGATTTGAAAACTTCTTATCTTTGGGTTTTGTTCATGCTTTTCCCTTTTCCTTTGGAAATAATAAAAGCGTGGTGGCGACTTTGGTTTTATTGACGTTAAGCTTATCCATAGCTTAATGTTCATCAATTTACCGCTACAACCCTCAATGAAAGGAAATCAATCAAGGAAAGGTTAGAATTGGTTCTAAACATCATATATGGATTCCCATGTTCATCATTTGTCATTTTGATCAAGAATTCATCAAGAGTTTGAAGCTTATTTGCCTTGGAAGCCCTAATTCATCTAGATATCTTGTGTGACTTCCTCAACAAGTTTCTTCAACAATTGGTCAAAAATATAAAGGAAAACTTCATTATACATCATATCAAGCATATATGATCCTCCATTAGTCCCAAAGAACAATAGAACTTCAAGTTTGCAAGTTGGTTCAAAGAAGTTGACCAAAGAAAGTCAACTGGTCAAAACTGGGGTTCCCTAGACCATGTCTCCTACACTTTTTGTCATATGAAAATGATTCCAAGATGAACATTACTCTTTATGACATTCCAAACAACTTTCATGTTGACATCAAGAGCTCTTTTTTTTGGAAAGTCATTTTTTATGGTGAAAGATTATAGGTCATTTTGTCTGTGCCCTAGTTAGGAGGTCAACTTTCAAGGACCATAACTTGCTCAAATGTTATCATATGAAGGTCATCCAAGTTTAAAGATAAATTTCAAGATGTCTTATCCAACTTTTATTCTTTGAGAAATGTCAAATTCAACTTGCAATGGCATGTACCGAGAGGAAACATTATAGGTCATTTTGGGTCATTACCATTGAACAAGTAATTTTCCTCAACTTCTAAAATCCATAACTCCCTCATGAAAAATCAAAATGATGTCAAATATTTGACCAAATTGAAGAGGATTGGAAGAAATACAACTTTGGTGAAGAAACCATTTTTATTTGGAGCTCATAGAAAAAGTTATTCAAGGTGGAAGAAATGGTCATTTGACTTTGTACTTAGAAAATTTTCAACCATGTTTGATTTCTCCAACTTCCACCCCAAAATTCATCATGATCCAAGCTCCAAATGGAAAAGTGTTCAACATAAAAGTTGTTCCCCTTGATGTCACCTTTCCAAATCATCCAATATCACTCCATTTGGACAAGAATTAAGGGACTTGCACATGGTTTATTTTGGCAAAATTTGAATGCAATTTTCATTTAGCTTTGCATGGTTCCATGTGGTGACATCAGTAACATTTGTGCATGAATTGGAGTGATTTGCAATGATCATTTTGGGCCTAGCACATGCCCATGCACCCATGCACTTGGATTTCTATTTTTGGCTCAAAATCCAAATGGTGTAAAAAGCATTTCCCTTGCCTATAAATACAAATGCATTGCTTTAGAAATGAACACAAACATTGCCTAAGCCTTGCAAAGCTAAACCAAAGCCCTACTCCATAGAATTCCTTAAAGATTTCTTTGAAATCGAGTTTGAATTTCTCCTTTTGTTTTGAGATTCAAACTCCAAGGATTCATTGCCATTTTCATCTCAAATGATCACTGCAAGTAAGAGGAGGAAGAACCAAATTGATTCACATTGAGATCAATCCAAATCACTACTACCCGAAGGTGAATTTTCAGAAACTTCAAGCCTTCGGTTCTCTCTCAATTCTGCATCATTCTCTTTGTTTATTGGTTGTTTGAAGACCTACTAATGGAGGCAACAAGATTGAGTTGCTTTGAGGTTAAATCGAAGGAACTCAGATCGTGTACCTCAAAATTCAATTCCTCATATTTCTCAATATATTTAGAATTGGATAAAATTGAGATCAGATTCGAGCTCCTGAGCTTTTTCTCTTTAAAATAGTGTCCTTACTTTTCACTTTCTAGATGGTTGAGGGTGAACACGTCCGGTGAGGTCCACTAGAGAAGACAACCGGAGCTAGGGCTCTGGTGATGTGTTGGCAAGGTTCCAACCATTTGATCTTGAGTCCACGTTCTAATCTTGACAGTTCCTTCTGATTACCATCCATGCACACGTGTTGACTAAGGAAATTGGTGGATGATACGCGCTTGGCCATCAGATCTGCCACCTCAATTAATGAGGGAGATCTGATAACCCTCGTTTTTTCTATTTTCTTTTTTAATTCTGAATTTTTCATTTAATCCCTTTATTTTTTTTAATTCATATTAATTTCATTTTTAATCCAAAAATATATGGGACTTTCACCAAAAATCTTTAAATATTTTCCTCTTCCATATTTTGAATTAAAATCTTTTTTTGCATTAATTTTGATATTTTCATGAATTAAATGATTTCTGAGTTGTTTTAAATATTTTAAAAATACTTTTGATTTTCCAAAAATATTGAAACTTTTTGTCTTAAGTCCTTTGACCTTGTTTGACCCAGGATAAATCCCTTGGCCATTTATTTGGTATTTTGAAGGGATTTGAGGTTTTGTCCATTTTAAAATGCATTTTAATTCATTTTAGAATTGTTTATTAATTGATTAAATGTTTAAAAATTGTATCGAGCCATTTTTATGGTCTTGTGATGTTTTACTTTTTGTTTGGCTTTGGTCATGGTTGATTTGACTTTTGTTTGATGAATACCATTGGATTTAGGGGATTGATGAAACGTACATTTCATCTCCCAAATGAATGAATAGTATTGATCAGATGAAATTCCTCATACGATTAATTTGGATTTATATTTCCCCTTCCCACTTCATCTTCATCCATATTCTTCCCCCCATCCATCATTGACCAATGATTTCTCTAATGTCTAAATGCTAGTTGATTCATCAATGACCTTGTGTCAGATGAATCAACATAAGTCTGACTGAGATAGGTCCATCCCATTTCTTTTAGTGTGTGGTATGTTTAGGAGTTTACTTCTTTGTACCAAATCTCTAATATGAATTAACACCTATATTTTATTGCCCGACCTCAAATATTTGTGACTTCTACATAAGTCCAATTACGATTGCTTAATATCGAGCTAAATTTGTCCCGCAAGGCAAAACATTCTAGTAAGTGAGATTGTAAGTCTCCCATTCTTCATGGCATTGTATGGAAACTTGACCTTTTTTTGCCTTTCATGAGAGTTAGTGGCATACCTGTTGATTTATCCAGGTTGGAGCCCTTCTTGTGGATGATTTCTTGGTTCAAGAATTCATACTTGTGAATGAATGGTTGAGTGTTCTCCAAAGAATGACTTAATCAATTAAAACTCATCACTAACACTTAACTAACACTTGACTAACCTTTATTCATGTTGCTTTATTTTTTCTAGTCATTTACTTTATGCAATTTAAATTTCAGCACCTTTATCATTCATTGTCATTTACATTTCATGCAACTTGTTTATGTTTCAGTCCTTTTTCACTTTGCTCACTTGAGCCATATCTTGTGATTGTATATATTGTTTATTTGCCTTTGTTTTTGTTTGTGGCCTTAGGACCTATAAACACCTAATAACAAGAAAAACCCTAAAAAACATCTTGGTGGACTATTGGACTTGATCTGAACTTTTGGACTTAGGATTAGGCAACATTCCCTATGCTAAAGGACTTGGCCAGTGCCACTATCTGAGACTGAGCCATTCTTGATTGATTTCATATGATGCAGGACCTTGAGTGCCCTTGATTCATCTGTTACTCTATGCTTAATTGTTATACTGTTATTATTGTTTATGTCTGATGATTGTTCTAAGTTGATCAAGGAATATTTCATCTGATACATTAGAAGATTTTGAGGACTGCTAGCTGTTGGAGTGCTTGCTTGGATATTATGGCTATCTTTATTTGATGCCTTGGTCTTCATATGGTTTTCTTGTATATTGCTTATGCTTGTTTCTTGCTCAAAAGTCCAAAAGATAATGGGTTTCTATATGACATTCTTGTCTGTTGGATTGTATCCCATTTGGTCAGATCTTTTCAACTCTTAACTTTTATTTTTTCATCTAGGATAGTCCTTTCATCTCCTCCCACTTCTTTAATTTCAAAATCTCTGCTCTTTTCAAAAACTTCTCTTTGTTTGTGCTTTTCAACTTAGATATGTTTTAATGATTAGAAACCTTGGCCTCAGGCCATTGAATTTTCAAACCTTTTCTTAAATCAAACTTGTGAATGAACTTAACCATATTGACTTAAATTTCAAAAAGACAAAAAGAACTAACAACCCCATTCAAATATTTGGCCTTTTATGCCTTTCTTGTTAAACTTTTGTTAAAACCAATTCACCAACTTTGAAATTTTTACCACGAACTACGGGGTTTTGATCCCTCATTTTTATGCTGGTACGTAGGCGTAAGACCAAAGGTCTTGTCAAACACAAAAATATAATCAATGAATTCTTTTCACATCCCATCACTCTATATTTTACCAAACATCATTTAGACCAAATCACTTGCACACAAAAAGGGCTCCCTAGCAGTACCTAGGACACTTTGGGTGCTAACACCTTCCCTCTGTGTAACCAACCCCCTAACCTGTAATCTCTGACATTTTATTAGTTTTTATTTGAAAACTTATTATATTTGGGTTTTGTTCGTACTTTTACTTTGGAAACAATAAAAGCGCGGTGTCGACTCTGGTTTTACTGATGTCAAGTTATTCATAGCTTGATGGTCATGAATTTACCACTATAGAAATTAAGTGGCGACTATGTTAGGGAGTAGTCCTTAGTGGGTTTAGCATACTTTTTTATGTGTATATATTTGTATATTTGATGTTTGTTTGTATATATTATTGTGTAATATACTCTGTCTGTTGTGCTTGGTAATCTCTGTGTGGTGAGATAAGTTCTAACCTGAACATGAGTGAAATATAAGATATGAGGGTGGTATAGTCATGTAAACTTTGAAGGAGTAGTCCTGAAAGAGTTGACATGATCCCCCACTCAGTGGAGACTACTTTAGAGTTACTGATGTCACACAAGTAATTTGTGGATAGGCATTACTTTCTCTAATTTGGGGGTCCGGGAAGCTAAGGACCGTAGATCATTTAACCCAACTTGGCCTATTTAGGACGTAGAGCAGAGACTGTTCAAGTGTAGACTTGATAATAGTTGTTACATGATACATGTAACACCCCGAATAAAATAAGAGGATTATTTAAATTAAGTTAATAATATATTTATTAATTTAGTTAAATAAATTGAATTATTGGATTATTATTATTATTATTTGGAATAATAATTAGTGGAAAATATATAAGTTGGAATAAGAGAAAAGGGTTTTCATTTTTGGTAAAGAGTTTTCATGTGGAACAGAGAAGCAGCTGAAAGGTGAAAAGTGGAGAAAGGGCAAAGAGGAAGAGCTAGAGAGCAAAGGTTGAAGAACGGAAAAGCTTGAAGCTTAGAGGTTGCCGGATTATCTCAGGTAAGGGGGGTTTATCGTCGTTTAATGGGTATTATAGATTAACATGTCATGGGTAGTGATAAACCGTTGGAGTGACCCTAATTGGGATGTTGAATGCTGAAATATTGTGATGAATAAGTTGTATTAAAGCTGTAATTGAGTCCGTAATTGTGTGAGTCGTGTTCCCCCGAACGTATAGCTTTTTACGGAAATTGAATCGGAGGTCCGGAAGTCCTCCAACGGCGGAAAATGCGGAGAACTCTGCATTCTGCCTTGTGTTAGCGCAGGAACTGCTGTTTTGTCTGCGTTAACCGGTTAACCCAGGGCGTTAACCGGTTAACACTGTTATATTTTGTGGAAATGTGCTGTTTTACCTGCGTTAACCGGTTAACCCAGGGCGTTAACCGGTTAACACTGTTGCGTTTTGCCAGAAAGTGTGTTTTGTCCTGCGTTAACCGGTTAACCCAGGGCGTTAACCGGTTAACACTGTTGGAAATTTGAAAAATTGATATTTTTAATGTTGTGAACCTAATTGGTGATTGGCCTATTATAGTTAATTGTGATGAGTAATTTTGTTGGATTTATGTTATGAAGTGTTGATACAAGTATGTTGCTGAGTTGTTCCGTGTACGGAAAATTGTTGAAAATACTGAGTTGCAGGCTTGGTGAGCCAAAGTTGATTATAAGTTGATGTTGTTGAAAACATTGTTGTATTGCTATTATTATTATGTTGTCGACAGTTTAAAGTCGTGTATGCCATGTACATTCATATGCATTAAGTCGGAGCTTTGCTCACACCACGTTGGCCTGGATTGGCAAATTTTAAGTTGAAAGTTGAAGGCTTATGCCTTGATGCCCAATAAAATGGCAATGATTTTAAGTTGGGAGTTTTACTCCGAATGGTACCACATGCATGACGAGTCGAGTCTCATTAGAGTTGCATTTTGTTGGCTTGTTGTATGGATATTTAATTTAATTGAGGAGTGGAATTGTGTTGATATTAAGTATGATGTTTGAGTTGATGTGCCGTTACTGGATGTATGTTACGATTAGGGTGATGAAATGTGTGAATTTACTTAGCATTACATGATGATTTATAATGCTTATTATATCGATTGAGGAACTCACCCTTACAACTATTTTTCAGGTAACGAACAAATAAGTTGAGTGGAAGCTAGTGCTTGGAGTCTAGTGTAGTCTACTTAGAGGGTCGTGCTCTGATAGATGTAACATCGGGACGGGATGTTTTAATTGTTTTATTGTTGGTTGTTGAACCTTTTTACCTGTAATATGTTATATGTTTTGAATGGTTAGTTGATTTCTATCCGCTGCGAATTATGCAAGAAAATGTTTATTTTGATTAAATAAAGAGCATGACAGTTATTATGGTGTGAAGTAGTTGTGTGACACCCTTGGTGCATAATTACTCTGATATATATATTTGTTGTTTTTATTAAATAATTGGGGTATTTTAGAAGGGTGTTACATTAGTGGTATCAGAGCCTGGTTGGTCTGTCCGGCCAGTTGTCGTGTCGTTACTGTCTAACAATTGTGTATTGTTACTAATCTAACTTTTAAGTTGTGTTGTATTGATAAGTTGAAATGGCTGGAAGGAATGACGCTGCAATGGCTGCCGCAATGCAAGCGATGGCACAAGCTGTGCAGAACTTGCCAAATGCTGGTGGTGATGCTGGATCACGTAGCTTGGCGACTTTTCAGAGAGAGAATCCGCCGATGTTTAAAGGGAAGCATGATCCAGATGCAGCCTTGGGATGGTTGAAAGAGATTGAGAGAATCTTCCGTGTTATGGATTGCACTCCAGCTCAGAAGGTTCGGTATGGTACTCACATGCTAGCAGTCGAAGCTGATGACTGGTGGCTAGAGACTCACGAGAGGTTGACCGTGGCAGGTGAAGTCATTACTTGGGATGTATTCCGCAGGGAATTCATGAGAAAGTATTATCCGGAAGATGTCCGTGGTAAGAAGGAAATTGAGTTCCTTGAGCTGAAGCAAGGAAACATGTCTGTCACTGATTATGCTGCAAAATTTGTGGAGCTGTCCAAATTTTATCCTCATTACACTGGTGCTGGTGCTGAATTTTCAAAGTGCATCAAGTTTGAAAATGGACTGCGCTCTGAAATTAAGAAGGCTGTTGGGTATCAGAAGATACGCATTTTTACTGAATTGGTTGATAGCTGCAGGATATTTGAAGAAGACAATAATGCTCATTACAAGATTGTCAGTGACCGCAGGGGCAAGCAACATCAAAACCGTGGAAAGCTGTATGATGCTCCAGTGGGAAGAGGGAAACAAGGAGCTGCTCCGGCTCAGAGGACCAGTAGGGGAGGTGCTCCTGCTGGTATAGTTTGCTTCAAATGTGGTCAGGCTGGTCATAAGAGTAATGTATGCACTGCTGAAGTAAAGAGATGTTTTCGTTGTGGTAAGACTGGTCATGCAATAGCTGATTGCAAGCACAAGGAAATGATTTGTTTTAATTGTGGCGAAGAAGGGCATATTGGAAGTCAGTGTCAGAAGCCAAAGAAATCTCAGACGGGGAAGGTGTTCGCATTGACCGGAACTCAAACCTCCAGTGAGGACAGACTTATCCGAGGTACGTGTTATATTAATGGCTTTCCTCTTGTAGCTATTATTGACACAGGTGCGACTCATTCCTTTATATCTTTGGATTGTGCTGTGAAACTTAAGTTAGAGATATCTGAGATGTTTGGTAGTATGGTAATTGATACTCCTGCGAAGGGTTCAGTGACTACTACTTTGGTTTGTTTAAATTGTCCTTTGAGTATTTTTGGTAGAGACTTTGGGATGGACCTAGTGTGTCTTCCACTAGTGCAGATTGATGTTATTCTGGGTATGAACTGGTTGGTGTTCAACCGAGTTTCTATCAATTGTTTTGATAAGACGGTGGTCTTTCCTGAGATTGAGGAGGGAAAGAGTTTGTTTCTATCAGCAAGGCAAGTGAATGAGGAAGTAGCTGATGGGGCAGAGTTGTTTATGCTGTTAGCGACTTTGGAGGCTAAAGATAAACTGGTGATTGGCGATCTAGCCGTGGTGTGTGATTTTCCTGATGTGTTTCCGGAAGAGGTGAATGAATTACCGCCAGAGCGCGAAGTGGAGTTCTCGATTGATTTGGTACCTGGTACTAGGCCGATATCGATGGCTCCGTACCGTATGTCTGCTGTTGAGTTAACTGAATTGAAGAGTCAGTTGGAAGATCTGTTGGATAAGAAATTTATTCGTCCGAGTGTGTCACCGTGGGGTGCACCAGTGCTATTGGTTAAGAAGAAAGAAGGTACTATGAGGTTGTGTGTGGACTACAGGCAACTGAATAAAGTGACGATCAAGAATCAGTATCCTTTGCCGAGGATTGATGATTTGATGGATCAGTTGGTTGGTGCAAGTGTGTTCAGCAAAATAGATTTGAGATCTGGGTATCATCAGATCCGTGTGAAAACCGAGGATATTCAGAAGACTGCTTTCAGAACAAGGTATGGACATTATGAGTATTCTGTAATGCCTTTTGGTGTGACTAATGCGCCTGGAGTATTTATGGAGTATATGAATAGGATTTTCCATCCGTACCTAGACAAGTTTGTTGTGGTGTTTATTGATGATATTTTGGTGTATTCGAAATCTGAAGAAGAGCATGCTGAGCATTTGAGAGTGATTTTAGAAGTTCTCCGAGAAAAGAAGTTATTTGCTAAATTGTCCAAGTGTGAATTTTGGTTAGGAGAGGTGAGTTTTCTTGGTCATGTGATTTCAAGAGGCGGCGTTGCTGTTGATCCTTCTAAGATAGAAGCGGTATCTAAGTGGGAAGCTCCGAAGTCTGTTGCTGAGATTCGAAGTTTCCTTGGTTTGGCTGGTTATTATAGGAAGTTCATTGAGGGATTTTCTAAGTTGGCGTTACCATTGACGATGTTGACTAGGAAGGGGCAAGCGTTTGTTTGGGACTCAAAATGTGAAGAAGGTTTCCAAGAGTTAAAGAGAAGGTTAACTACTGCTCCTATTCTGATATTACCGAGTTCGTCAGAACCATTTGAAGTTTACTGTGATGCTTCATTGTTGGGTTTGGGTGGCGTGTTGATGCAGAATAAGCAGGTTATAGCTTATGCTTCGAGACAGCTGAGGGTTCATGAGAGGAACTATCCGACGCACGATTTAGAGTTGGCGGCTGTGGTGTTTGTTCTGAAGTTATGGAGGCATTACTTGTACGGGTCAAGATTTGAGGTTTTCAGTGACCATAAAAGTTTAAAGTATTTGTTTGATCAGAAAGAGCTGAATATGAGACAGAGAAGATGGTTAGAGTTTCTGAAGGATTATGACTTTGGTTTGAATTACCATCCGGGTAAAGCAAACGTAGTGGCTGATGCATTGAGTCGGAAATCATTACATATGTCTATGCTAATGGTTAAGGAATTGGATTTAATTGAGCAGTTTAGAGACTTGAGTTTGGTGTGTGAGAGTACTCACAATAGTGTTAAATTGGGAATGTTGAAGTTAACAAGTGGTATTCTGGATGAGATCAGAGAGGGTCAGAAATCCGATGTGCTTTTGGTTGATAAGTTGACTCTAGTGAATCAAGGTCAAGGTGGTGAATTCAGAGTTGATGAGAATGATGTTTTGAAATTTGGTAATCGGGTGTGTATTCCGGATGTTGCCGAACTTAAGAAGAGTATTCTTGAAGAAGGACATCGTAGTGGGTTGAGTATTCATCCTGGAGCTACGAAGATGTATCACGATTTGAAAAAGTTATTTTGGTGGCCGGGAATGAAAAGAGAAATTGCGAGTTTTGTTTATTCTTGTTTGACTTGTCAGAAGTCAAAGGTTGAGCATCAGAAGCCGTCTGGGCTAATGCAACCGTTGGCTATTCCAGAGTGGAAGTGGGATAGTATCAGTATGGATTTTGTTTCTGGTTTACCGAGGACAATTAAGAATTTTGAATCTATTTGGGTGATTGTTGACAGATTGACAAAGTCGGCTCATTTCATTCCGATCAGAATGGACTATCCGTTAGAGAAATTAGCTGAGTTGTATATTGAGAAAATTGTAAGTTTGCATGGTATTCCGTCGAGTATTGTTTCGGACAGAGATCCTAGATTTACATCGAAATTCTGGGAAGGTTTACAGAAGGCTTTGGGAACTAAACTGAGATTGAGCTCTGCATATCACCCGCAGACTGATGGTCAGACTGAGAGGACGATTCAGTCATTAGAGGATCTTTTGAGAGCTTGCGTTTTGGAAAAGGGAGGTGCTTGGGATTGTTATTTACCTTTGATTGAGTTTACCTACAACAATAGTTTTCATTCGAGCATTGGTATGGCGCCGTTTGAAGCTTTGTATGGTAGGAGATGTCGGACACCGTTATGTTGGTATGAGTCCGGTGAGAGTGCTGTGGTTGGACCAGAGATTGTTCAACAGACTACAGAAAAGATTAAGATGATTCAGGAGAAGATGAGAATTGCTCAGAGTCGTCAGAAGAGTTATCATGATAAGAGGAGGAAGTCACTTGAGTTCCGAGAGGGAGATCACGTGTTTCTTCGTGTTACTCCGATAACTGGGGTTGGTCGAGCTTTGAAGTCAAAGAAGTTGACACCTCGATTTATTGGCCCTTATCAGATTTTGGAGAGGATAGGAGAGGTAGCCTATCGTATCGCTTTACCGCCGTCACTTGCGAATTTGCATGAGGTTTTTCATGTGTCTCAGTTGAGGAGGTACATTCATGATCCGTCGCATGTAATCCAAGTAGATGATGTACAGGTAAGAGATAACCTGACTGTTGAAATATCGCCTATGAGGATTGAGGATCGAGAGTTGAAGCAGTTGCGGGGTAAAGAGATTGCCTTAGTGAAGGTAGCTTGGGGAGGACCAGCAGGTGGCAATGTGACTTGGGAACTGGAGAGTCAGATGAAAGAGTCTTATCCAGAGTTATTTGCTTGAGGTATGTTTTCGAGGACGAAAACTCTTTTAGTGGGGGAGAGTTGTAACACCCCGAATAAAATAAGAGGATTATTTAAATTAAGTTAATAATATATTTATTAATTTAGTTAAATAAATTGAATTATTGGATTATTATTATTATTATTTGGAATAATAATTAGTGGAAAATATATAAGTTGGAATAAGAGAAAAGGGTTTTCATTTTTGGTAAAGAGTTTTCACGTGGAACAGAGAAGCGGCTGAAAGGTGAAAAGTGGAGAAAGGGCAAAGAGGAAGAGCTAGAGAGCAAAGGTTGAAGAACGGAAAAGCTTGAAGCTTAGAGGTTGCCGGATTATCTCAGGTAATGAGGGTTTATCGTCGTTTAATGGGTATTATAGATTAACATGTCATGGGTAGTGATAAACCGTTGGAGTGACCCTAATTGGGATGTTGAATGCTGAAATATTGTGATGAATAAGTTGTATTAAAGCTGTAATTGAGTCCGTAATTGTGTGAGTCGTGTTCCCCCGAACGTATAGCTTTTTACGGAAATTGAATCGGAGGTCCGGAAGTCCTCCAACGGCGGAAAATGCGGAGAACTCTGCATTCTGCCTTGTGTTAGCGCAGGAACTGCTGTTTTGTCTGCGTTAACCGGTTAACCCAGGGCGTTAACCGGTTAACACTGTTATATTTTGTGGAAATGTGCTGTTTTGCCTGCGTTAACCGATTAACCCAGGGCGTTAACCGGTTAACACTGTTGCGTTTTGCCAGAAAGTGTGTTTTGTCCTGCGTTAACCGGTTAACACTGTTGGAAATTTGAAAAATTGATATTTTTAATGTTGTGAACCTAATTGGTGATTGGCCTATTATAGTTAATTGTGATGAGTAATTTTGTTGGATTTATGTTATGAAGTGTTGATACAAGTATGTTGCTGAGTTGTTCCGTGTACGGAAAGTTGTTGAAAATACTGAGTTGCAGGCTTGGTGAGCCAAAGTTGATTATAAGTTGATGTTGTTGAAAACATTGTTGTATTGCTATTATTATTATGTTGTCGACAGTTTAAAGTCGTGTATGCCATGTACATTCATATGCATTAAGTCGGAGCTTTGCTCACACCACGTTGGCCTGGATTGGCAAATTTTAAGTTGAAAGTTGAAGGCTTATGCCTTGATGCCCAATAAAATGGCAATGATTTTAAGTTGGGAGTTTTACTCCGAATGGTACCACATGCATGACGAGTCGAGTCTCATTAGAGTTGCATTTTGTTGGCTTGTTGTATGGATATTTAATTTAATTGAGGAGTGGAATTGTGTTGATATTAAGTATGATGTTTGAGTTGATGTGCCGTTACTGGATGTATGTTACGATTAGGGTGATGAAATGTGTGAATTTACTTAGCATTACATGATGATTTATAATGCTTATTATATCGATTGAGGAACTCACCCTTACAACTATTTTTCAGGTAACGAACAAATAAGTTGAGTGGAAGCTAGTGCTTGGAGTCTAGTGTAGTCTACTTAGAGGGTCGTGCTCTGATAGATGTAACATCGGGACGGGATGTTTTAATTGTTTTATTGTTGGTTGTTGAACCTTTTTACCTGTAATATGTTATATGTTTTGAATGGTTAGTTGATTTCTATCCGTTGCGAATTATGCAAGAAAATGTTTATTTTGATTAAATAAAGAGCATGACAGTTATTATGGTGTGAAGTAGTTGTGTGACACCCTTGGTGCATAATTACTCTGATATATATATTTGTTGTTTTTATTAAATAATTGGGGTATTTTAGAAGGGTGTTACAATACACACTCAGACGAGTTTCTCTTGAAAATATTATGGGTTGATGAGTCAATCATCCTAACTTATAATATCTGATAGATGGGATCACGACTCTGGGAACTTTTTAGAACATGCTCTACAGGTTTTATCCTTAGTACGCTCCTTTTGGTATGGTTCTTAACCCGACTCCATGCTCGTGACTCGCAACAAACCCTTTGATTCTCGGTTGATCCAATCAGTCTCATCAATATCAATGGAACTTGGGTGTTGATAAGGTGAAAACCATAATCCACCAAAATGGATGATTGATCTTGAAGATGACTTGATCCATCCCTTAACCTTTGCTTGTGTTTGCCTTGTGTGTGATCCCTTTGTGTGTGATTTTTGCATTCATGCATACATGCGCATCATAACATTCATCATAGAAAAATAAATTTCAAGGAAATTAAGGTCTTATTTGCAAATATTTTCAGACCATGGATTGTGGACGAAGGAACACTAAGAAGTACAATTTCAGATGTCCTGATTTAAAAGAGTTAAGGAAGTTGTCATCCTTTGTATTAGATCCTTTGGACTTCAAGCGGCGTCATGGGAAACTTTTGTCCATACTGTCTACTGATGTGGTTGAAGGACTTCTGACTGTGTTGGTTAAGTTAGATGACCCTCTTTATCGGTGCTTCACTTTTCCCGATTATCAACTTGTTACCCATATTGGAGGAGTATGCCCATCTCTTGGGTATACCCGTATCTAACAAGGTACCTTTTAGTGGATTGGAGGAGATCCCGAGATCTCACGTCATAGCCGAAGCTCTTCATCTGAAGAAATCTGAGATTGATGCTCATTTGGGGAAGAAAGGAGGTATTCTTGGGTTGACTTCTAAGTTTCTCATTGGTAGAGCTACTTTTTTTGCTCAAGCCAGTAGCATGGATGCTTTTGAAGCTATCTTTGTATTTCTCATCTATGGTTTAGCTTTGTTCCCTAACATTGACGGTTTTGTTGATGCTAACGCCATTAGAATCTTCTTGATTGGGAATTATGTTCCAACCCTGTTGGGTGACATGTACTTCTCTCTGCATTTGAAAAATTCTAAAGGTGGCGGGACTATTGTGTGTTGTGTTCCTCTTCTGCACAAGTGGTTTATTTCGCACTTGCCTCAGACGCATGCTTTCTTGGAGAACCAATAATGTCTATATTGTTCCCAGAGACTTATGTCTCTCACTAATGATGATATTGATTGGTATGATTTTGCATTAGGTAGCTTGGATATTATAGACATTTGTGGTGAGTTCTCTAATGTGCCTCTCATTGGTATACATGGAGGAATCAACTACAATCCTGAATTGGCTCGTCGTTAACTTGGGTTCCCCTTGAGAGATAAGCCTAATAACATTTTGTTAGAATGTCTATTCTATCAGGAGGGTAAAGATCCCCAACATTTGAAAAATAGAATGGTGTGTGTTTGGCACAATGTGCATAGGAAAGGAACCAAGAGAGAGATTTGTGGGAAGAGCGATTACGTGCTTTGAACCAAAAGCAGGAGGAGTTACGGCTTGATTAGAAAGATAAAGATGCACTTATTGAGATTCTTGAGGAGCACGCCGTGAAGAGACAGAGAGAGCCAAAGGATTTATTTTCCTCTAGCACGCCTCCACCTTCCGGTGCTTGGAAGAAGATTGTTGATCAGCTTGACCTCGAGAAGGCTCAGATGAAGATGTCCTTTGAGTCTGAGATTCGGCATTCGAAGGAAGTATGCTCCCATAGCCAGATCATCTGATGCAGTTGCTAGGGATCCTTAGGATGATAGTTTCCTTTTCTCTTGTATTTGTATTTTGGTTTATGAAATTGTACTCAGTGTAATCCTTCCAAATTTCATGAATAAAAAGATATTTTATGATCAATTGAATTATTATTATTGTTGATTATTTTTATATTTGCAAATAAGACTTCATGTGTTCCTTGAAATTAAAAACAATAAAAAACATTGCATTTCATGTATCATTTGCATAACAGGTTTCTTCCTCCAGGTGTCTTATCAGTTCTTCTTTTATGTATCAGCTAAGCTAACTCATCACTACAACACCCGAGTTAATTGACTAAGAAGAATGGAGCATCTAGAGCAAGAAAACAGAGAGTTGAAGGATGAGATCGCCAGACTCACAACACTGATGGAGTCTGTAATGGTTGCTCAGAACCAATCATCTCAGCCTCCTGCAACTCCTCCTCCTCAGAGGACTGTAATTTCAGAAATTGCTTTATCATCTATACCTGTCATTGCTAGCCAATCTGCACCTACAATGCATGCTGGGTTCCCTTGGGGGATGCCACCAAACTTTGTACCTAAAGGGTATGTGCCTACATTTGCTTCTCTGTCGGCATCTAGCCCGGTACTGTTTGTGCCTCCTCCTATTGTTCATACTCTTCCTCGTGTCGAGGAAACCATTTACCACTTTGAGTTGTCTGAAGGTCCAGATGTATATGAGAAGATGGATGAGATGAAGGATTATTTTCTTGAGTTGAGAAAGGAATTGAAGACCCTGAGAGGGAAGGATTTATTTGGCAAGAGTGTTGTTGAACTGTGCTTAATTCCTAATGTCAAAATTTCGATGAAGTTCAAGGTCCCAGACTTTGAAAAATACAAAGGGAATACCTATCCATTGAGTCATCTTGTCATGTATGCTAGAAAGATGTCTACTCAAACTGATAATGATCAACTTCTTATTCACTACTTCCAGGATATTCTGACTGGAGCTTCCCTCATATGGTATATGGGCATGGACAGTGCTAGCATCCGTACTTTCAATGACTTGGGTGAGGCCTTTGTCAAGCAGTATAAGTACAATGGTGATATGGCGCCAGATATAGATCAGTGGAGATCAATGTCTCAAAAGGACAAATAGACATTTAAAGAATATGCTCAAAGATGGAGGGAGTTAGCTGCCCAGATTAGGCTACCTTTAGAGAAACTGAGATGACCGCCTTTGGAAGTAAAATAGATGACCAAGATTTTCTTGAAAATGCTGAGTTCATTTTATTATGAACGTATGATTTCAAGTTCCCCCAATGATTTTACTGAGATGGTAAACATGGGGATGAGATTAGAGAAAGGAGTTTGTGAAGGACATTTATCCAAGGACGAAGCGACGACGAGCAAGAAGTATGGCGATAGCTTCTCCAAGAAGCAGGAAGGAGAAACTAATACGGTATCAGGAGGGAGGCAGAGGAAGCCTCATGTGAGGAAAAGTTCCCAATCCCGTCAACATCAACACCATGTATCATCCATAATTCCAGTTTTTTCCAACAACTCAACCAATCAATCAGTTCCAATTCAACAACAACATCAACAACAATCGCAACAACGTACCAACTACAACAACAACAATCATTAGCAAAACTATGAGAGGAAGAAGGTCTCTTTTGACCCTATTCCTACGACATATGCAGAGCTATATCCATCCTTGATAGTCAAGAATCTCATCCAACCAAGGAACCCTCCTCAAATTCCTGAGCCACTACCATGATGGTTGAAAACCTAATCTTCATTGTGCTTTTCACCAGGGAGATCCTGGTCATGATATTGAGAATTGTTATCCACTAAAGCATGAAGTTCAGAAGCTTGTCAAGAGTGGTAGGGTGTCCTTTGAGGATAGAGCGCCGAATGTCAAAGCCAACCCATTGCCTGCTCATGGTAACACTTTTGTGAACATGGTAGACGACTGTCTTGGAAATTTTAGGGTATTTGATGTTCTTCGTATTCGTAGGTCCTTGGTGTAGATTCACAAGTATTTATACATGGTGAGCCATTGTGAACACGACAATAATGGTTATGTTATTTGCAGTGTGAATCCTCGTGGCTGTGTAATTGTCAAAAGAGATATTCAAAGCTTGATGGATGAGAATATTATTTAGGTTCAACCGTCAAGGTATATAGGAGATGATGTGAATGTCATCGTGCCAGTGTTCAAGACCCCTGAGCGGGTAGTTGTTCAATATGATAGCAGCAACATCAATAATGTCAATAGATCAGTATCGTTGTTGGTTATACGGTTAGCGGGCCCTGTCCTCTATACATCCGATAAAGTTGTGTCATACAAATACAATGCCATCATGATAGAGAATGTTCAAGAGGTTCCCCTTCTAGTTGCAGATTCAATGGTGAATATTGCGGATATAACAAAGGTGACCCATAACGGTCGTGTGTTCAGTCTGGTGTTTCCAAAGGTTGTGGAAGATATGTCAGTAGGTAAGAAGGCAGAGAATCCTGCAGTTGATCCAGTTAGTACTCCAACGTGTCAGTCTGGTGAATCCATCAAGTTGAAGGCTAATGATGATGATAAAGTGTAGCACTTAATTAAAAAAAGTGAATTTAATATGGTGGAACAGTTGCTTCAAACGCTGTCAAAAATTTATATGTTGTCATTATTGATGAATTCTGAGGCACACATAGAAGCTTTGCAGAGGGTGATAGAGCAAGCATATGTGGAACATGATGCTACTATGGAGTTTGACCACATTGTTGCCAACATCACTTCTTGTAACAATCTGAGCTTCTGTGATGAAGAACTTCCTGAGGTAGGTAGAAATCACAATTTGGCGCTCCATATTTCGATGAATTGTAAGGAGGATGCTTTGTCCAATGTTTTGGTCGATACATGATTGTCATTGAATGTGTTGCCAAAATTAACTTTGGCAAGACTCTCCTATCAAGGAACCTCGATCAGGTACATTGGCGTGGTTGTGAAAGCGTTTGACGGTCCTCGTAAAACTGTCATTGGAGAGGTGGACCTCCCAGTTAAGATAGGTCTGAGTGATTTCTAAATTACTTTTCAGGTGATGGATATTCACCCGACCTACAGTTGTTTGTTAGGAAGGCCATGGATCCATGAAGCTGGAGTTGTAACGTCTACTCTGCACCAAAAGCTAAAATTTGTGAAGAACTGCAAGCTTGTTGTTGTTGGTGGGGGAGAAAGCATTATTGGTAAACCATTTGTCATCCTTTACTTATCTTGATATTGAGGAAGAAGTTGGAACACCGTTCCAAGCTTTGTCTGTTGCTGATGAATTTAAGAAGGCTGGGGCACCCATGTCTTCTTTGAAGGATGCACAAGAGGCTATTCAGGATGGAAGCACCGATAAGTGGGGCCGCGTTATAGAAGTCGTTGAGAATAAGAATAGAGCAGGGTTGGGATTTCAGCAAGGGTATTCAACGCCAATGTCACGGATATGCAACCAGTTTTCCGTAGTGGAGGGTTTATTCATGAGGATGATCAACACTCATCTGCCATTATTGAAGACAGTGATGAAGACGAAGCTTGCGCCAACTTTGTGGCTCACGGTCAGACTTGCAACAACTAGATTGTTGTTGATGTTCCTATTGTTATGCACCATTCTAAGTAATTTGATTTCATGATTTTAAGAAAAATCCTTCTCCTATGCCTAAGGGAGAAGTGAACATTGTTGGGCATTTTCCTTATTATCATCAATAAAATACAATTTTTATTCATCCACATCTATGATGTTTTATTTTTACCTTTTTTCTTTTTCTGAAAATGGTAATCACAAAAAACATAAATAAATAATAATCTTTCCATCTGCATAATATTTGTTTGCACTTCACTTCTCTAAAATCAAAATATCAAATCATTATGTAGGTTGGTTCTCAAACCCATTGAATGTAATGATCCTACTCCCTCTCCAAACATTGATTTCCCTGTGTTTGAAGCTGAGGAAGAGAATGATGATGAAGAAGTATCTGATGAATTATCCTGTTTGCTTGAGCACAAGGAAAAAGCCATTTAGCCATTTGAAGAGAAGATTGAATCAGTCAACTTCGGTTCTGAGGACGATGTGAAGGAAGTCAATATTGGGTCTCAACTGTGTCCAGAAGCTAAGAAGGGGTTGGTTGATCTTCTTCGAGAGTATTATGATGTGTTTTCTTGGTCCTATCAAGATATGTCTGGTTTGGATTCTGAGATTGTGGAGCATAGATTGCCTTTGAATCTAGAATACCCTCCAGTCAAGTAGAAGTTGAGAAGAACTCATCCTGATATGGCAGTAAAGATCAAGGAGGAACTACAGAAACAAATTGATGTTGGATTCCTTGTTACCTCCGAGTATTCGTAATGGGTCGCCAATATTGTGTCTGTTCCTAAGAAGGATGGAAACATCCGTATGTGTGTTGATTACAGAGATTTGAATAAAGCCAGTCCAAAAGATGATTTTCCTCTGCCACACATTGATATGTTGGTAGACAATACAACTAAATTCAAAGTCTTTTCGTTTATGGATGCATTTTCCGGTTATAATCAAATCAAGATGGCACCCGAAGATATGGAGAAGACCACATTCATTACACCCTAGGGAACATTCTGTTATAGAGTGATGCCTTTCGGTGTAAAGAATGCTGGTGCAACATACCAGAGAGCTATGACCACTCTTTTTCATGATATGATGCATAAAGAGATTGAGGTCTATGTTGACGATATGATTGCTAAGTCAAGTAATGAAGAAGAGCATGTTGAGAATTTGTTGAAGCTATTCCAGCATTTGAGAAAATATAAACTCCACTTGAACCCCAATAAGTGTACTTTTGGTGTTCTTTCTGGTAAGTTGTTGGGCTTTATTATCAACGAGAAGGGTATTGACGTTGATCCTCCGAAGCTCAAAGAAATACAAGAGATGCCTGCGCCAAAAACAGAGAAGTAAGTCAGGGATTTTCTCGGCCTCCTGAATTATATCTCCAGGTTTATATCGCATATGATTGCCACATGTGCGCCGATATTCAAGTTTCTTCGGAAAGATCAATCTTGTGATTGGACCGAAGATTGTCAGAAATCTTTTGATAATATCAATGAATATATGCTTGAGCCTTCGATTCTGTCTCCCCCTGTTGAAGGAAGACCTTTGATCATGTATTTAACTGTGCTTGAAGAGAGTATGGGGTGTGTTCTTGGATAACAAGATGAATCTGGAAAGAAAGAATATGCAATTTACTACCTCATTAAGAAGTTCACCGACTGTGAGACTCGGTATTCTATGCTTGAAAAGACATGTTGTGGATTGGCTTGGGCTATTAAGTGTCTGTGCCAGTATATGTTGAATCATACTACTTGGTTGATATCCAAAATAGATCCAATCAAGTACATTTTCGAGAAGCCTCCTTTAACTGGGAGGATCCAACCTATTTAAGATTATCAGTCAGTGTAGTACGATTTTCCCGACAAAGACATTTTGTACTTGAAGATGAGAGATTGTGATGAACCATTGCTTGAAGAAGGGCCAGAACCTGGTTCCCCTTGGGGCATGGTATTTGATGAAGTTGTTAATTCATATGGTAATGGCATTGGGGCAATGATTATTACTCCTCAAGGCACTCATTTTCTGTTTACAACTAGATTGACCTTCAAGTATACAAACAATATGGCTGAGTATGAAGCTTGCATTATGGGGCTTGAATAAGCCATTGATCTCAGAATAAAGTATCTTCACGTCTATGGAGATTCAACTTTGGTTGTTAATCAGATCAAATGTGAATGGGAGACGAATCAACCCGGTTTAATACCGTACATAAATTATGTGAGGAGAATATCAACTTTCTTTACAAAGGTTGAGTTTCATCATATCCCTCGAGATGAAAACCGGATGGAAGATGCTCTTGCAACATTGACTTCCATGATTGTGGTGAATTTTTGAAATGAAGTTCCTAATTTGACCGTGATGCGTCTTGATAGGCTAGCTCATGTGTTTGTTGTTGAAGAAGTCAAAGATTAAAAACCATGGTACTATGATATCAAATGTTTCCTCCAAAGTCAGATCTACCTGTCTGGGGCATCTTTGAAAGATAAGAAGACTTTGAGAAGATTAGCTGGTAACTTCTACCTGAATAGTGATGTGCTTTATAAGAGAAATTTTGATATGGTTTTGCTCAGATGTGTGGATAGACACGAAGCAGACCTGTTGATGACCGATGTCCATGAAGGTTCCTTTGGTACTCATTCCAATGGACATGTTATGAAAAAGAAGATGTTGAGAGCAGGTTATTATTGGATGACAATGGAATCTAATTGTTACAAGTTTGTGAAGAAATGCCACACTTGAATGTCATTTCCTCTTCATGGCCCTTCTCCATGTAGGGAATTGATATGATTGGAATGGTTGAGCCCAAAGCTTCAAAAGGACATCGTTTCATTCTGGTGGCTATTGACTACTTCACAAAATGGGTTGAAGTGGCATCGTATGCAAATGTGACCAAGCAGGTTGTGGTCCGATTTATCAAGAATCAGATTATATGTCGTTATGGTGTGCCAAGTAAGATCATTACTGATAATGGATTGAACTTGAATAACAATATGGTGGAAGCTCTTTGTAAAGACTTCAAGATTGCACATCATAACTCTTCTCCCTACAGACCTAAGATGAATGGGGTTGTTGACGCTGCAAATAAGAATATTAAGAATATCATTCAGAAGATGGATATGACATACAAAGATTGGTATGAGATGCTCCCATTTGCTTTGCATAGGTACCGTACATCCATCCTCACTTCAATAGGGGAAACCCCTTTCTCTCTTGTCTATGGCATGGAAGTTGTGCTCCCCGTGGAGGTTGAGATCTCGTCATTGCATGTCCTGATGGAAGCGAAGTTGACAGAAGCTTAATGGTGTCAGACCAGATATGATCAGTTGAATTTTATTAAAGAAAAGAGATTGAGTACCCCACCTTGGGGAAATCTAGGCAAAATAAGGGATTATGGCAAGTAACTACATCTGGCTGGTCCTTATCTTCGAAGAAGTTTTGAGCAGTCATCTGGTTTTGATTCACCAATCTCAACCAAAGACAAGAGCATAGTAGATTTCAAAGTTGGTAGGGAGAGTAGTGATCATTGTATTCAATGTAGTCATTTCCATGTAAATTACCACTTTAAAACTTTCTAAAGATCCATGGAGTCTCGCCATTTGCGGACCATTATTCTATTAAATAAAGTTGAGCTTTTTATCCAATTATTTTGTTTTCTTATTTGTTTCTATTTTAAAATTGAATTTTTATGGTGATAATTTCGAAATAAATAAATGAATAATCATTTTTCTTAAAAATAACAAACCATTTACTTTGAGAATAAGCGATTTCAAAAAGGAATATCAACAACAATATCAGGGATGGTAAGTCTTGATATGTGGGGAATTGTTGGTCTTCCCCGAGCAGTTTGTTTAGTAACTTGGTCCTCCCCAACAGTTCTTCGTTCATCCCCAACATGGTTGATAAGTTACTCCCCGAGCAATCTATCATCCCCGGTTGAGCTAATCTTTTGTTCCCTTTGCAATTCATCTTTCCCCAGATGAGGCGTTCATGTTTTTTCATTCCCCAATATGTGACTTGATGAATGAACCCAAGATATATGAACCTTTATTTTATCTCCAGATTCCCAATACATTTACTGGTGTGTTGTGCAGTCGTGACAATTTCTCCCCTGTTTGAGTCCTGGTCCGTTTGTTTATTGTTGATGCCTTGGAATTGGTTATTTCACAATACCCAAGAAGAATCTGATGATTATTAAAGAGTTTGGTGGTCTTTGATTTATTCCGGCAGGTCACGGCATCCCCAACAATTTGCCTGATTCCTCACTCAGAGTGTTACATTTTGAATCCTCAGCGAAGTTTCGTCTTCTGATGGAAATCCCCCCTCCATGGTTCTGAGCAGTACTGGTAGTGTCCCCTGCAAGGTTGTCTCCCATTTGATATGGTTTTGACTTAAAATTTCCTGTAGTGCTAACTTGTTAGGATCCTCGACAGATCCATCTTTATCCTCAACATGTTTGACAGTGCTCTCTTCCCCCCCTCCCCCCGCGAAGTTTGCCATGTTTGGTTGGATACATGTTCTCCATGTCTTTCCCCAGCCAAAGTTGAGTTTATTCTGAGCTACATGATTTATTTTCATCCCCAGTAGCTTCTCTAGTGGTTGTTTCCATCTTGTTGAGACTAGCCGAGTGTTTAGTAGTGATAAATCAAATCTCTGTCATTTGTATCCTTTGTGCTGTTTTGACAACATAATCATATACATACATGCATATTCAGGCATAAAACACATCATCAAATATTTCATTGTGCATTTTATCGCATTGATTTTTCTTCTGATCCCCTACTTTGGTGATATCATTTCCCCTTGCAGATTTAGTGTGTCTGTCCTCCTTCGATTGTAGAGTGTCGACCCTTTAAGTAGAAAGAGTTTATCCTTTATCATTCCCCGCCGAGTTTTTTCCTCGTGGATGATTATTATTTTAGTGTCCTCCCCTGTTCTTTACCTGGCTGGAACCACTCCCCTTGGCTTGTTGTGAAGGATCCCCCCAGAAAGTGACACTGCTGAAAGTAAAGATCGGACGCAACGTATACATCTTAACCTACACGAGTATCCTGCACATTCTGAAGTAAGAAAGAAATCGCACCAAATTAATGAGCACTATGGATCCTGTCAAAGTTGAACCAAAACAAGTGAGTCATAAAAAGCCAAACATATTAATCATCATGAGCATCATTCAGGTTTGTCTTTATCACTCTAAATTTGCGTAGACTCTCTGGGACTGTCACTGCATGATACACACACTGAGGCACGTTGTTTGTAATTAACCCCGAGCCTTTCTAGCCATCCCGAATAATTATATCCCTAGTTAACCCCCTTTGAGCCTATATCAATTTTTTTTGTTTAAACACCATAAATGTAACCGTTGGCCAAAACACTTCCTCACCCTGTTCAGAGTCATGATAATGCATTCAAAGCTGTGTTGAAAAGCTAAGTTTGGGGTAAAAACCCCAAAAGCTCTCAAAGCCCAAGAAAGTGCAAAAACAAGAGAAAAAGAAAAAAATGATGAATCGAGAAAAAGAAAGAAAAATAAAAATTCGACAACTCGAATATTCAAAAGAAAGAAGCACGGAAAAGGGCAGTCGATAAAAAAGAAATAAGAAAAGAAAACCGAGGAAATAAAAGAAACAAACACATGATGTAACATCGACTCTGAACCAAAAGCCATTTGTTTTCCTTTTTTATCCATACCTTAACCCCAGCCAAGCTACAACCCGAAAGACCTCAAAAGTGTGTGTGTTATGTGTAGGTGATGAGAAAAGAAAGACTATTCAAACTTGTGAGTGATATTGCATACTTTTAATTATGAGTGTAAACAGCTTACCCCGAGAGAATTGGTGAGAATGTGATATAAGTTGACAGGTGAAACGGTGCTTTGAAGTAGAAGTGTGAATAATGACTTACAAGGATAGGCAGGACTTGTGAAAGGAAAAGGGAAGACGTTGGCGAATGATCTCAGCAGTGGTGGAAAACATGAAGAATTCTGGGGAGTGATCATGAAACATTACTTGGGACAAGTAATGAGCTAAGTTTGGGGTTGTGATCAGTCACCATTTACATTAAGTTTTCAGTACTGATCCGACACGAAACAATGGCATTTGACACACTGTGCAAGCATTTATGGTACATTTCGAGTTAGTTTTACTTCCATCAGTTCATTTATGCGTTTTTAATCGTTGTTACGTTTTACTTTTTATTATCGTGATTTTATACGTGGGATAGTTGTGTTTTTGTCCGACAGATCCAGGTAGAAGAACCAGAGAACTCAGAACAAGACATTACGAGATTCCGGCAAGCAAAGGAGCAGAAAACCCCGATACAGGAGGCCTGACACGGCCACCCGTGTCACCTGACACGGGCCGTGTCAAGGCAAGGGAAGACAAGTGAAGGAAACAGTAGCCTGACACGGCCACCCGTGTCAGCTGACACGGGCCGTGTCAGGCAGTGCCCTCAACCGTGTCACCCCTGCCATGGGCGTGTTAGCCAAAACAGTAGGCTGGCACGGTCACCCGTGTCAGCTGACACGGGCCGTGTCAGCCCAAGCCTAAAAAATCCAGTTTTCTCGGGCTTTTCGTTCGTCGGGATTTTTAGAGACATCTTTGGACCTGTCCAACTGCTGCTGGGAATTTTCACTATAAAAGAAGGTCTTCTGCCAAAGGAAAAATCATCTTGGAATACGGCAAAACACAGTATTGTGAAGCAATCAAGTATTACAGAGATCAAGGCATTTGAAGAGCTGAAGATATTCATGAGCGGGAGCGATTGAAGATCAAAGTCATCCAATTACTTGTAATGTGTAATTTTTATCTTGAATTTGTTTTAAACAATATGAGTGGCTAAACCCCCCAATGCTAGGGGGTGTCCCTGATTTAGAATTGTAATGAATTTAAGTTTACATTTGTATTTATAATATTGTTTTTACGGTAACCTTTTGATGTGTTTATTACTTTCTCTTTCGGACCAATTGAGATTGATTTGTGGTTATCAATTAGGCTGGACCACCATTGATAAGGTTTTCATAAGGTTATTCTACAGTAGATATCACCTAGGACTAGGGATACCCTATATGAACCAGAGTATTCTTGATATTATACAGCTTAACTTCACCCTAATTGGCTATGGACATAGGAAGTAGGATAAATTGATTAAAGATTTTCTCACCAAGGACTTGGGAGAAAATACTCTTGAGAACTGGTAGTAATTGATATTTGTTGATGCATCATCAGTGACTCAGAGTTATTACAGGGATAAATCATACACCTTCCCTAGCATTGTTCCTTTTTCTCTATAAACCCTTATTTTCATCCTTCTTTACCTTTACTTTTATTATTATATTTTTACACTCAAAAACCAAATTAATACTTTTTGTTTAATTGAATGATAATTTAAACTCAATATTAACTTGCAGTCCTTGAGATCGACATTCGGGGAATTTCCCCATTATTACTATAAAAGGCAAAATAGTACACTTGCTATTTTCCAGATCAAGTTTTTGGCGCCGTTGTCGGGGACTGCCAAAAATATAAAGTATAATTTTATTTCAATTAAAATTTTATTGCTTTGCAATAAAATTATTTTTCTGTCATTTATAATTTACTAATTTGTGTATGCGAGGAGAACCCTCAGCTGAATTTCTTTTTGATGCAGAGATCGAGAGAACCCTTCACCGAAGATGCAGAGAACAAATAGTGGATTCTACAGAAGAAAGTACCTCTGATCACTCAGAAGTCAAGGAACCAATGGCTAAAGTTCCTCCAATTCCACCTCCTCCACCTCTGGAAAGACTCCTGGGTGACTATGGAGGTGCAAATGCACCGGGTGGTCGACTGACCATTGTTAACCAACCGGTGAATGTGACGAATTTTCAACTGCATCCTAGCACGATCAATCAATTGGAAAGAAAACCTCTCACCAAAAAGGTTAATGAAGATGCCAACAAACACCTGCAAAGATTTTTGACCATGAGCACCACCTTGAAAATTGATGGTCATACTGATGAAGCAAAAAAATTAAGAATGTTCCCGTTCACTTTAGCTGAAGACGCAGAAGAATGGTTCTATTCTCTTCCTACTTCTTTAATTTCAAAATCTCTCCCTCTATTCAAAAACTTATCTTTGTTTGTGCTTTTCAACTTATATATGTTTTAATGAATAGAAACCTTGTCCTTAGGCCATTGAATTTTCAAACCTTTTCTTAAATTAAACTTGTGAATGAACTTAACCATATTGACTTAAATTTCAAAAAGAAAAAAATAACTAACAACCCCATTCAAATATTTGGCCTTTTGTGCCTTTCTTGTTAAAAGTTTGTTAAATTTAATTCACCAACTTCTTTGAAACTTTTACCACGAACTACGGGGTTTTGGTCCCTCATTTTTATGTTGGTACGTAGGCGTAAGACCGAAGGTCTTGTCAAATACAAAAATATAATTAATGAATTCTTTTTGCATCCCCCCACTCTATATTTTACCAAACATCATTTAGACCAAATCACTTGCACACAAAAAAGGGCTCCCTAGGAGTACCTAGGACACTTTGGGTGCTAACACCTTCCCTTTGCATGACCAACCCCCTTACCTGTAATCTTTGACATTTTATTAGTTCTGATTTAAAAACTTCTTACATTTGGGTTTTGTTCTTACTTTTCCCTTTTCCTTTGGAAACAATAAAAGCATGGTGGTGTAAGACCCCAATTTTGACCCTAAGATCCCTCCTGTTATCTCATCATATGCATTAGCATTGAGATCACACCTTGGCGTTCTCCTTACCCCTCATTCATTGGGTTTGCATTAGGAGAGATCACCAAGCACTTTTGATTGTATCATACTTTGTTTTTTCTTTATTCACTAACCAAAATACCAAAATCATGTCAATGTATAGTTTGTTGCTTTTGTAGGTAGTGTACATGTTCACCTATGCTCTATCAAGCTCATATCTAGGGTTTAAGACCCTCAATGCAAGGAGATCAATCAAGAATTGGTCTACATTGGCTCTAAGTATCATATATGGATCCCCATGATCTTCACATGTTATTTTGATCAAGAAATCATCAGGATTTTGGAGTTGGTTTGCCTTGGAAACCCTAATTCATCTGGGTATCTTGTATAACTTCTTCAATACGTTTCCTCAATAACTGATCAAATATTTTAAGGGATACTTCACATTTAATTATCTTATGCATATATGATCCTCCATGAGTCCCAAAAGTCAAGATAATGTCAAGCTATCAAGATGGTTCATGGTGATTGACCAGAGGAAGTCAACTGGTCAAAATTGGGGTTCCCTAGACCCTATCTCCTACATTGTTTTGTCATATGAAAATGATTCCAAGAGCAACATTACTCTAAATGACATTACAAACAACTCTTATGGTGAATGATTATAGGTCATTTTGTCTAAACCCTAATTTGGAGGTCAACTTCCCAAGACCATAACTTGCTCAATTTTTATGATATAAAATCCATTCAAATTTCATGATCAAATTATAGATGTCTAATTCAACTTTGATGTTTGGAGGAAGTGCAAATTCAACTTGAAAATGCATGTGCCAAGAGGAAACCTTATAGGTCATTTTGGACCATTACCATTGAACAAGTAATTTTCCTCAACTTCTAAAATGCATAACTCCTTCATGCCAAATCCAAATTAGGTCAAATTGGTGATCAAATTTAATAGGTTTGAAAGAGATACAACTTTGATAAAGGAACTTTTCTCATTTGAATTCCCTAGAAAAAGTTATTCAAGGTGGAAGAAGTGAACATTTGACTTGGGACTTAGAAAATTTTCAAATATGTTTGATTTCCCAAACTTCCACCTCAAAATTCATCATGATCGAAGGTCCTTTGACATTTTTTGACCTATGATAAATCTCTTGGCCATTTATTTGGTGTTTTGGAAAGTTTTTAGGTTTTTCTGATAAAACATAATTTACTTTTAATGCATTTTTAATTGATTTTTAATTTGTTTAATTGAAATAATTTGTGTTGAGCCATTTTTATTGACTTGCGGAGTTTGACTATTGTGTTTGGGCCTTGGTCAAGGTTGATTTGACTTTTGTCGGATTAAAATAATTGGATTTAGGGGATTGATGAAATGTACATTTAATCTCCCAAAATGAATGAATGATTTTAATTTGATGAAATTCATCCCATGACCAATTTGTGTTTGTCTCCTTTCCCTTCCCTCTTCATCTTCAATCCCTTTGTATACCACTCCTCTCATTGGACAGTGACATCTCAATATCCTGAGGCTAATTGGTTCCTGGACCAATACAAGTATGGATGAGATTAGGTCCACCCTTTGATCATTTTCTTTGTGTGTGTGGTATGTTTTAGGAGAATGAATCATTATACCATATCTCTAACATGCATTAACACCAAAAAATTTATTGCCCGACCTCAAATAGTTGTGACTTCTACATAAGTCCAATTACGATTGCTTAACATAGCGCTAAATTTTGACATAAAAGGCATATCATTCTAGTAAGTGAGATTGTAAGTCTCCCCCTTTCATGGTATTGTGTGGAAACTTGGCCTTTTTTCATTCCTTTGGAAGATGTCTTGGTTCAAGGATCCATGCTTGTGAATAGAGGGTTGAGTGTTCTCCAAAGAATGACTTAAATAGTTGAAAAGCAAAAATTCACTAACATCTAATTAACTAACATTTGACTAACTTTTAATTTCAAGCCATTTACTTTTATGCACTTTAAATTCAAGCCTTTTATCATTTGCCATTATACATATCATTTGACTTGTTTATGATTATGTCATTTTTACTTTGCTCACTTGAGCCATATATTGTGATTGTATATACTTGTTTGTGTATTTTGTTTGTGTTTGTGGTCCTAGGACCTTAAAGTACATAATAAACAACAAAAAACCCTAAAAATGTTTGTGTGGACTATTCGATTTGATTTGAGCTTTGGACTTAGAATTAGGCAACATTCCCTATTGTAAGACCCCGATTTTGACCCTAAGATCCCTCATGCTATCTCATCATATGCATTGGCATTGGGATCATACCTTGGCACCCTCTTTACCCCTTACTCTTTGGGTTTGTTTTGGGAGAGATCACCAAGTACCATGTGATTGTATCATAATTTTTATTTTATCATTTACTAACCAAAATACCAAAAATATGTCTTTGCATTTGTCTACTTCATTTGTAGGTAAGGCACATGATCACCTTTGATCCATCAAGTTCACATCTAGGGTTTAAGATGCTCATTGCTAAGAGCTCAACCAAGGAATGATCCACAATGGCTCTAGGCATCATATATGAGTCCTCATGATCTTTACATGTTATTTTGATCAAGATTTCTTCAAGAGTTTGGAATTGGTTTGCCTTGGAAACCCTAGTTCATTTGGGTATCTTGTGTAACTTCTTCAATAAGCTTCTTCACTAATTGATCAAATATTTCAAGGGGGAATCTCAAATTTCATCATCCTATGAGTATATGATCTCCCAAGAATCCAAAAAGTCAAGAGAATTGTAAGTTAGCAAGGTGGTTCATGGTAGTTGACCAGAGAAAGTCAACTGGTTAAAACTGGATTCCCCTAGACCCTAAATGACATTCCAAACAACTTTTATGTTGAGTTTTAGATCTAATTTTTCTTGGAAAGTCATTTTTTATGTTGAAAGATTATAGGTCATTTTGTCTATACCGTAATTTGAAAGTCAACTTCCCAAGGCCATAACTTTCTCAATTTTTATGAGATAAAAGATTTCCAAGTTGAACAATAAAATTCAAGGTATCTACTTAAACTTTTATTTTTGGAGGAAGAGCTAATTCAACTTTTATGAGCATGTGATATAAGGATACATTATAGGTCATTTTGGACCAATACCATTGAACAAGTGATTTTCCTCAACTTCAAAAATTCATAACTCATTCATCCCAAATTCAAATGAGGTCAAATTTGTGACTATTTTAAAGTTTTTTTTGAAAGATATACAACTTTGATGAAGGCATTTTCCTAATTTGAAGCTCACATAAAAAGTTAGCCAAGGTGGAATAATTGAACATATGGTTTAACACTTAGAAATTTTTTTGACATGTTGAAAATTTCCAAACTTCCACCTCAAACTTCATTGTGATACAAGCTCCAAATGGAAACGTGTTCAACATAAGAGTTATTCCTCTTGATCTAACCTTTCCAAAGAGTCCAAATTCATTTATTTTGGACATGTTTTGAGGGGTCTATGCATGGTCTGAACATGGCTGCATCAATTGGCAAGGATCAATATTCAAACATCAATACACTTTTGCATTGCATCACAATCCACATTCAAACTTAATTACACTTGCATATGGACTGAATTGAGTAGCTTCATGGGTCTGTACACACCCATGCAAGCATGCACTTCACTTTGCCAAATTTGGAAATATTTTGAAAAGTGCAAATAACACTTGCTTGAGCTATAAATAAAAGGCCCCTGGCATCAGAAAGAGGATCTTTGCGCGCCACCTTTGCCTCCCACACTTGAAACCCTAACATTGGAAAGGAAAACCTAAGAAATTTCATTTGAAATTTGAGTTTGAATCTCACTATTTGGAGATTAAAAAACTCCAGGATCCAAAGCCTTGTACCAATCCTAAGCTACTTCTGCAAGCTTCTTGAGCAAGATCAAACACGAATTGGAGAAAGAGAGATCAAGTTATACACAACATTGAAGGTAGTTTTCCAAATTTTTCTTCTCTTCGATTCTCTTTTAATTCTCATAAATTATCTTGGATCCTTGGTTGTCTGAAGTCCTACCAATGTAGGCAAGAAGATTGAGTTGTTTTGAGGTCAAATCGAAGCAACTCAGTTCATACACCTCAAAATTCAACTCCATGTATCTCTCAATATACTTGGAGTTAGTTTGAATTGAGGTCATATTCGTGATTGTCGTACCTCAAGAAAAATGAGAGACACGACCTAAGCAAAGCGCGATCGCACGCTCGCAATGATGGACTGAACAGAGTCGCCACCGAACTTTATTTATTCCTAAAAAGGAAAAGGGAAAATATCGATAAAAACCAAGAAAGAACGACAATGATTATTGGTCGTCGCAACCAAATTAGGGTTCGGGAGTCGATTACGCAAGGGGAAGGTATTAGCACCCCTCACGTCCGTTGTACTCAACGGGAACCATTAGGTCAGTTGTGCGCGTTAATGTTAGTTTGAAATGTTAGGCTTTTCAAGTTATTAAGTGGGAAAGAAAGAATAGAAGAGAGAAGAAATGTTTTTGGATTTTTGACGAAGGACTAAACCTAAGTTTTTTATTAGTGGGCCTGACAAGATTTACAAATCCTGCTCCTACGTATCTAAACAGAGAAATCAAGGCTTACGTAGTTTTGGGTAGAAAATGTTTGTTTGTCGGTCGGTTTTAGCGAAAGCTACTTTGTGTTAAATCGACGAAAACATTGTTGGACTACCCAAAACAGGGGGAAAAAATTGCCTTGCATTGTTTTGAAACAAAGTACCTTTCATTTGAGAAAAGGTTTGAAGGGTTAATCGCACAGCGGGGAGAAAAAAATTGATTGGTTTGATGTGTTTTGAGTAATGGCGAGAACTTGGATGAGCGAGATATCCATCTCGAATCCTAGTCTCAGGAGTGCGTGGTATCCACCACGTCCCATTTCCATCTTATTTGCAAAAATGTTTAATAAGCATTAAGTGTTTTTTGAGGTTTGATTGAGAAAGGGTTTAAAGAAACCGTATTGACAAATTTAAATGATGGCGAGAGCTAAGATAGGCGAGGCATCCGCCTCGAATCTTAATCTCAGGAGTGCGTGGTATCCACCACGTTCCATTTCCATCTTTATTGAAAGGTGTTTAGATAGGAATTAAGTATTTTGAGTTTTGATTATGAAAAATGGCTTGACACTAGATCAAGCATTTGATGAGCGATTGAGAAAGATTTGAATGAGTGTTTGAGAGAAAACAAAATGGATAAATTTGGATGATGGCGAGAACTAGGATGAGCGAGACATCCGTCTCGAATCCTAGTCTCAGGAGTGCGCGGTATCCACCACGTTCCATTTCCATCTTTATTGAAAAGGTCTTAAATATGAATTAACATTTTTGAGTTTTTATTATGAAAAATGGCTTGACGTTGGATCAAGCATTTGATGAAGTGTTTGAAAGAAATGGAATAGAATGGGAAAAAGAAGTGTATTGATTTATTTATTGAGAAAATACTCGACGTTGGATCGAGTCATTATTTTTTGATTTTTTTTGGAAATGGTTGATTTTATTCTTGTATTAGTAACTAACTAAACAGTCAAGCAATAAAGAAATAAAACAGTACAAATTATTACACATCGGGGGAGTGGGGTACATTTTGTCAAATGGGGATTCAAAGTACTGGAATAATTAAATCGGATCCAAACAACAAATAATTCAATGTATGAGTGTAAGTGCAAGCGAACTGTCTCATTGTAAGGAGGCCCAAGAGTAAGCCATGTGAAGAAAATAACACAACAAGTTATATTTACAACACACTTAAAAATTAAATCAAAAAAGGTAAAATCGGGATTTGCACGGATGGAAATTGAGGGACACACAAAACCTAAATAATATTCTCAAAGCCGGTTTGCACATATTGACAACAATTGAAATGTCATATGTGATTAGTCAAAACGCGGCGAAATACTATCACTATATCGATAAAAGTAATCATGGATAAATAACAAGAAAATTGCCAAATCCATAAATTAAAAATCGATGACAAACATTAAAATCAACAAGTGTTTAAAAAAAAGAGAAAAATAAAAAATAAAAAATAAATAAATGGTTTAAAATAATAATAAAAAATGGTAATAATAATAAAAAATCTAGTAGAAAATAGAAAGTATGTTAAAAATGAGAAATGTAAGATCCCAGGGATCAAAACCTAGACCTAAGGTTTAACAAACAACATTTCTGCCACAAGACTAGAACTATTTTGTTATTCAAATATCGCCTCCATTACTATAACTATAATAAATAGGCGCTGAATATAATTAAATAACAAATATAACAGTAGCAGTAACAGTAACAATAGCAGTATCAAATAAAATGAAGATTATACGCAAAAGAAAAGTCAAATGATGAACATGGAAACACACACGGAAAAAAGAGAATTCGAGCATGTGAGTTACCGAATTACCAAGGTTGCTACCGCTTTGCGTTGTTGTTGCTGCCGGTAACGGAACTGAGTCGAATGTTGTTGTTGTTGCCTGAAGAACGTCGAGTTGTGATGGGACGGTTTCGGTTGCAGCCTTTCAGGTTGTAACAAGGGCGGCGGAGGAGAGCTTAAGGGATTAGTGGTCTTTACAGCTGAAGCGTAGAGTATGAAGGGTTATTGTTCTGTGTGAACAATCTTCTTGAATCCTCTCTTTTTCTTTTTTGAATGGTAGCCGCCAATCCAAAAAACTAGGGTTGTTGTGAATAGTAATCCCCCTTTTATATATGACCCATCTCTTTCCTCTGCTGTGTTTCCTGCTGTGTAGTGGAGGTCTGCTGTGTAGTGGAGAGGTTTGTTTGTACAGCGTCTGGGGAGTTTTGTCCTTATTCCACTTGTGGTCCCTCTTCCTCAATTCTCTCCATTTTCATTTCGCTGTTGGTAAGAAACAATTCACCACTGTAACTCACTGAATTGAAAAATTTGTTTTGGAATTAACTGATTTTGTGTGTTTGTGTCGCAGTAGCTTCGATGTGGATTGAGGTCGTTTTTGGTTCTCTGATTCTCATAATAATAACAGCAAAACGCTTGGGATTATACTCTGCATTACGAGCTTGTGATGGGCATCTTCACAAGACTGAGTTGGCCGACATGCGGAGGAGTTCCGTTAGCTTGACTTTGGTCCGTTACCAACAAAGCATTTGATGTTTGAGATTGTTACTGAGCACGCAATCTTAATGGCACTTGTTTCTGCAACATCAACTGTAGTTGCCACATTCCAGCATGGATTTCAGCACAAGAAATGAAAATATTTTCCAAACAGCATGTTTAGTAGGTTGATTTCCTTCACAAGACGTGGGGTAAGAGTTGGCACTGTAAGTATCTGCACAGAGAACATGGATACTAGTGGATATATCTTTAGAGGAAGGTCACTGCCCTCTATTTCTTTAATAATAAGATATATCTACTGGTTTTCTATTGACACTGATGTTCTTTGAGGTTTTATCATAAAGTGACAAAGACTCCTTTAAGCTGGTATTAGAATTCACCAAATGACTTCTTAAAGGGCTGTGATTTCGTTCATTATAAACATGTAGACTATCTTCAGTTCCCTCATAATCACTGTCAGAATAGGAAGTCAGACTAAGTTCTTGATCACCAAGTGATAATTCTGGTTCGCTCCAGCGTGGATCTGCACTACATGTGTCAATGCCAACTCTCTCCGTTTTTATTTCTTCCTCCAGCAATTTACCATCTTTGGAATCTCGGTCCTCTTCATCTGGATGCCAAACTTTAACCACATCAGGAATCATCTCATTTCTTTCTTGACTAGACGACTCTTTTTTCCTGAAATTAATTCCCCCACTCCAGATAAACCGTGTATGTTGCTTTTGACCGAACCAGAATCGTTGCCAGGGGATCCCTGCACCTTGATCTGTATAACAACATCAGAATCTATATCATGTCGACGCCTCACATGAATGGACGGTTGGCGCTCAAACACACTGTCCTCAACCTGTATTGCCCTTCCCTTTGGCACCTCACATTTTGAGGAACGAGATTGTAAGCTCTCTGATACAGCTTGATCAAATTGCTCCTGTGCGGATATCATAGACAAACGGTACTGCTTCCAGGTGTTTTCATCAAAACCAAAATTGAAGTAATTTGTTATGTCAGCTCTAGGAAGTCTCCACGGCTTACCAAAAGGTATTGGTCTGTACAAAAGTCGAGGCCTCTTCTCTTCTTGCTTTCAAAGAACCTGTCTGGCCATACAATTCTTAATTTGTGACCTTGTTTTATCGGAACAGTCCTGCCAACAATTGAGATCGGCCATATACTGTGTTCGAATGACAACCATAAAGCCTCTAGGAATTTAATGTCACTGCTCTGCTTACAGAAACTTCAGTTTCCGGCTTAATCATATCAAGCAAAAGATAAATAAGAGTGGCCCTTGTTACACTGAATTCGAAAACCCTGTGCTGCAACTGGTGCTTTACGAGCAGCCCGACAGTATCCAGCATCATCTTCCATGCATCTCCTTGTGCACTTCTTGCTAATGACAGAATAGGATTTGCTTCCACAATCGGCATCATCTGGCTGACCGCAGGACCCAACTGCTCAAAGTAAGGAACCGCCTCTGTCGCTGGTCTGTTGTTGTAAGCGATTACAGCATTTGCCTTTCATAAGAGATACATATATTTTGATCACATTCCTTGGGTAATTTCTCAGAAAATAAGCTTCCTGTGAGTACTTGAAGAAGTGCACCATTATTGGATGCATGGTGTGATGTGGTTACCACTCAATTCTACTTTTTCTACCGTACCATCGAAAGAATCGACATGAGGCGTGAGTGTTTCTTCAAGAATATTTGTCTCGTCAATTGTGTCGGAATTGAATTTCACCAATAATGTGTGTTTGACACTGTATAAAGTTTTAAAGCAATCACGATTTTCTAATGGCGTCGGCTTGAACTCTAAGACTCTTTTGCATCGGTATACTCCAACCGAATAGTCCGAATTTTCCCAAGGTAGAAGAGATAGCGACAAAACTGCTGGTTTGATCGGTACTTAGACGACTTTAAGTGATATCAAAGGCACTACCAAGCTTTTGCTTCCGCCGACAGTAAAGTGTGAAAGCTAGAATGCCTACTGCTGACATTGATATTGATGCCAGAACTAAGCCGACGGTAACAGACACTGTCTTTTTCGATTTCGACGAGTTTTGGCACCGAGTTATATTGCAAGGCAACTTGCAGTTTCGGGGATTTCTTTTGGCGTAACACCAACTCCTGCTCCATGAGGTTCAGGCCTGTTCTGATTGGAATGATCTGAAGCATTGCAAGCTTTCAAGGATGAAAAACCATCTCCACATAGTCCCAAATTGTATTCATACACAAATTTGTCATCTAGCCTCTTCAGAGCAGGAGGTACATTTCCAGAAAGGGTATTGTTGTGAACATCACGAACTTGAAGAAAAGGAGCATCAACAAGTCTTGTTGGAATTGAACCAAAAAGATTATTAGAGCTCAAATCTAGCCTCATCAACATTCCTAAGTCACCTAAACTAGCAGGGATAGCTCCGGCTAATTTGTTCGACTGTAGAGCAAGAACACTAAGCTTTTTCAAATCTCCGAGCTGAGTCGGTATGCTTCCTATTAACTGGTTATAACAAAGCTGCAAAACTTGTAGACTCTCCATTTTGCCAAACTCAGATGGGATTTCACCAGACAAATGATTGACATTCAAGAACAAATCACTAAGCTCGGTCAAGTTAGCAATTTCTCTAGGTATACCACCGTACAAAGAGTTGTAATGCAAGTAAAGTTTAAGTTTCATAGTACATCTCAAACTATAAACAACTACTTCAAACTGTGTGTTGGATACAATCTCTTGCGCGTAAAATCTTTGTATTATTTTTCCCAATTATGTATGTTCGGTCTTTTCACTGACATTGACAAAAGGTATGTGAATTGGCAATTTGGCTTGTGGTTTGAGTCACGCCTTGTGGCTTCAACAGTTTATAGTTGTCTACCTGCCATCATGGAATGGGCTTGTCAATAACAATGGGAAAGTACCAATCAATGCGGTCGTCAAAGATGTCTAGGACCTATACATTTTGAGTACAACTTGATTTCTCTTGAAAACAATGCAGCAAGTGGCCGGGTACGAAAAAACACAAGCCATTCACCATATCAGTAGCTCACTCCGTGTTGCCCAGTCGAATTCTATTAGGCAGAGGCCTTGTAATTAGTCCGTCTGTGATCCAACTAACTGACTCTCCATCATTTCTAGCATGATCGAATTCCCTTTCTGCATAATCTAGAGATAACTGCAGCCTCCCACCAGGTTTGTAGTCATAAAGGGATCCTCTTCCTTCAATTCCTGCATTCTTCTCTAGCCAATAGAGATAGTTGACCTGAAACAATGCCTTCAGCATATCCTGCTGTGAACAATTTTCTTTAAGCACCACACAAAATTTTCCCATCTGCTCGTACAAAAGGTAGCCTTCATTTTATAAAGTGAAAAGAGAGCAAGCACTTCCTCGTTATTCTTGATGATTTTACTGAGTTTTGATCCAAGCTACAAACGGCTTTCAATTTCTACAGCTGCAGCCTTGGCTTCATATGATAAGACAATTGGTTGTGCTTTGGTTGCAAAATATGCATTTAATATTTTACAGCTGAAAATAGTGGTTCCTCAGCATTGACCTCTTTAACAGAAGGAGCCTGACCACTCAGTAGATATTCACTGAAAACCAAACTTGCACGATAAGGATTTAAAGTCTGTATTTTAATGGACTGGTAAGACTTTAGATTGGAGTACATGTGGATCCAAGTCACGACACAAAAAGAAGCAAGAACAAGAGGTGTAGAAGAGCCTATGCAGTTACCCAGACCTATACCAAGCCCGATATTGATAACTCTGCTCGCCATTCCTTGAACTTCACCTTTAGCAATTACCTCAGCAAAACTCCTTTGAACTGCAAAACCAGCAAAGAAACAACTCCTGGTAGAAGCCTGAATCAAAGAAGCAGCAGAGCGAAAAGCACCGGCAAAAGCACCAATAGGTACAAACAAATGAGGAAAAGCAGGAGTACACATCTCCAAGCCAAAAGCAGTATTTTCAAGAAGATCAGCAAACAATCTCCACCCTTTCGGATTAACATCAAAATGCCGACCAAAATCAGACAACAAAATCTTACTGAGATACCCAATTCCATCCTTAAGCACCCAATTGATAGAAGCAGCATGATCAGACCTTGGGGAAGGAGGCACTCCAATGGCATCAATTTCGTCCCAAGTCATAGTTTCCAAGTCCAGAATATGCAGGTCATTCAAGAGAGTCCTTTTTGCATCTTAGAAACTTCATGTATTCATGTGATGAGATGTTTTTTATTTATTTATTATAAGTTATTCATATGCCATGTACATGGATGATTATGATTGAATGAATGAACGAAGTAATCGAACTATGAATGAGTATGTGGAAATTCTTGAATATGAATGGAAAATTTTCCAATGTGAATGAAGAGATATGAATAAAATTCGAATATAAAATGTAGAAATATGAATATGAAATGGAGGATATGGGTGAAATTTCTTTGAATGATGAATGAATGAAAGATCTCTCAATATGAAGTGAAGAGTTTTAAACGTGAAATGGTCATGCGGAGAAATGCAAATGACTGATTGTTGGGAAAAAAAATTCAGGGCCAAAATCGGGGTATGACAGTTGCCCCTATTTAAGCATCCTCCACCAGAGGAAAATGAAACAACACTTTTTCATCGGATCGTAGTGGGGGATGGTTAAATACCATGGAGACCCAAATTTTGAACCTGAAAAATGAAAATGTTATGATATGATATGCATGGATGCAGAATTCTTTATTTTTTTGAATTTATCTGTTAGGGACACAGTGAATCCTTAATAGGAGATGCTACTGGACAGACCAATATGTGGGGAATGTTTATGGTCCACAGGGAGACAGACAAATGGTAAAAACCAACTCGCTGGGGAAAACAATCCTGCTGGAGAATCAGACACACACTAGAGAGTACTCAAAGTGAAATTCGATGAACGACACTTAGAATACAAGAGATTTCGGCAGTAAGTTCACACATGACTTACTAAATTCGAATAAGAAAAATTTCTACAACAGGTTCATACATGACCTGATAACATTGAAATGAAAGCTCAACAACAGGTTCATACATGACCTAACAACATTGGAACAAAAGGTTCAGCAACAGGTTCATACATGACCTGACAACACTGGAATAATCAAAGAAAAAGATTCTTCAAAACAGGGTCAGACATGACCTGGTAATACTGGAATAAAGGCTCAACAACAACGGGTTCATACATGACCTAACAATGCTGGGGAATACCAAGAACTTCTGACGGCAGGTTCAGACATGACCTAACAAACTCAGAAAAATTCAAAAAGAGTATATCAACAGGTTCATACATGACCTGAAGACCAACTTGAACATTTTGAGAAAATTTCCACAACAAGTTCATACATGACTTGATGACACTGGAACAAAAGGTTCAGCAACAGGTTCATACATGACCTGACAACACTGGAATAATCAAAGAAAAATATTCTTCAACACAGGTTCAGACATGACCTGGTAATACTGGAATAAAGGCTCAACAGCAACAGGTTCATACATGACCTGACAATGCTGGGGAATACCAAGAAGTTCTGACAGCAAGTTCAAACATGACCTAGCAACATCAGAAAAATCAAAAAGGGTATATCAACAGGTTCATACATGACCTGATGACAAACTTGAACATTTTGAGAAAATTTCCACAACAAGTTCATACATGACTTGATGACACTGGAACAAAAGGTTCAGCAACAGGTTCATACATGACCTGACAACACTGGAATAATCAAAGAAAAATATTCTTCAACACAGGTTCAGACATGACCTGGTAATACTGGAATAAAGGCTCAACAGCAACGGGTTCATACATGACCTGACAATGTTGGGGAATACCAAGAAGTTCTGACAGCAAGTTCAAACATGACCTAACAACATCAGAAAAATCAAAAAGGGTATATCAACAGGTTCATACATGACCTGATGACAAATTTGAACATTTTGAGAAAATTTCCACAACAAGTTCATACATGACTTGGCAAACATAGAAAAATTCCAAAAGAGTATATCAACAGGTTCATACATGACCTGATGACACTGAAATAATCAAAGAAAAAGATTCTTCAAAACAGGTTCAGACATGACCTGGAAATACTTGACTATTCAAAGAATTTTCAACAGCAGGTTCATACATGACCTGACAAAACAGAAACATTCAAAGAATTTTCAACAACAGGTTCATACATGACCTGACAACACAGGAACATTCAAAGAATTTCAACAACAGGTTCATACATGACCTGACAAAACAGGAACATTCAAAGAATTTTCAACAACAGGTTCATACATGACCTGACAACACTTGACTATTCAAAGAATTTCAATTAACAGGTTCATACATGACCTGACAAAACAGGAACATTCAAAGAATTTTTAATAACAGGTTCATACATGACCTGACAACACTTGACCATTCAAAGAGTGCTCAATAGCAGGTTCATACATGACCTGACAACACTTGGGAAAAATCAAAGGGAGTTTTACCAATAGGTTCATACATGACCTGAGAATATTGGAAAACATACAAAACAAATTTCATCAATAGGTTCATACATGACCTGACACTTTAGAATACATCTGGTGGTTCTGGAGATTTCTCACAAGAAATTCATCCAATCACAGATTTGGAGATTCCTAAGGGAATTTATGCAAAACAAAGATAAACGGAAATCTTCTTATAAGTAGACCATCCACGCAAAAGGCTACAATGATTCTTTACAGAGAAAATCAAACAAAACCTCCAAGCTTCTGGGAATTCCTCAAGATGGTGAGTCATACATGACTTTCACGGAACCATCATGAAAGACAAGGTATTCAAAATCTCTGTATGTGCCAACAACAATTGGACTTTGACCGTAAGCAATGGATTACAACCAGATTCTTTAACGGATTTTGCCAACAACAATTGGACTTGATGAAATCCATTAGTAAACAAATATCGGCTACAACGGAGTTTGCCAGCAACAACTGGACTTGAAATGATGTTGGCGACAACCAAACTTCAGATATCAATCACAAATGTATTTACAAACAGACAGACAGTGATGCCAACGACAATTGGATTTAAAATGAGTTCTAGTAACAACCCGACCTTAAAGGATACCAATTACAACTGGATTTGGTCAAAGACACTGGTGACAACCAAACTTAACAGACGATGCCAGTAACAATTGGTCTCAAAGGTCAAGGGATACAATCAACAACGAGACCTGAGATTATGCAAATGAGCGCGAAGCACTTCGGGCTATGCATGATTTGGATTTTGCTTATATGCATGATGTATGAATGATCATGAAATGCAAGTGCTGACAATAGACAGACTGGAAATTAGGGAAAGCTTTATGGAGGTACTGAATCCTCAACACCAATAACTCAACCGAAGGAGTGAGTAAATGCGTCAAAGGAGGATCTATCAAGCTGAACAGTTACAACTGGCCCAATAATCCTTCTAGAGAATGATAAATTTGTGCTCTCTGGAGATAGATATTGATCATCCAAGGGGAGTCTTACAACTTGAGACTTGCGAGGAAAGACGAAAGATTTCCTTTTAATATTTCCACATGTCAAAGCAAAATTGTGTTTCTCAATATGTTGAAAAATTCTTTGAGTTCAAAATTCATTATTAACAAATAAATGACATTTTGCATAACAAAGAAAATCAGAGAAAAACAGCAAATGATAGAATTTGATAGGCAAACTTGTATTTATTCAAGAATGGTAGCACACAAATGGCATAGCTCCATGGAATGTTACAAATTTGAAAATGGCAATAGGGAAAGGTTTACATTGAATCGCAATGACTACTACTATCCCTAATAACAATGACTCCACGAGGCCTCGCTTCTGAAGGGAGTAACTAGATTGATCTTCCATTTTTAGCTCTTCTGTGTTGATCAGTGACGAACTGATGCAGTCTATGCCTTTTGTCCCTAATTTTTTCCTGGATCGCCCTTTCGGGTTTTCAATCCACCGGGACGCTCTTTTTTGCCTAAGTTGCCCTGTCAGGTTTTCAACTTAGAGAGCTACCATTTTTTTATCCCTAACTTTTGCCTGGACCGCCCTTTCGGGTTTTCAGTCCACCGGGATTTGTTAGGCATAGTATCTTTTGACTGCATCAGAGTTCACAGGGTGAATGAGCTCTTCGCCATCCATAATTGTGAGAAATAGAGCACCTCCAGAGTATGCTCTCTTTACAACGTATGGGCCTTCATAGTTGGGAGGCCACTTCCCACGTCAAATGCTTTCTTGATTCGTCGCTGGTACAATTGTCCATGGCACAGAGCGGTCATACGCTTCTCATCAATGAGGTTAAGTTGATCATAGTTGTTCTGGATCCATTCAGCTTCGTCCAGCTTGGCCTCCATCAATATTCTCATTGAAGGTATCTCTACTTCGACTGGGAGAACTGCGTCCATCCCATACACTAAAGAGAATGGGGTTGCCCCTGTTGAAGTGAGGATTGAGGTCCGGTATCCATGCAACGCAAAGGGTAGCGTCTCGTGCCAATCCTTATAAGTTTTCACCATCTTTTGCAGGATCTTCTTAATATTTTTGTTGGCAGTTTCAACAACACCATTCATCTTTGGACGGTATGGAGAGGAATTATGGTGGTCAATCTTGAAACCCTCACATAATTTTGTCATTGTCTTGTTGTTCAAGTTTGAACCGTTGTCGGTGATGATCTTGCTTGGGATTCCATACCGGCAAATAATCTCTTTCTTGATAAAGCGAGCAACCACATGTCTCGTCACATTGGTATAGGAAGCAGCCTCTACCCATTTAGTGAAGTAATCGATAGCAACCAGGATGAAGCGATGACCATTGGAAGCCTTGGGCTCTATAGCACCAATCATGTCGATGCCCCACATTGAGAAAGGCCAAGGTGACGTCAAAACATTCAGTAGTGTTGGCGGTACATGCACCTTATCAGCATAAATTTGGCATTTATGACATTTTCTTGCATAGCTGAAACAATCGGATTCCATGGTCAACCAATAATAACCATGTCTCAAAATCTTTTTGGCCATGGCATGTCCATTGGCATGGGTTCCAAAGGATCCTTCATGAATCTCCTTGATTAACATGTTTGCTTCGTGTCTATCCACGCATCTGAACATAACCATGTCATGGTTTCTCTTGTAAAGCACATCATTACTCAAAAAGAATTTGGATGATAACCTCCTCAGAGTTTTCTTATCCAACAATGTAACATCTTCTGGATATTCTTGACTTAGAAGATATCGCTTGATGTCATGAAACCAAGGTTTACCATCAATTTCTTCTTCAATTAGCTGACAGTAAGCAGGCTCATCTCTTCGCTCGATTCGAATAAGTGGAGCTTCATTATGGAATCTGACTTGGTACATTGATGCTAATGTTGCCAAAGCATCAGCCACTTGATTTTCTACTCTTGGGATGTGATGGAAAGTTATATCGTCGAAGTATTCTATCATCTTCACAACATGAGTGTGATACGGATCAGCTTCGCATCGCGAGTTTCCCATTCTCCTTTGACTTGATAGATTACTAAGGCTGAATCTCCATACACCTCAAGGATCTTGATTCAGAGATCAATTGCAGCTTCAAGACCAAGGATATAAGCTTCATATTCGGCGACATTATTTGTACAACCAAAGCACAACCTTGTTGTGAAAGGGGTAAAACCACCATTTGGATTCATCAAAACAGCTTCCACACCGTGACCACTGTAATTGGAAGAACCATCGAATGCGAGCTTCCATCGAGATCCTGGTTCTAGTCCTTCATCTGGGCCTGGGGTCTCACAATCTTTTATCAACATTATATCCTCATCGGGGAAATCAAACTTCAATGGCTGATAGTATTCAACTGGTTGATGAGCAAGATACTTTGCTAACACACTTCCCTTGATTGCCTTCTGGGTTACATACTGGATGTCGTACTCTGACGAAAGCATCTGCCAACGGGAAAGTCTTCCAGTCAAGGCAGGTTTCTCAAAGATATACTTTATTGGATCCATTTTTGAGATCAACAAAGTAGTATGGCAAATCATGTACTGCCTCAAACGACGAGCGGCCCATGCTAGCGTGCAACAAGTTTTCTCCAAAAGTGAATATCGACTTTCACAATCAGTAAACTTTTTACTCAGATAGTAAATAGCATGTTCTTTCCGACCAGTTTCGTCATGTTGCCCCGGCACGCATCCCATTGATCCTTCAAGCACAGTCATATACATGATTAATGGCTTTCCTGGGACAGATGGAATCAGAATAGGAGGCTCTTGTAGGTATTGACGAATCTTCTCAAAAGCATCTTGACAATCAAAATTCCATTCAACAACTTGATGTTTTCAAAGCAATTTGAAGATAGGCTCACACGTGGCCGTCATATGTGAGATAAACCTTGAGATGTAATTCAAACGTCCCAGGAAGCCTCTAACCTCTCGCTCGGTGCGTGGAGCGTGCATTTCTTGTATAGCTCGGACCTTGTCAGGGTCCACCTCAATTCCTCGTTGACTAACGATGAAACCAAGCAACTTCCCCGAACGGACACCAAACGTGCATTTTGTAGGGTTTAATCGTAATCTAAACTTTCTGAGGCATTCAAATAGCTTCTTCAGATGGCTCATATGATCTTCTTCATTCTGAGATTTAGCGATCATGTCGTCGACATAGACCTCTATCTCCTTGTGCATCATATCATGGAAAAGAGTGACCATAGTTCTTTGGTAAGTTTCCCCAGCATTTTTGAGACCGAAAGGCATTACCTTATAGCAAAAAGTTCCCCAAGGGGTAATAAAAGTGGTCTTCTCCATGTCATCTGGAGCCATCTTGATTTGATTGTATCCAGAAAAACCATCCATAAAGGAGAAGACAGCAAATCTTGCAGTGTTGTCTACCAAAGTATCAATGTGCGGTAGAGGGAAATCGTCCTTCGGACTAGCTCTGTTCAGATCCCTATAGTCAACACACATCCTCACCTTTCCATCCTTTTTAGGAACAGGTACAATGTTAGCTACCCATTGTGGATACTTCGCCACTGCGAGAAAACCAGCATCAAATTGCCGCTTGACTTCTTCGCGAATCTTCAGAGCCATATATGGTCTTGTTCTTCGGAGTTTCTGTTTTACTGGCAGGCAGTCCGGCTGAAGCGGTAGCTTGTGCTCAACGATGTCGGTGTCTAGACCTGGCATATCCTGGTATGACCATGCAAATACATCCATATATTCTTGTAGCAGCTTAACCAATCTCTCTTTGACGCTTGCTTCAAGTGTGGTGCCGATTTTGACTTCTTTCTTCTCTTCCTCTGCGCCAAGGTTGATTGTTTCCACTGGTTCTTCATGTGGCTGAAGGGCTTTGGACTCGTGCTCGAGCAGCCTTGCCAACTCGTCGGGGATGTAACAATCTTCTTCACCCTCTTCTTCAGCTTGGTAGATAGGGGAGTCAAAGTTATGAGAGGTAGTAAAGTCATTGGATTCAACGGGGTTATCATTTATTCTGCATGTTTGAATGATTGATTTCTTTTAGAAAAGTAAAAATAAAAGATGCATAAATGAAAAGTTTTTTGTTTTTGAAAAGATTGCCATTTTCTTAAGAGAAAGTAAAATAAATGAATAAGAAGAATTTAGCAAAATGCCTTTCATTCACTGATAATGATTATTTGAAAAATGAAAATGGGCCCTACAACATGATCCATTAGCCTTGGGCAGAGCTAAGGATTTGAAAGGAAAAATACAACAATTATTACTTTGACAAAGAAAAAATTTCGGGGATCTCAACCGCCTTCCAGTTGTTCAAAGTTGTCTCACACCGGTAAACCAAACATGGCTCATCTTCATTTTCGGTGCTATCTTCAATTGCATTGACCTGATCTCCATGGATGAATCTGGTGCTAAAGAATACTTCCTGGATGCTTCGGGTGTTGTCCTTTGTAGGGACTCGGGCTCCTTTTGCAGCGGAAGGCACATATCCCAGACCAAAGCGATCATGCTTCTCACGAACATCAATAAGTTGACCCCAACCTTCAGGGTTTCCTCCTTCAATGCTAGACTTTGCGCTTTTCAGAGAAGCGAAAGATGAACAAGCTTTCCCAACAGGGTCCTTCATCTCCACAAAAGTGGCATTGGCTATTTCAAGAGCTTGGAAAGAAGTTTCCAAAGCATCCTCATCGGCCTCAATGTATCTAAAGGATGAAAGGTGACTGACCACAAAGTCTTCTTCTCCAGAAATGATAATCAATTGATTTTCCACCACAAACTTCATTTTTTGGTGTAAAGTGGAGGTGACTGCCCCTGCAGCATGAATCCAAGGACGTCCCAGTAAGCAGTTATACGCTGGATTAATATCCATGACTTGGAAATTAATCGGGAATACGTGAGGGCCAATCAATATGGGCAATTCAACCTCTCCAATCACGGTTCTCCTGGAACCATCGAAAGCTTTCACTACCAAAGCACTAGGCTTCATAGCTGGTCCTTGATAAGATAACTTGGCGAGTGTTCTCTTTGGCATAACATTCAGAGAAGATCTGATATCAACCAAAACTCTTGCCAAAGCATCATCTTTGCATTTTACTGAGATATGGAGAGCACGATTGTGATTTTGTCCATCCTCGGGTAATTCCTCTCCACTAAAGCTCAAAGTATTACAAGCTGTGATGTTTGCAACTACTCCATCAAATTGGTCAACTGTTATGCTTTGTGTTACATGAGCTTGAGCAAGCACCTTCAACAAAGCCTCCCTATGGGCTTGGGAGTTCAATAGCAGAGACAAAATAGAGATCTTAGACGGTGTTTGATGCAACTGGTCCACAACCTTGTAGTCACTTCTCTTGATTAACTTCAAGAATTCCGCAGCATCTTCGGATTGGACCACTTCGGGTTCTTTAGTGGGAGCTACAACTGTTGATTCCTTGGCTGGCCCTTGAGGAGTCACATTGAATTCAGGCGTATAGATTCGACCACTACGGGTCATTCTGCTCATTCCTGCAATATTGGTGACGTCTTCACTTACAGCTTCTGTCACCTCAGTGTCTGAACTTCCTTCAACTACCTTTTCCACAGCGGTAATCTCATATTTCCCAATGCACGGCCTTGGTACTCTCATACGGAAAAGGCGTGGGCATACATATTTCAACAGGTGACGGCTTACTATTTGCCGGAAACACTCCACCACCGTAATATGGGATTTCAACTGGTTCAGGTAGATTGAAGCAAGGTTCAATTACCAACACATCTTCGTTCTTCACAGCACTAGATATCTGAAGCACTCCTTCATCCATCAAGTTTTGGATATTGTCTTGTACCACCTAACATCCTCTTGGGTGTGTGGCACACTCTTCACAGTTGTCATGATCAATATTAACCAGGCCAGCTTCCACCAATCGGGCATGAAATGCTGCCAAAGGAGTCTTAACATCCTCCACCTTCTCAACCATAACAATAGTAGATGCATCTTCAATGGCGTTCACCGCAGGATCTCCATGGGGAGGAAGAGGATTGTTCTTCACATTCGGTCCCATGTCCTTAAAAGACAAGATCTTGCTTTCAATTAGCTCACGAACCCTATGCTTCAGAGCGTAACAACCCTCTAGGTCATTCCTGGGGGCACCTTCATGAAAAGGATAGTGTGCATTAGGGTTGTACCATGGAGGAAGATGGTCAGGTGGGGGTCCCATAGGTCTGGGAACCACCAACCCCTTTTGCAATAGGGAGGGATACAACTCAGTGTACGTCATTAGGATTGGATTGAAGGTCGCCCTCTCCCCTTGCCTCCTATTTTGGTGTTGAGCATTTTGCCTCGACGCTTGAGCTCTCGGTTGTTGATAAACAGGAGCTGCTGGTGCTTGTTGATAAGCTGGGGGCGCTTGATAAGTTTGAGCAGACTGTTGATTGAATGCAGAGCAGCCACGTATGGTTGCGGAGCATACTGGACGGGATACATGGGTTCCTGATAGGGAATTGGTTGTTGAACATACTGTTGAGGTGAGTATTATTGTGGTCTCCTTCTTGGAGGAGCTCTTCCTTGACCAACAGTCATAACATTTGTTTCCGCCTCTTTCTTCCTGGGAAACCCTCCAGAGAACTTCTTTTGATTAGCGTTTGAAGTTCCAGCTACAGCCGCCAGTTTTCCGTTCCTTACACCATATTCAACGCGAGCCCCTATAGCCACAAGCTCGGAGAATCCCAAAGAAGCACTTCCAACCATCTTCTCGTAGAATTGGGGTTGGACAGTGTCGATAAATAGTTCGGCCAATTCCTTTTCAGCTAGAGGTGGTTCAATCTGAGAAGCCAGTTCCCTCCATCTTTGAGCGTATTCCTTGAAGGACTCTTTGTCATGCTGAAACATGCTCTGCAACTGTCTTCTTTCAGGCGCCATGTCCATATTAAACTTGTAATGTTTTATGAACGCGTCTGACAGGCCTTGGAAACACCTGATCCTGTTCTGATCTGGACTTAGATACCATTTGGGAGGAGCCCCACTCAAGCTGTCTTGAAAGCAATGGATCATCAGCTTGTCGTCCTCCACGTGTGCAGCCATTTTTTGATAATACATGATGAGATGGCTCTTTGGACAAGTATGCCCCTTGTATTTGTCGAAGTCCAGAGTTTTGAATTTGGCCGGAATCACCAACCCGGATACCAGGCACATTTCTTTGGCAGCAAATCCAAAGACGTGGTCTCCTTCTAGATCTCGTAACTTCTTCTCAAGGAGCTGCATGTTCTCCTTTACTTCTCGAAAATCCTCAAGCCTTACTTCGTCACCAGCAACGGTTGAGTCGACAGTCTGATACATGTGGTTTTGATCTTCATAATGAGGAATGTGCCTAGCATAGGCAGCTGGTGGGACCACAGTATTGATGACTAGACGTGCGTCGGTGTAAACCGGTAATGGTACGGCTTGTTGGAAAGATTGCCCTATTTCATGCACCACCTCCACTCGGGGGACGAAGTCATAAGGTAGCCCATACGGAGGAAGGGTTGAGGGTAACGTCCTCTGAGGTGGGACTTCCACTGCTGGGCCCGTGGTCTCTGAAATCACGGTCGCTTGCGGAATCTCAAACCTGAAGGTTAAAGCTTGCAGCATCTCTCGCATCTGGGACATGCCTCCCTTGATTTCGTCTAGTTCCGCTCTAACTCGAGCGCTCTCTTGCTCTTGTTCAGCCATTCACTGTCTTGCTCGGGCGCGAGTATTATACCGGTGTTGTAGATTCAGCGTGAAACTGGAGGAAGAAAGGACGGAATGAGACTCTATTTTTAAAATGTATGAATGCATGTATGGATGCATCTTGTTTGCAAAACTCTTGGTTCAAACTAAGAGTTTTGCTTTTTATGCGTATGCAATGAATAAATGGATGCAATGTTTTTTTTTTTTTTTGGGTACAGGTTCAAAGGTCCGAGGTGTGGATAAATCTGATTGCTTTCCAAACAGGGTTCTCACCGGGTATGATCTAGGGCTTTGTTACAAAGGATCCCCAAAGTCATTGATTCACAAGAATGTTTGACGCTTACGGGAAATACTTTCCGGTCGTCAACTCCATCAAGGGAATCTATTCTGGGTGAGGTTGTCGTACCGTCTCTTACGAAGTATTCACCTCGGGAGTCCGCACTACAAAACCATCGACTCGGTTCTAGATAGGGTACTCAGAGTCATGGATTCAAAAGAATGTTTGACGCTTACGGAAAATACTTTCCGATCGTCAACTCCATCTAGAGAACCTATTCTGAGCGAGGTTCTCGTATCGATTCTTACGAAGTATTCACCTCGGGAATCCATACTACGCAACCATCATTTCTAGTTGGCCAAAGGTTCATTGTTCTAAAGGTTCTTAGAGTCATGGATCCCTTTAAAGTATTGAAGCTTACAAGGTATACACCTTGGGCGACAATATTTACAAAAGGATCTACTCTAAGTGAGGTTCTCGTACCGACTCTTACGAAGTATTCACCTCGGGAGTCTGTACTACTCAACCATCATCCTATCTTATGTTTTTTCACTCTAGACTCGGGTGCAGAGTCTTTCCCACATGGTTTGCAATCAAATATCCAAGGACCCAACACCGTGGAACCAATATACAACAAATATAATAATATAACAATAAAGATAATAAAAGCAATAAAGAAAAGCCACACAATTAAACAAACAAAGGCACACAAACATCCTAACTAGGTTTGACTCGCTTAGGGAACGACTGTCCCCAGCAGAGTCGCCATCTGTCGTACCTCAAGAAAAATGAGAGACACGACCTAAGTGAAGCGCGATCGCACGCTCGCAATGATGGAATGAACAGAGTTGCCACCGAACTTTATTTATTCCTAAAAAGGAAAGGGGAAATATCGATAAAACCCAAAAAAGAACGACAATGATTATTGGTCGTCGCAACCATATCAAGGTTCGGGAGTCGATTACGCAAGGGGAAGGTATTAGCACCCCTCACGTCCGTTGTACTCAACGGGAACCATTAGGTCAGTTGTGCGCGTTAATGTTAGTTTGAAATATTAGGCTTTTCAAGTTATTAAGTGAGAAAGAAAGAATAGAAGAGAGAAGAAATGTTTTTGGATTTTTGATGAAGGACTAAACCTAAGTTTTTTATTAGTGGGCCTGACAAGATTTACAAATCCTGCTCCTACGTATCTCAACAGAGAAATCAAGGCTTACGTAGTTCTGGGTAGAAAATGTTTGTTTGTTGGTCAATTTTAGCGAAAGCTACTTGTCAAATCGATGAAAACATTGTTGGACTACCCAAAACAGGTGGAAAAACATTGCCTTGCATTGTTTTGAAACAAAGTACCTTTCGTTTGAGAAAAGGTTTGAAGGGTTAATCGCACCGCGGCGAGAAAAAAAAATTGATTGGTTTGATGTGTTTTGAGTAATGGCGAGAACTTGGATGAGCGAGATATCCATCTCGAATCCTAGTCTCAGGAGTGCGTGGTATCCACCACGTTCCATTTCCACCTTATTTGCAAAAATGTTTAATAATCATTAAGTGTTTTTTGAGGTTTGATTGAAAAAGGGTTTAAAGAAACCGTATTGACAATTTTAAATGATGGCGAGAGCTAAGATAGGCGAGGCATCCGCCTCGAATCTTAATCTCAGGAGTGCGTGGTATCCACCACGTTCCATTTCCATCTTTATTGAAAGGTGTTTAGATAGTAATTAAGTATTTTGAGTTTTGATTATGAAAAATGGCTTGACACTAGATCAAGCGTTTGATGAGCGATTGAGAAAGATTTGAATGAATGTTTGAGAGAAAACAAAGTGGATAAATTTGGATGATGGCGAGAACTAGGATGAGTGAGACATCCGTCTCGAATCCTAGTCTCAGGAGTGCGCGGTATCCACCACGTTCCATTTCCATCTTTATTGAAAAGGTCTTAAATATGAATTAATATTTTTGAGTTTTTATTATGAAAAATGGCTTGACGTTGGATCAAGCATTTGGTGAAGTTTTGAAAGAAATGAAATAGAATGGGAAAAAGAAGTGGATTGATTTATTTATTGAGAAAATACTCGACGTTGGATTGAGTCATTATTTTTTGATTTTTTTTGGAAATGGTTGATTTTATTCTTGTGTTAGTAGCTAACTAAACAGTCAAGCAATAAAGAAATAAAACAATACAAATTATTACACATCGGGGGAGTGGGGTACATTTTGTCAAATGGGGATTCAAAGTATTGGAATAATTAAATCGGATTCAAACAACAAATAATTCAATGTATGAATGTAAGTGCAAGCGAACTGTCTCATTGTAAGGAGGCCCAAAAGTAAGCCATGTGAAGAAAATAACACAACAAGTTATATTTACAACACACTTAAAAATTAAATCAAAAAAGGTAAAATCGGGATTTGCACAGATGGAAATTGAGGGACACACAAAACCTAAATAATGTGCTCAAAGCCGGTTTGCACATATTGACAACAATTGAAATGTCTTATGTGATTAGTCAAAACGCGGCGAAATACTATCACTATATCGATAAAAATAATCATGGATAAATAACAAGAAAATTGCCAAATCCATAAATTAAAAATCGATGACAAACATTAAAATCAACAAGTGTTTAAAAAAAAAGAGAAAAAAAATAAAAATAAAAAATAAATAAAAGGTTTAAAATAATAATAAAAAATGGTAATAATAATAAAAAATCTAGTAGAAAATAGAAAGTATGTTTAAAATGAGAACTATTAGAACCCATGGATTGAACCCTGGACCTAAGGTTTAACAAACAACATTTCTACCATTAGGCTAGAACTATTTTGTTAATCAAATATCGCCTCTATTACTATAACTATAATAAACAGGTGCTGAATATAATTAAATAACAAATATAACAGTAGCAGTAACAGTAGCAGTAGCAGTATCAAATGAAATGAAGATTATACGCAAAAGAAAAATCAAATGATGAACATGGAAACACACACGGAAAAAAGAGAATTCGAGCATGTGAGTTACCGAAATACAAAGGTTGCTACCGCTTTGCGTTGTTGTTGCTGCCGGTAACGGAACTCGGTAACGGAACTGAGTCAAATGTTGTTGTTGTTGCCGGAAGAACGTCGAGTTGTGATGGGACGGTTCTGGTTGCAACCTTTCAGGTTGTAACAAGGGTGGCGGAGGAGAGCTTAAGGGATTAGTGGTCTTTACCGCTGAAGCGTAGAGTATGGAGGGTTATTGTTCTGTGTGAACAGTCTTCTTGAATCCTCTCTTTTTCTTTTTTGAATGGTAGCCGCCAATCCAAAAAACTAGGGTTGTTGTGAATAGTAATCCCCCTTTTATATATGACCCATCTCTTTCCTCTGCTGTGTTTTCTGTTGTGTAGTGGAGGTCTGCTGTGTAGTGGAGAGGTTTGTTTGTACAGTGTCTGGGGAGTTTTATCCTTATTCCACTTGTGGTCCCTCTTCCTCAATTCTCTCCATTTCCACTTCACTGTTGGTAAGAAAAAATTCACCACTGTAACTCACTTAATTGAAAAATTTGTTTTGGAATTAAGTGATTTTGTGTGTTTGTGTCGCAGTAGCTTCGATGTGGATTGAGGTCGTTTTCGGTTCTCTGATTCTCATAATAACAGCAGCAAAACGCTTGGGATTATACTCTGCATTACGAGCTTGTGATGGGCATCTTCACAGGACTGAGTTGGCCGACATGCGGAGGAGTTCCGTTAGCTTGACTTTGGTCCGTTACCAACAAAGCATTTGATGTTCGAGATTGTTACTGAGCACACAATCTTAATGGCACTTGTTTCTGCAGCATCAACTGTAGTTGCCACATTCCAGCATGGATTTCAGCACAAGAAATGAAAATATTTTCCAAACAGCATGATCAGTAGGTTAATTTCCTTCACAAGACGTGGGGTAAGAGTTGGCACTGTAAGTATCTGCACAGAGAACATGGATACTAGTGGATATATCTTTAGAGGAAGGTCACTGCCCTCTATTTCTTGAATAATAAGATATATCTACTGGTTTTCTATTGACACTGATGTTCTTTGAGGTTTTATCATAAAGTGACAAAGACTCCTTTAAGCTGGTATCAGAATTCACCAAATGACTTCTTAAAGGGCTGTGATTTCGTTCATTATAAACATGTAGACTATCTTCGGTTCCCTCAGAATCACTGTCAGAATAGGAAGTGAGACTAAGTTCTTGATCACCAAGTGATAATTCTGGTTCGCTCCAGCATGGATCTGCACTACATGTGTCAATGCCAACTCTCTCCGTTTTTATTTCTTCCTCCAGCAGTTTACCATCTTCGGAATCTCGGTCCTCTTCATCTGGATGCTGAACTTTAACCACATCAGGAATCATCTCATTTCTTTCTTGACTAGACGACTCTTCTGATTTTTTAGCATTTGCTAGCTGCTCATCAGATAGAACATCACTTCCACTGGAAGAATTGCTTTTATTTCTATTTTTTTCTTGAAATTAATTCCCCCACTCCAGATAAACCGTGTATTTGCTTTTGATCGAACCAGAATCGTTGCCAGGGGATCCCTGCACCTTGATCTGTATAACAACATCAGAATCTATATCATGTCGATGCCTCACATGAATGGACGGTTGGCGCTCAAACACACTGTCCTCAACCTGTATTGCCCTGCCCTTTGGCACCTCACATTTTGAGGAACGAGATTGTAAGCTCTCTGATACAGCTTGATCAAATTGCTCCTGTGCGGATATCATAGACAAACGGTACTGCTTCCAGGTGTTTTCATCAAAACCAAAATTGAAGTAATCTGTTATGTCAGCTCCAGGAAGTCTCCACGGATTACCAAAAGGTATTGGTCTGTACAGAAGTCGAGGCCTCTTCTCTTCTTGCTTTCGAAGAACCTGTCTAGCCATACAATTCTTAATTTGTGACCTTGTTTTATCGGGACAGTCCTGCCAATAATTGAGATCAGCCATATACTGTGTTTGAATGACAACCATAAAGCCTCTAGGAATTTAATGTCACTGCTCTGCTTACAGAAACTTCAGTTTCCGGCATAATCATATCAAGCAAAAGATAAATAAGAGTGGCCCTTGTTACACTGAATTCGAAAACCCTGTGTTGCAACTGGTGCTTTACGAGCAACCCGACAGTATCCAGCGTCATCTTCCGTGGATCTCCTTGTGCACTTCTTGCTAATGACATAATAGGATTTGCTTCCACAATCGGCATCATCTGGCTGACCGTAGGACCCAACTACTCAAAGTAAGGAACCGCCTCTGTCGCTGGTCTGTTGTTGTAAGCGATTACAGCATTTGCCTTTCATAAGAGATACATATCTTTTGAAGAAGTGCACCATTGCTGGATGCATGGTGTGATGTGGTTACCACTCAATTCTACTTTTTCTACCATACCGTCGAAAGAATCGACACGAGGCGTGAGTGTTTCTTCAAGAATATTTGTCTCGTCAATTGTGTCAGAATTGAATTTCACCAATAATGTGTGTTTGACATTGTATAAAGTTTTAAAGCAATCACGATTTTCTGATGGCGTCGGCTTGAACTCTGAGACTCCTTTGCATCGGTATACTCCAACCGAATAGTCTGAATTTTCCCAAGGTAGAAGAGATAACGACAAAACTGCTGGTTTGATCGGTACTTAGACGACTTTCAGTGATATCAAAGGCACTACCAAGCTTTTGCTTCCGCCGACAGTACATTGTGAAAGCTAGAATGCCTACTGCTGACACTGATATTGATGCCAGAACTAAGCCGACGGTAACAGACACTGTCTTTTTGGATTTCGACGAGTTTTGGCACCGAGTTGTATTGCAAGGCAACTTGCAGTTTCAGGGATTTCTTTTGGCGTAACACCAACTCCTGCTCCATGAGGTTCAGGCCTGTTCTGATTGGAATGATCTGAAGCATTGCAAGCTTTCAAGGATGAAAAACCATCTCTACTGTTGGTGATTTTAGTATCACCCATGATTTTAGTAGTAATGAGATTTACTATAGGCCGATGCAATTATGCGTTAAAGCTTGGAAACGAGTTAGGAGTAGTGCGGAGTGCACGCTCGTAGAGCCAACGTGTAATTGACTGCAAGTAATTGAAAACGGGGTTCCAAGGGGCGTAGCCCCTGGCGGGGTGCGGGGCAGCGCCCCGCTGGGGTTCCAAGGGGCGAAGCCCCTGGCGGGGTGCGGGGCAGCGTCCCGAAGAAAATTTTCTTTTGAACGTTTGAACCTTCCCAGCCGTTATTACCGTTTTTCTTGAAAAGGTATGACTTTTCGTTTTCAGTTTTCGTTCTCCTATAAAAGGGGGAAATCTGGCCTCGGTTTAGGGTTACACACAAAAAACCATTCTACGTTCCAGAATCTTTCTTTTGCCAGAAACATTCTTTCTTCAAGAATTATCCCCACAAAGATTTCGTGAACCCAGGCATAAATAGGGTCGAAATACTTTGTTCGGAAAGTGAACGAACACGATTCTTCGAAGATTATCCAGGATTATCAATTAATTATCTAACATCTACATAGTCCCAAATTGTATTCATACACAAATTTGTCATCTAGCCTCTTCAGAGCAGGAGGTACATTTCCAGAAAGGGTATTGTTGTGAACATCAAGAACTTGAAGAAAAGGAGCATCAACAAGTCTTGTTGGAATTGAACAAAAAAGATTATTAGAGCTCAAGTCTAGCCTCATCAACATTCCTAAGTCACCTAAACTAGCAGGGATAGCTTCGGCTAATTTGTTCGACTGTAGAGCAAGAACACTAAGCTTTTTCAAATCTCCGAGGTGAGTCAGTATGCTTCCTGTTAACTGGTTATAACAAAGCTGTAAAACTTGTAGACTCTCCATTTTGCCAAACTCATATGGGATTTCACCAGACAAATGATTGACATTCAAGTACAAATTACTAAGCTCGGTCAAGTTAGCAATTTCTCTAGGTATACCACCGTACAAAGAGTTGTAATGCAAGTAAAGTTTAATGTTTCATCGTACATCTCAAACTATAAACAACTACTTCAAACTGTGTGTTGGATACAATCTCTTGCACGTAAAATCTTTGTATTATTTTTCCCAATTATGTATGTTCGGTCTTTTCAATGACATTGACAAAAGGTATGTGAATTGGCAATTTGGCTCGTGGTTTGAGTCACGCCTTGTGGCTTCAACAGTTTATAGTTGTCAACCTGCCATCATGGAATGGGCTTATCAACAATAATGGGAAAGTACCAATCAATGCGGTCGTCAAAGATGTCTAGGACCTATACATTTTGAGTACAACTTGATTTCTCTTGAAAACAATGCAGCAAGTGGCCGGGTACGAAAAACCACCAGCCATTCACCATATCAGTAGCTCACTCCGTGTTGCCCAGTCGAATTCTATTAGGCAGAGGCCTAGCAATAAGTCCGTCTGTGATCCAACTAACTGACTCTCCATCATTTCTAGCATGATCGAAATCCCTTTCTGCATAATCTAGAGATAACTGCAGCCTCCCACCAGGTTTGCAGTCATAAAGGGATCCTCTTCCTTCAATTCCTGCATTCTTCTCTAGCCAATAGAGATAGTTGACCTGAAACAATGCCTTCGGCATATCCTGCTGTGAACAATTTTCTTTAAGCACCACACAGAATTTTCCCATCTGCTCGGACAAAAGGTAGCCTTCATTTTTATAAATTGAAAAGAGAGCAAGCATTTCCTCCTTATTCTTGATGATTTTACTGAGTTTTGATCCAAGCTGTAGACGGCTTTCAATTTCTACAGCTGCAGCCTTGGCTTCATATGATAAGACAATTGGTTGTGCTTTGGTTGCAAAATATGCATTTAATATGGGTACAGCTGGAAATAGTGGTTCCTCACCATTGACCTCTTTAACAGGAGGAGCCTGACCACTCAGTAGATATTCACTGAAAACTAAACTTGCACGATAAGGATTTAAAGTCCGTATTTGAATGGACTGGTAAGACTTTAGATTGGAGTACATGTGGATCCAAGTCACGACACAAAAAGAAGCAAGAACAAGAGGTGTAGAAGAGCTTATGCAGTTACCCAGACCTATACCAAGCCCGATACCAATAAATCTGCTCGCCATTCCTTGAACTTCACCTTTAGCAATTACCTCAGCAAAATTCCTCTGAGCTGCAAAACCAGCAAAGAAACAGCTCCTGGTAGAAGCCTGAATCAAAGAAGCAGCAGAGCGAGAAGCACCGGCAAAAGCACCAATAGGTACAAACAAATGAGGAAAAGCAGGAGTACACATCTCCAAGCCAAAAGCAGTATTTTCAAGAAGATCAGCAAACAATCTCCACCCTTTGGGATTAACATCCAAATGTCGACCAAAATCAGACAACAAAATCTTACTGAGATACCCAATTCCATCCTTAAGCACCCAATTGATAGCAGCAGCATGATCAGACCTTGGGGAAGGAGGCACTCCAACAGCATCAATTTCGTCCCAAGTCATAGTTTCCAAGTCCAGAATATGCAGGTCATTCAAGAGAGTCCTTTTTGCATCTTAGAAACTTCATGTATTCATGTGATGAGATGTTTTTTTATTTATTTATTATAAGTTATTCATATGCCATGTACATGGATGATTATGATTGAATGAATGAACGAAGTAATCGAACTATGAATGAGTATGTGGAAATTCTTGAATATGAATGAAAAAATTTCCAATGTGAATGAAGAGATATGAATAAAAATTCGAATATAAAATGTAGAAATATGAATATGAAATGGAGGATATGGGTGAAATTTCTTTGAATCATGAATGAATGAAAGATCTCTCAATATGAAGTGAAGAGTTTTAAACATGAAATGGTCATGAGGAGAAATGCAAATGACTGATTGATGGGAAAAAAATTTCAGGGCCAAAATCGGGGTATGACAGTGATCAGTGCCATTTTCTCTTTAAGATCATGTCCTTCTTTTTCATTTTTATGATGGTAATGAAAGAACCAGTCCGGCCAGGGTCATCGGAGAAGATGACCGGTGGTTTGCTCCGGCGATGTGTTGGACGTGGTCTGAGCCACATGATCAAGCCTTGGCGTTTTAATCTTGAGCGTTGCTTTTGAATACCATTGATGTAGCGCACTGAATCGTGTGTTTGGTGGAACACGTGTTTCAGACCACTTGATCTGCCACCTCAATTAATGAGGGAGATCAAGTGATCCACGTTTTTTCAGATTAATTGATTTTCATTTTATTTGTCTTATTTTCATTAATTCATATTAAATTTAATATTGATCGAAAAAATATGAGAGCTTCACCCAAAAAAATTAAATAAAATCCTCTTTCATTTTCTGAATTAAAACTATTTTTTGGATCATTATTAATATTTTTCATGATTTAATTGATTTTGTGAATATTTTTAATTGGTTAAAAATACTTTTAAGTTTCCAAAAATTCTGAAAAGTTTTCTCCAAGGTCCTTTGACCTTGTTTGACCTATGATAAATCTCATGGCCATTTCTTTGGTGTTTTGCAGAGGTTTTAGGAAATTGACCAACCATAATTTAATTTAATGCATATTTTTATTATTTTTAATTGTTTAAATGCCTAATTAATTATGTAGAGCTATTTTAATTGACTTTGTGAGTTTGACTTGTGTTGTTGGGCCTTGGTCAAGGTTGATTTGACTTTGCTAGGTTAAGATCATTGAATTTAGGGGATTGATGGAATGTACATTCCATCTCCCAAAATGAATGAATGATCTTAATTTGGTAAAAGTCCTCCTTTGACCAATTTGTGTTTGATCCATTCCCCCTTCATCTTCATCTCATTCCCCTTCTTTATCCATTCATGTCATGGACCTATGATATCTCTATATCCTAAGGCTAGTTGATTGCAAAATCAACATAAGTATGGATGAGATTATGTCCCCCACTTTGCGTATCCTTTTAGTGTGTGGTATGTTTCATGAGCATAGTCCATTATACTATGTCTCTAACATGCATTAAAACCAAAATTCCATTACCCGACCTCAAATAGTTGTGACTTCTACATAAGTCCAATTACGATTGCTTAACATAGCGCTAAATTTTGACACAAAAGGCATAGCATTCTAGTTAGTGAGATTGTAAGTCTCCCCTCTTTCATGGTATTGTGTGGAAACTTGGCCTTTTTCCTTCCTTTGGAAGATTTCTTGGTTCAAGGATCCATGCTTATGATAAGTGGGTTGAGTGTTCTCCAAAGAATGACTTAAACAAAAGCAAAGAAAAAACAATACTAACCTTTAATTCACTAACAACTAACATTTAATTTCAAGTCATTTATTTTTAATGCACTTTAATTTTTAAGCCTTATTCATTTGTCATTATTCATACCATTCAAGTTGTTTACTTTTATGTCATTTTCACTTTGTCCACTTGGACCATATTTTGTGATATATTTGTAAGAACAAAAATAGTTCTACAATAGATTCCATGATTTTGATGATAACAAAGGATGAAACCAAAAGTGGTACCCTAACGAAAAGTTTCTAAGTGTGCAGGGTTCTAAAGAAAGAAGAAATAAATCTGATGATGTCATCAGATGCAAAACAAGATCAGATGCAAAATCTCAAGTATCAGAAGCATCTAAAGAGGAATCTCATTCAAGAAGCTCTAAACTCTGGACAAAACTGCAAGTATCAGAAGCATCTGAACAGGAAGTAAAGTCTAGAAGCTCTGACTCTGAACAAATGTCTTCTGCAAACTCTGAAGTTATCAGCGCCATCTGAACATTCAAGAAATAACACCAGAAGCCAATTTCTCCAGATACACAAAGACTCTAATCAGAATTGTTAATCATGATGAAGTAACGTTTAAGCCAAGTTAAAGTTCTGCAAATGGATTTCCTCAATTAGAAAGAGACGTTAATCTCCACTTCCAAGAGAAAAGATACTAATTGTGGTAAGTAGTCACTTCTAAGTGAAAAAGTCTACTGCAGAAGCTATTAATGGAATGGCGTAATTACATCTCAATATCCAACAGATTCAACGCTACTTCAACTCTACTTCAACTCCTATAAATAGAGAAGAAATCTCATTCAGCAAATACGAAGAAATCACTAGCCAAAACTATACTGAAATTATATCACGCTCAAGAAAAACATCTTTGTTCTTCAAAGATTTTCACTAAGCTTTTGCTTATCAAGTGAAAAATTTGTTCTTAAGTTTGTAATATTTGCTTTCTTAGAAGCATTCTAGATTACACATCTTGTATCTATTTTTATTTGATTTCCTCAAGTGACTCTTTGTAGTCTGTAGACTTGAGAGGACTAAGAGATTTTCTTCTCTCTTAGGGGTTGTTTGTAATCTTTCAAGATTAGTGGATTAAGTCCTTGTTGAAGGCGAAATCACCTTGGCCGGGTGGACTGGAGTAGCTTTGTGTTATAAGCGAACCAGTATAAAATCTTTGTGTGATTTTCATTTTGCAAAAGCGCTTAATTTTTTTTTCAAACAATTCAAACCCCCCCTTTCTTGTTTTTCTCACCTTCAATTGGTATCAGAGCTCCGGCTCTGTTATTGATTTTCAAATCAAACACTTAACCGTGTAGAGAGATCCAGTGCGAGAAAAACAAATGGCCCACTCAAATGAGAAAGATTCTTACAATGCCAAGCCTCCTGTTTTTGATGGAGAAAAGTTTGATTACTGGAAAGATAGAATCGAAAGTTTCTTTCTTGGTTATGATGCTGACCTCTGGGACATTGTCACAGATGGATACAAACCTCCAACCTTAAATGGAGCTGAAGTTCCCAGAAGCAAAATGTCAGAAGATCAGAAACGTGAGTTCAAAAATCATCACAAGGCCAGAACAATACTTCTAAATGCCATATCATACAACGAATATGAGAAGATCACCAACAGAGAGACAGCCAAAGATATACTTGACTCTCTAAGGATGACCCATGAAGGAAACTCCCAAGTCAAGGAGACGAAGGCTCTGGCGTTGATCCAGAAATATGAAGCCTTCAAGATGGAAGATGACGAAGCTATAGAAGCTATGTTTTCCAGATTCCAAACTCTTATTGCAGGTCTTAAAGTGCTAGACAAGGGATACACAACTGCAGATCATGTTAAGAAGATTGTCAGAAGTCTGCCAAAGAAATGGAGACCTATGGTTACTGCTCTGAAGTTATCAAAGGATCTGAACAGTATCAGCCTTGAAGAACTTGTTAGTTCTCTCAGAAGCCATGAGATAGAACTAGAGGAGGATGAGCCTCAGAAAAGGAACAAGTCAGTGGCGCTGAAGTCCAGACCTGAAAGACGGAAGTCAGACAGAACCAAAGCTCTCCAGGCAGAAACTGCAGATACTGACGACTCTGAACCTGAAGACTCTGATGATGAAGAAGAACTGTCCTTACTAACCAGAAGAGTTAAGCAACTCTGGAAAAGAAGGAACAACAACAACTTCAGAAGATCAAGACCCAGAGGGGATAGATCAGAGTCAACTTCAAAAGGTAAACCTAATAAAGATATTACCTGTTTTGAATGTAAAGAAACAGGTCATTATAGAAATGAATGCCCCAAGCTGAAGAAAGATAACTCTAAGAAGGAAAGCTTCAAGAAAAATGCCTTCAGAACAAAGAAAGGATTAATGGCCACCTGGGACGATAGTGATTCAGGATCATCAGAATCTGACTCTGATGAACAAGCCAACGTAGCATTTATGGCTACCACATCCAGCAGCTCAGATGAAGAATCTGAAGAGGTATTCTCTGAACTTTCTAGATCTGACTTAGAATCATGTTTATCAGAAACTCTTACCTCTCTTCAGAAATTAAAACAAAAAGTTAAAAGCATTAAAGGTCTTCTTAAAGCAAAATCTGAAGAATGTAGTGAACTTGAGACAACAATTCTAGCACATGAAGATACAATCAAATCTTTAACGTTAGAAAGAGATGGAGCTAAAACAAAAAGCTTAAAATTAGAAGAAGTGTTGTCTCAAGCACCACAAACTTCAAATGAAATTATTTATAAGTATGAAGAAGCCTTTCAACAATTTCTGAAGAATGGGATAAATAGGAGTATTATGGCATCCATGATTTATGGAGTAGGTCAGAATAATAAAAGGGGAATTGGGTATGATTCTGATTCTGATAAAACTTCTACCAGTAACCAAATTAAATCACCTTTTTCATACCACTATACACACACACAAGAACACAAATTTAAAAATGCTAGAAGACCCAAAGTTGTAAGAAACTCTGGGAAAACTAATCTGAAAGGACCCAAGAGATTCTGGGTACCGAAAGATAAGATTATCTATGTTGCAGATATCCTATGCAGCAAAGTTCAGACACCAGTCATGGTACCTGGACTCTGGATGCTCGCGACATATGACGGGAAGAAAGTCTATGTTCCAAAGCCTGGAACTTAAAGACGCTGGCTTTGTAGGCTTCGGAGGAGATCAGAAAGGAAGGATCAGAGGCTCCGGAACTATTGGTAATGGTACTCTTCCCTCTATATCTGATGTTCTTTATGTAGAAGGTTTAATGCATAACCTGTTATCCATAAGTCAATTAAGTGATAACGGTTATGATGTAATCTTTAATCAAAAAACGTGTAAAGCCATTAATCAGAACGATGGCTCTGTCCTTTTCACAGGCAAGAGGAAAAACAACATTTATAAAATAAATCTTTCTGATTTAAAAGATCAAAATGTTAAATGTTTAATGTCAGTTCACGAAGAGCAATGGGTATGGCATAGACGCTTAGGCCACATTAGCATGAGGAAACTTTCTCAGCTAACTAAACTTGAGTTAGTCAGAGGCTTACCTAAACTGAAGTTTTCTTCAGATGCTCTGTGTGAAGCTTGTCAGAAAGGAAAGTTTTCAAAAACATCTTTTAAAAAGAAAAATGTTGTTTCTACCTCCAAGCCTCTGGAGCTTCTTCACATTGACTTATTTGGTCCTGTGAAAACAGCATCAGTCAATGGAAAGAAGTATGGACTAGTAATCGTTGATGATTACAGCCGCTGGACATGGGTAAAATTCCTAAAGCACAAGAGTGAGTCTCACTCTGTATTCACCAGTTTCTGTTCTAAAGTGCAAAAAGAATTTGACTCTAAAATTATTAGAGTCAGAAGTGATCATGGTGGAGAATTTGAAAATAAAGATTTTGAAGAATTATTTGATTCTAATGGAATATCCCATGATTTCTCCTGCCCTAGAACTCCACAACAAAATGGAGTTGTAGAGAGGAAGAATAGGACACTCCAAGAAATGGCCAGAACCATGATCAATGAAACAAATGTAGCAAAGCACTTTTGGGCAGAAGCTGTAAATACAACGTGTTACATTCAGAATAGAATCTCTATTAGACCTATTCTGGATAAGACTCCCTATGAACTGTGTAAGGGAAGAAAACCCAACATTTCTTATTTTCATCCTTTTGGATGCATTTGTTTTATATTAAATACTAAAGAACATCTGAACAAGTTTGATTCCAAAGCACAGAAAGGTATTATGTTAGGATACTCAGAACGCTCTAAAGGCTACAGAGTATACAACACAGAAACCAAAATTGTGGAGGAATCAATTCATGTTAGATTTGATGATAAGCTTGACCCTGAAAAGTCAAAGCTAGTTGAAAAGTTTGCAGATTTAGAGATCACTCTGGTAGAATCTGAGAAAATTCCAGAAGCACCTGTCACTCCAGACTCTGAAGAAATTAAATCTCCAGAAATTCCAAGGAAAGTCAAGAGTCGTAGCAACGTATCTGAAGACTTGATTTTGGGAAACAAAGATGAACCTGTTAGAACCAGATCTACCTTCAGAACTTCTGAAGATATTCCTCTGGGACTAGTGTCTCTGATTGAGCCTACGTCCTGTGATGAAGCTCTTCAAGATAATGATTGGGTGGCAGCTATGCAAGAAGAGTTAGATCAATTCTCCAAGAATGATGTCTGGGATCTTGTTCCTAAACCCAGAGGCACTCATGTCATTGGAACCAGATGGGTGTTCAGAAACAAACTGAACGAGAAAGGAGAAGTTGTCAGAAACAAAGCACGACTGGTAGCTCAAGGTTATAGTCAACAAGAAGGTATTGATTATAATGAAACTTTTGCTCCAGTCGCAAGGTTAGAGTCTATTCGTCTTCTTGTATCATTTGCTATTAATCACTCTATAAAATTATACCAAATGGATGTCAAGAGTGCATTTCTAAATGGTTATATTTCAGAAGAAGTGTATGTTAATCAACCTCCTGGTTTTGAAAACTCAAATTTTCCAGAACATGTTTTCAAACTTAAGAAATCCTTATATGGACTTAAACAAGCTCCCAGAGCTTGGTATGAACGCTTAAGTAATTTTCTTCTGGAACAAAATTTTATCAGAGGGAAAGTTGATTCTACACTCTTCTGTAAAAATCATAAAAATGATCTCATGATATGCCAAATTTATGTTGATGACATTATTTTTGGTTCTGCTAATATTTCTGTTTGCCAAGAATTTTCTAAGTTAATGCAGGCAGAATTTGAAATGAGTCTAATGCAAGAACTAAAGTTCTTTCTGGGAATTCAAATCAATCAAACTCCAGAAGTCACGTACATTCATCAAAGCAAGTACATTAAAGACGTTCTAAAGAAGTTTGATATGTCTGAATGCAATTCTGCAAAGACTCCCATGCATCCAACTTGCATTCTGGAGAAGGAAGAGGTAAGCAACAAGGTTTGTCAGAAGCTCTATCGAGGTATGATAGGCTCTCTTCTCTATCTGACTGCTACTCGTCCTGATATTCTCTTTAGCGTCTGTCTTTGTGCCAGATTCCAATCAGATCCTAGAGAATCTCATTTAACAGCTGTTAAGAGAATTCTTAAGTATCTGAAAGGAACCCCTAACCTGGGCCTGATGTATGAGAAAACATCAGAGTATAGGCTTTCTGGTTATTGTGATGCAGATTATGCAGGAGATAGAATAGAACGTAAAAGCACATCTGGAAATTGCCAGCTTCTGGGAAACAACTTAATCTCCTGGGCTAGCAAAAGACAGTCAACAATTGCTCTATCAACTGCAGAAGCAGAATATATCTCAGCGTCACTATGCACAACTCAGATGCTCTGGATGAAACATCAGCTAGAAGATCTACAAATCTTTGAGAGTAACATTCCTATCCTTTGTGATAATACTGCTGCTATTTGTTTAAGTAAGAATCCCATTCTACATTCCAGAGCCAAACACATAGAAATAAAACATCATTTTATTAGAGACTATGTTCAGAAAGGGATAGTAACGCTGAAGTTCATTGATACAGAACATCAATGGGCAGATATCTTTACTAAGCCTCTAGCTGAAGATAGATTTCGTTTCATCTTAGAAAATCTGAACATTAAAAATTGTCCTGAGTAAAATTTGGCTCTGAACATGTAAAATGAGACTCTGATAAAAACAAATATACTTCTGCCTCTGACTCTGATACTTCTACCAAGTTAAGAAGATATCTGAGTTAGAAATCTTCAGAAATCCTTTGGTATTCCTGAAGATCAGATACATCAACACGTGGGGAACATGCGTCTAACCCTAGAACTTCTAGACAGCTGTCAAAAGAAATCAAAGGTCAGAACGCTTGAAATCTCCTTGAGCAGTGTGCTTACTGTTGGGATTAGACATTCATTAATGAGCTGTAATCATTCTTCCCCCAAACGTGCTATTTTGGTTTTTGTGCTAACGCTGGTATGTGTGTCGTTTTGCATGTGTTTTTTACCCTTAGTATATAAACACTTTTCTCACATTTCACACACTTATCACTCTCACTCACTCTTAAACCCTAAACCCTCTCTCGAAGTTTTCTCTGCAACCTTCTCAGTTCTTCATCTTCTTCATCAATCTTCATCATGAATCCTCAAGAACAATCAGTTTTTGACTTCTCCCAACAAATGGAAGCTGCTTCTAACCCCCAAACTTCAAACACTCAAACACCCATGGTTGTAGATGTTACCACGACCCCAGTTTACAAAGAACCTCACATTTTGGAACGTGAACAACACATTCATCTTTCAACTCCCTTTGAAGGGTTGGATGTACTGTGTGAATCGCTGGTGGACTTTGAGAATTTGAAAAGAAATGGCGTTGATTTAACTGAAGATCTTCGCAAGCAAGGATGGGAAACCTACTTCAACAGATTGTATGGTCCAATCTATCCTCTTCTGGTGAAGGAATTCTGGAGATGTGCAGATGCTGATGATGAGTTCATCGTTTCTTTTGTTCTGGGTGTGAAGATCATTATCACAGAAGCGTCTATTGCTTCTTTGCTGAATATGGAAAAGGCTGGAGGTAAAAGGATTTACAACATTCCTCCAAGGTCCAAGCGCATCACAGAAGTCATTAACCCTACTATCTTCAAAGCAAACGTTGAAGGAAACCCATCTAAGAACAAGGAGCTTCATCAGAACCTCCGAGTTTGGTTGAAGATTATTCTGGGAACAATCCATCATCGTCCAGCCTCCAACTCTTCAGATTATATAAATGCTGATCAGAAGTGCATCCTCTACTGTATTCAGAAGGGTATTCCAATCAACCTCCCTGTTCTTCTCTTCAGATATCTGAGGGATTCAGTCAGAGAAACAAGGAACAATATGAAGCCCAGATCCTACATTCCTCTGGGAAGATTGCTCTCTGACATCTTCATTGAGCATGGGCTGGTAGATGCTCTGGAAAAGACCAGATGCATGGATGATCTGGCAATTGACGTTGGAAAGCCTCTGAATGCCAGAAATCTGAGGAGTATGGGAATCATCAAGGACATCAGAGTCAAGCCCACTATGAATGTAACCTGGGAAGCTCTGAAGGATCAGAGGAAGATGCCTCATGGCCTTGAAAGGTTCTTCAAAAATGAACCCAGAGATGCCATTGCCATCTACCTTCAGGATCGTCTGGATGAAGGCATTGACGTTTCTGATTTCCGCCTTGAAGACTGTCTGGATTCTGTAGAAGATCTGGTCAGATACAAAAGAGGCCTTTCTGAGAAGAAGATAGCTGAGGAAGCAAGGAAGGCAAAGAAAGCCAGAATTGGAGAAACCTCTGGCACCAAAGCTTCAGCACCTCTGAATGTCTCCTCTGGTAAGTCCATTCCTCCTGTCTCTTCTGAATCTGTAATGGCTTCCTCTAACCCTCTCTCCTCTCAACCAATTTTTACAACCTCAGAAATACCACCTTCTACCATTAGAACCTCTCAACCTCCACCTGTTCTAAAAATTGCCCGTACTTTTACAACAACCTCTGACCCTAATCAACTATATCACCACAGTTCTTCCTCATCCTCTGAGTATGAGTCACCACCTTACCTTTCCCCTTCTTCTAACCAAGAGTCCTCTGATCATGAGTCTTCTGATCAAGAACACTCTGACCCAAACTCCCCAACAATAGCTGAAATTTATGCTAAAAATTTCGCTCCACAAACTCAAACACAAACTGAAGTAACCTCTCCCCTCCGAACTTCTATTCCACCACAAACAACCACCACACCCTCTGAAACTCAACCATCTGTAATTCGCCCATCTGAACCTTATATCACTCCACCATTAATTCCCGCTGTACCTAGCCCAGACTCTGACCCATTAGATGTAAACCCACTCTATGCTTCATCCCCCAGTCTTCAACCAGACCCAGATTCTGAACTTCAACCAGAAGCAGAATCTGAACCCCAGCCAGAACCAGAAACTGAACCTCAACCTCTACATCTCAGCCCTCAAAACTCTCCACCTCATTCACCTGAACCTGAACCTGAACCTAAAATTATCACACCTACCCTTGAGGAGGCCATTATGCAGGTTGCAGAATCCTCAGTCCAGAAGATCAAGTCTCTGGCTAAAAATTCTGAAGTCAGTGATGATCCTAAATCTGTTAGGACACACTGGAACAGAGTTATTAGTTGGATGACCTCTGAGTCTTATAGGCTGAAGAGTATCTCTGAACAAGTCAGAAATGGCTACATCAGAGACTCTGAGGAAAGACTCCAGGAGAGACTGGCTAGAGAAGCTGAGGCTAAGAGATTGGAAGAAGAAAGATTAGCTAAGGAAGCTGAAGAAGAAGCTAAGAGGCTGGAAGAAGAACGCCTGGCAAAAGAAGCAGAACTTCTGAGAATTCAGGAAGCTGAAGCCAAGGCTAAAGCAGATGCAGAAGCCCAAGCTGCTGCTGAAGCTGAAACTCAGCAGGCTCTGATTCAGGGGGAGTCTTCCTCTGCGATCCCTCTGATTCTTAACACTCTGAAGGAGATCAAGCAAGATCAGAAAGAGATCAAGCAAGATCAGAGTGAGCTCCGGGCAAGGATGGACAAACAAGACGCTCTGAATGAAAACCTCCAGAATATGTTTGCCATGCTACTACAGAGACTTCCTCCTCCTCCAAACCCTTAGGCACTTAGGATTTATTTTGGTTGCCTAGTGTTTTTGCTTCTGTCTTTTCTTTTTTTAGCTCTGATATTTCTTTGAATCTGTTGTTTTTGACTGCTGTTTGCCTTTGTGCTGTTTAATGAAGTGTTTTTCTCTCTATTTTTTTTATGTTTTATGCCTTTTTGATTATGCCAAAAAGGGGGAGAAATTATTAAATAGCTCTGATGAAAATTATGTCTAAAACCTTAAGCATTCTGCAACAATTATAGAAATAGTTCTGATATAAATAAGCTCTGATTAAATAATAGCTCTGATTAAATAACTCTAACTTTAAAGTTAAGCATTTGCAGAAAGTTTTCAGAAACCTAATTACTTGGAAAGCTCTGGTAAGAACTTCTGAACTCCCTAGTACTAACTCAGGGGGAGCTTTTGTTTATCTGATCTAATATTTTTCATGTTTCATCTGATAATTTTATTTGTTTTGTCATCATCAAAAAGGGGGAGATTGTAAGAACAAAAATAGTTCTACAATAGATTCCATGATTTTGATGATAACAAAGGATGAAACCAAAAGTGGTACCCTAACGAAAAGTTTCTAAGTGTGCAGGGTTCTAAAGAAAGAAGAAATAAATCTGATGATGTCATCAGATGCAAAACAAGATCAGATGCAAAATCTCAAGTATCAGAAGCATCTAAAGAGGAATCTCATTCAAGAAGCTCTAAACTCTGGACAAAACTGCAAGTATCAGAAGCATCTGAACAGGAAGTAAAGTCTAGAAGCTCTGACTCTGAACAAATGTCTTCTGCAAACTCTGAAGTTATCAGCGCCATCTGAACATTCAAGAAATAACACCAGAAGCCAATTTCTCCAGATACACAAAGACTCTAATCAGAATTGTTAATCATGATGAAGTAACGTTTAAGCCAAGTTAAAGTTCTGCAAATGGATTTCCTCAATTAGAAAGAGACGTTAATCTCCACTTCCAAGAGAAAAGATACTAATTGTGGTAAGTAGTCACTTCTAAGTGAAAAAGTCTACTGCAGAAGCTATTAATGGAATGGCGTAATTACATCTCAATATCCAACAGATTCAACGCTACTTCAACTCTACTTCAACTCCTATAAATAGAGAAGAAATCTCATTCAGCAAATACGAAGAAATCACTAGCCAAAACTATACTGAAATTATATCACGCTCAAGAAAAACATCTTTGTTCTTCAAAGATTTTCACTAAGCTTTTGCTTATCAAGTGAAAAATTTGTTCTTAAGTTTGTAATATTTGCTTTCTTAGAAGCATTCTAGATTACACATCTTGTATCTATTTTTATTTGATTTCCTCAAGTGACTCTTTGTAGTCTGTAGACTTGAGAGGACTAAGAGATTTTCTTCTCTCTTAGGGGTTGTTTGTAATCTTTCAAGATTAGTGGATTAAGTCCTTGTTGAAGGCGAAATCACCTTGGCCGGGTGGACTGGAGTAGCTTTGTGTTATAAGCGAACCAGTATAAAATCTTTGTGTGATTTTCATTTTGCAAAAGCGCTTAATTTTTTTTCAAACAATTCAAACCCCCCCTTTCTTGTTTTTCTCACCTTCAATATTGTGTTTGTATATACTTGTTTGATTGTGTGGTCTTTTGACTGTATATACATAATAAGAACAAAAACCCTAAAAACCATCTTGTGTGGACTGTTGGTTTGATCTGAGACTATTGGACTTAGAATCTAGGCAACACTCCCTATGCAAAGGACTTAGCCAATGCCAACTTTCATGAGACCAAGTACTTATGAAGTGAACATTCATATAATACAATATGGAAGATCCACTTGAGTTCATCTGCAACATGATCATCGTGAAGTTGTTATTTTGAACCTGTGAGTTATGCCATCTTTAAAATCATCTGACACATGGGAAATTTTGAAGAAGAGCATGGAGTTGCTAAGCTTGGATGTGGCTATCTTTATTTGATGACTTGCTCTTCAACTTGCTATTTGTGTATTGTTCGTTGGCTGATTCAAAAGTCCAAAGGAAATTTGGGTTTCTATATGACATTCTTGTTTATTAGATTGCAGCCCATTGGTTAGATCTTTTCAACTCTCAACTTTTAAATTTATGCTTAGGATTAGTCTCTTCATCTATTTCCCGCTTCTTCAATTTCAAATCTCTCCCCCTTTTAAAATCTTCTTTGATTGTATCTGTTTTCTAAACTTTAACCATATTGCAAATTAGAAACTTTGGCCTTATGCCATTGCATTTTCAAACTTTTTCTTAAATCAAACTTGTAAATAAACTTAATTATACTTGACTTAAAATTTCAAAAGCCAAAAAGAAATAACACTCATTCAAATCATTTTAGGCCTTTTGTGCCTTTGTTAAACTTAAAATTTGGTTAAAAGCAATACACTCACTTTGAAATTGATACCACGAACTACGAGGTTTTGATCCCTCATTTTTATGTTGGTACGTAGGCACAAGTCCGAAGGTCTTGTCAAACACAAAAATATAATTAATTAATTCTTTTCTCATCCCCACACTCTTTTTATTTGCAAACATCATTCGTACAAAAACACATATGCACACAAGAAAGGGCTCCCTAGGAGTACCTAGGACACTTTGGGTACTAACACCTTCCCTCTGTGTAACCAACCCCCTTACCTGTAATCACTGGCATTTTATTAGTTTCGATTTGAAAACTTCTTATCTTTGGGTTTTGTTCGTACTTTTCCATTTTCCCTTGGAAATAATAAAAGCGCGGTGGTGACTCTGGTTTTATTGACGTCTAGCTTATCTATAGCTTGATGGTCATGAATTTACCGTTACAAAAATTAAGTGGGGACTCTGCTGGGGAGTAGTCTCCAGTGGGTTTAGCCTACTTTTTTGTGTGTATATTAGTGTATTTGATGTATGTATATTTGTTTGTGTTATATGATCTGCTTGTTGTGCTTGGTGATCTCTGAGCGGTGAGATAAATTCTAACCTAAACTTGAGTGCAATTAAGATAGGAGGATCGTATAGTCATGTTTGACTTGTATGGAGTAATCCTTAACAATTTGCTTGAGACCCATCTACTCAGTGGAGACCCTTTTAGAGTTGGGAATGTCACACAAGTTATTTGTGGTTAAGCATTACTATCTCTGATTTCGGGTCCGAGAAGCTGAGGACCATAGAACATTTAACCCCTCTTGGCCTTTTTAGGACGTAGTGTGAAGACTGTTCAAGTGTAGACTTAATAACAGTTGTTACGCGATACTACACTCAGACGAGTTTCTCTTTAGAATATTATGGGTTGATGAGTCAATTATCATAACCTGTAATATCCGATAGATGGAATTAAGACTATGGGAACTTTTTAGAACATGATCTACAGGTTTTATCCTTAGTTCACTCCTTTGGGATGGTTCTTACCCAGACTCGATGCTTGTGACTCATAACAAACCCTTGATTCTTGGTTGATCCAATCAAGTCTTGTCAATATCAATGGAACTTGGGTGTTGATAAGGTGTAAATCATAATCCACCAAAATGGATGATTGATCTTGGCAATGGCTTGATTCATCCCTTGACCTTTGTTTGTTTGCCTTGTGTGTCATCCCTTATTTGTGATTGTTGCATTCATGCATTCATGTGAATCTTGACATTCATCACACAAAAATTTCAAGGAACTAAGGTGTTATTTGCCAATATTTTCAGACCATGGATTATGGACGAAGGAACACTAAGGAGTACAGTTTCAGATGTCCCGACTTGAAAGATTTAAGGAAGCTAGCATCTTTTGTATTAGATCCCTTGGACTTCAAACAACACCATGGGAAGCTTCTGTCTATCTTGTCTGCTGATGTGGTTGAAGGACTTCTGAGTATGTTGGTTCAGTTTTATGACCCTCTCTACCGTTGCTTCACTTTTCCAGATTATCAGCTTGTGCCTACGTTGGAGGAGTATGCCCATCTCTTGGGAATACCTGTTTCTAGCAAAGTGCCTTTTAGTGGATTGGAAGAGATTCCTAGATCTCATCTTATTGATGAAGCTCTTCACTTGAAGAAGCCTGAGATAGAGGCTCATTGGATGAAGAAAGGAGGGTTATTTGGGTTGACTTATGAGTTCCTCATCAAGGGAGCTACTTCCTTTGCTCAAACCAGTAGTTTTGATGCTTTTGAAGCTATCTTTGTGCTACTCATCTATGGTTTGGCTGTTCCCTAACATTGACGGTTTTGTTGATGCTAACGCCATTAGAATTTTCTTGAATGGAAATCTTGTGCCTACTTTGTTAGGAGATATGTAATTCTCTTTGTATCTAAGGAATTCTAAGGGTGGTGGAACTTTTGTCTGTTGCATTCCTCTTCTGTGCAAGTGGTTTATTTCGCACATTCCTCAGACGCCTGCTTTTGTGGAGAACAAACAATGTCTACGGTGGTCTCAGAGACTTATGTCTCTCACCAATGATGATATAATTTGGTATGATTCTTGATTGAGTAGTTTGGAGATTATTGATTGTTGTGGTGAATTCTCTAATGTGCCTTTCATTTGTACACAAGGAGGAATTAACTACAACCCTGCTTTGGCTCGTCGTCAACTTGGGTTCCCCTTGAGATACAAACCTAATAACACTTTTTTAGAAGGTCTTTTCCATTAAGAGGGTAAACATCCCCAACATTTGAAGCAGACGATGGTGCATGCTTGGCATAATGTGCATAGGAAAGGACGATTCGAGCTTGGTTCGCGCAATTGTGTAGCTTTGGAAGCTTACACTCTTTAGGTGAAGAAGAGAGCTATGGAGTTGAAGATGCCGTATGCTTGTCAAAGACCTATGCATATGGTTGTGGTTGAGACATTAACTCTCCCTAACCAAGATGTAGAGGAGTTGGAAGACGCACTCGTCATGATGAAGCGAGAGAAGGACATGGGGAAAGAGCGTTTCCATGCTTTAAGCCAAAAGCATGAGGAGTTACAGATTGAGTCTAAGGACAAAGATGCACTTATTGAGCTACTTGAAGATCGAGTGACGAAGAGACAGAGAGAGTCGGAGGTTTCATCTTCCTCTAGTATTCCTCAGCCTTCCGTCGCTTGGAAGAAGATTGTTGATCAGCTTGTCCTCGAGAAGACTCGGATGAAGGCTTCTTTTGAGACCGAGATCCGACGCATTCGAAGGAAGTACGCTCATACAACCAGATCTTCTGACATTGTTGTTAGGGATCGTTAGAATGACTAGTCTCCTTTTCTCTTGTATTTTCATTTGGTTTCTGAAATTGTACTCAGTGTAGTCCTTCCAATTATATATATATAAAAGAGGTTTTTATGGTCATATCAAATTGTTACAATTATTGTTAAATATACATATATTTGCAAATAATATAGTAAGTTCCTTGAAAATAAAAATAATAATCAAGCATTGCATTTCATGCATCACTCGCATAAGCAGGTTTCTCTTTCTCCAGATGTCTCATTGGTGTTTCTTCTGTGCTTCAACGAAGCTGACTCATCGATACAATACCCGTGCCAATCACTCAAAGATTATGGAGAATCTTGAACAAGAGAACAGAGACCTGAAGGATGAGATTGCCCGTCTGACTGCCATGATGGAGTCAGTCCTAGCTCCTCAGAGCCAGTCTTCTCCAATGCCTGCAACTCCTCCTCCTCAGAGGACTGTCCTTTTAGAGGTGGCTACCTCTACCGTTCTTGCAACCGCTGCTCACTTTGCACCCAACATGCCTGCTAGATTCCCGTGGGGAATGCCTTCGAATTTTGTGCCTGAAGGCTTTGCGCCTACTTTTGCTTCCATACCGGCATCTAGCCCGATCATGTCTGTGCCACTGCCTATTGTGCATACTCTACCCTGCGTAGAAGACATTATCTATCATTCTGAGCCGTCTGAAGGCCCTGATGTGTACGAGAAGATGGACGAGATGAAGGATCAATTCCTTGAGTTGCGTAAGGAATTGAAGACTTTGAGGGGTAAAGATCTGTTTGGGAAGAGTGTTGCAGAACTTTGTTTGGTTCCAAATGTGAAGATCTCGGTGAAGTTCAAAGTGCCTGACTTTGAAAAATACAAGGGGAACACCTATCCACTCAATCATTTGGTGATGTACGCAAGAAATATGTCTACTTAAATCGATAATGATCAGCTGTTGATCCATTATTTTTAAGACAGTTTGACCAGTTTCGCTCTGAGCTGGTACATGGGATTGGATAGTGCAAGCATCCGCACATTCAATGATTTGGGTGAAGCCTTCGTGAAGCAGTACAAGTATAATGTTGATATGGCTCCAGATAGAGACCAATTTAGATCATTGTCTCAGAAGGATAAGGAGACATTGAAGGAGTATGCGCAAAGATGGAGAGAGATTGCCGCTCAGATTACCCCTCCTTTGGAAGAAAAGGAGATGACCAAATTTTTTCTCAAGACCTTGAGCTTATTTTACTATGAGTGGATGATTTCCCGTGCCCCCAGTGATTTTATCGAGATGGTGAACATGGGGATGAGGCTCGAGGAAGGTGTCCGAGAGGGACGGTTATCTATAGAGGAAGTGTCATCCAGCAAGAGATATGGTAATAATTTCATTAAGAAGAAAGAGAGTGAAGCTAATGTAGTTTCAGTTGAGACGCAGAGGAGGCCTCACGTAAGAAGAAATCCACCATCCTGTCAACATCATCATCAAGTATCATTAGTCATTCCAGTATTTTCAGCTAATCAGTCAACACCAATTCAACAATAACAACATCAACAACAACAACCACGACAACGAACAAACACCTACAACAACAACAATACCAACAATCATCAGCAACCAAGTTTTGAGAGGAAGAAGGTCTCTTTCGACCCAATTCTGATGACTTATATAGAGTTGTATCCGTCTTTGGTTCTCAAGAACCTGTTGAAACCAAGAAATCCTCCACAAATTCCTGAACCACTTTCATGGTGGTACAAACTAGAACTCCGTTGTGCTTTTCATCAAGGAGCTCCTGATCACGATATTGAGAATTGCTACCCCCTCAAGTATGAAGTCCAGAAGCTGGTTAAGAGTGGAATGGTGTCCTTTGAGGACCGTGCTCCGAATGTTAAAGCCAACCCATTACCTGTCCATGGGAATTCGTTAATATGGTAGACGGTTGTCCTGGCGAGTTCAAGGTATTTGGTGTACGCTTCATAAGAAAGTCCTTGGTGACGATGCACAGGGATATTTTCTTGGTTAACGATTGCGAGCATGACCATGATGGTTGTGCTATTTGCAGTGTCAATCCCAGAGGTTGTATGGTTGTGAAGAGAGACATCCAGAGGTTGATGGATGAAGGCTTGATTCAGATTGTTCAATCCCGTCATATAGATGACGATGTGAATGTTATAGTACCAGTTTTCAAAACTCCTGAAAGAGTGGTTATTCAGTATGATAGCAGCAACAGTAACAACGTCAGCAATAGATCGGTATCGCCGTTGGTTATACTGTTAGCGGGTCCAATCCCGTATGCATCCGATAAGGCTGTCCCATATCAGTATAATGCTACTATGTTGGAAAATGGTCAAGAGGTTCCTTTTCCTACGACCAGTTATGTTGTAAGCATAGTTGATGTTACCAAGGTGACCCGCAGTGGTCGTGTGTTTGGGCCGGTGTTCCCAAAGAATATGGAGGATGTATCTGTTAGTAAGAAAGTTGATATACCAGTGGTAGAATCTGTTAGTGCTCCAAAGTGTCAGTCTGGTGAATCCAACGACTTGAAACCTAATGATGATGATGAGGTACTCATACTGATCAAGAAGAGTGAATTCAACATGGTGGAGCAGTTGCTCCAAACCCCCTCGAAGATCTCAATACTGTCTCTGTTAATGAACTCAGAAGCGCACAGAGAAGCACTGCAGAAGGTTCTTGAGCAAGCGTATATGGAACATGATGTTACAATATATCAATTCGATCGTATTGTGGCTAACATCACTTCCCGCAATAATCTCAGTTTCTGTGATGAAGAACTCCCCGAGGAGGGTAGAAATCATAACTTGGATTTGCATATCTCGATGAATTGTAAAGATGACGCTCTGTCAAATGTGTTAATAGACATCGGATCTTCATTGAATGTACTTCCAAAGTCGACTTTGTCCAAGTTGTCATATCAAGGAGCGCCTATGAGATATAGTGGTGTGATCGTTAAAGCTTTTGACGGTTCGCGCAAGACTGTGATTGGCGAAGTAGATCTTCCAGTGAAGATAGGTCCGAGTGACTTCCAAATTACTTTCCAATTAATGGATATCCACCCGGCCTATAGTTGTTTATTGGGAAGGCCATGGATTCATGAGGCAGGAGCCGTTACTTCAACGTGCATCAGAAGCTGATGTTTGTTAAGAATGGGAAGCTTTTATCATTGGCGGGGAGAAGGCGTTGTTGGTTAGCCACCTGTCATCTTTCTCTTATGTAGAAGTTGAGGATGAGGTTGGAACCCCGTTCCAAGCCTTATCTATTGCTGAGGAAAAGAGAGTTGGGGCACCCATGTCCTCATTCAAAGATGCATTGAAGATTGTTGAAGATGGTCAGTCAGATCAGTGGGGACGGATGGTAGAGGTCTCCGACAACAAGAACAGAGCCGGTTTGGGTTTCCAACAAGGTTCACCAGTGGTTAGATCTGAAGATGTGCAACTCAGTTTCCGTAGCGGTGGGTTCATTCATAGTAATAAACAACACTTAGTTGTTGTGCTAGAGGATGATGAAGATGAAGACTGCACCAATTTTGTGACACATGGAAAAGCTTGCGACAATTGGACTGCTGTTGATATTCCTGTTACTATGCATCGATCTAAGTAATTGCTTTTATTTGTTTTGAAAATCCTTCTCCTATGCCTAAGGGAGAAGTGAACATTGTTTGGGCATTTTCAAATTTGATCATGAATAAAATATAATTATATTCATCCACATCTATGATGTTTTGTTTTTACTTTTTGCTTTATTCCGAAAATAGTAATCACAAAAAACATAAATAAACAATAAATTGTCCATCTGCATAATATTTGGTCACATATCACTTCTCTAAAATCGAAAATGAAATCATTATGTAGGTTGGTTTCTAACCCCATTGAATACAATGATCCTTCTCCTTCTCCAAATTTTGAATTCCCTGTGTTTGAGGCTGAGGAGGAAAGTGATGAAGAAGTAAGTGATGAATTGTCTCGTCTTCTTGAGCACGAGGAAAAAGCCATTCAGCCATTCCAAGAGCAGATTAAGTTAGTTAACTTGGGTTCCGAGGATAACGTGAAGGAAGTCAAGATTGGGTCTCGACTGTGTCCAGATATTAAGAAGGGGTTGGTTTATCTTCTCCGAGAGTATTCAGATGTGTTGGCTTGGTCCTATAAAGACATGCCTAGTTTGGATTCTGAGATTGTGGAGCATAGATGGCCGTTGAAGCCAGAATGCCCGCCAGTCAAGCAAAAGTTGAGGAGAACTCATCCTGACAAGGCAGTGAAGATCAAAGAAGAAGTGCAAAAGCAGATTGACACCGGTTTCCTTGTGACTGCTGAATATCCGCAGTGGGTGGCCAATATTGTACTTGTTCCGAAGAAGGATGGGAAAGTCCGTATGTGCGTTGATTATAGAGATTTGAACAAAGCTAGTCCGAAAGATGACTTCCCTCTGCCACACATTGATATGTTGGTAGATAATACAACTAAATTCAAAGTCTTTTCATTTATGGACAGATTTTCCGGATATAATCAGATCAAGATGGCACCCGAAGATATGGATAAGACCATATTCATTACACCCTGGGGAACATTCTGTTATAGAGTGATGCCTTTCGGATTAAAGAATGCTGGTGCGACTTACCAGAGAGCAATGACTACTCTTTTTCATGATATGATGCATAAAGAGATTGAAGTCTATGTTGATGATATGATTGCTAAATCCATTGATGAAGAGGAACATGTTGAGCATTTGTTGAAGTTATTCCAGCGTTTGAGGAAGTATAAACTCCGCTTGAATCCCAATAAGTGCACTTTTGGTGTTCGTTCTGGTAAATTGTTGGGCTTTATTGTCAGTGAGAAGGGTATTGAAGTTGATCCTGCCAAGGTCAAAGCAATACAAGTGATGCTTGCGCCCAAAATTGAGAAGCAAGTCAGAGGTTTTCTCGGTCGCTTGATTTATATCTCAAGATTCATTTCACACATGACTGCCACATGTGCACCTATATTCAAGCTTCTTTGGAAAGGTCAGTCTTGTGATTGGACCGAAGAATGCAAGAAAGCTTTTGATAGTATCAAAGAGTATCTACTTAAGCCTCTGATTCTGTCTTCGCCTGTTGAAGGAAGACCATTGATCATGTATTTGACTTTGCTTGAAGAGAGTATGGGTTGTGTTTTAGGTCAACAAGATGAGACTTGAAAGAAAGGGTTTGCTATTTTCATCAGTAAGAAGTTCACCGACTGTGAGACTCGATATTTGTAAGACCCCAATTTTTACCTTAAGATCCCTCATGCAATCTCATCATATGCATTAACATTGGGATCATACCTTGGCATCCTCCTTACCCCTCTTTCATTGGGTTTGTTTTGGGAGAGATCACCAAGCACCATGTGACTGTATCATACTTGTATATTTATTATTTTACTAACCAAAATACCAAAAATATGTCTTTGTATTGGCCTAACCCTTTTGTGGGTAGGGCATGATCACCATTGATATATCAAGTTCACATCTAGGGTTTAAGACCCTCATGGCTAAGAGAACAACCAAGGAATGATCCACAATGGCTCTAAGCATCATATATGAGTCCTAATGATCTCTACATGTTATTTTGATCAAGCATTCTTCAAGGGTTTGGAGTTGGTTTGCCTTGGAAACCCTAGTTTGTCTAGGTATTTTGAGTAACTTCTTCAACAAGATTCTTCACCAATTGATCAAATTTCTCAAAGGACACTTCAAAATTTATCATATTATGCATATATGATCTACCATGAGCCTAAAAAGTCAAGATAATTTCAAGTTAGCAAGTTGGTTGATGGTGGTTGGCCAGATGAATTCATTTGACCAAAACTGGGTCCCCCTAGACCCTATCTCCTACACTTTTCACCATATGAAAATGATTCCAAGAGTAACGTTACTCTAAATGACATTACAAAAAACTTTCAAGTTGAAGTCTAAATCTAATTTTGCTTGTAAAGTCATTTTCCATGTTGAAACATTATAGGTCATTTTGTCTAAACCCTAATTTGAAATTCAACTTCCCAAGGCCATAACTTGCTCAATTTTTATGAGATGAAATATTTCCAAGTTGCACAATCTAATTTAATATGTCTACTTCAACTTTGATGTTTGGAGTGAGATATAAATCATCTTTTATGAGCATGTGATATGAGGATACATTATAGGTCATTTTGGACCAATACCATTGAACAAGTGATTTTCCTCAACTTCAGAAATGCATAACTCTCTCATTAAAAATCAAAATGATGTCAAATGTGTTACCATTTTTAAGGTATTTGAAATAGATACAACTTTGATGAAGACACTTTTCTCATTTGGAGCTCACATAAAAGGTTTAGTAAGGTGGAACATTGAGGTATATGGCTTGACACTTAAAAAAAAATTCAACATGTTGAAATTTCCAAACTTCCACCTCAAAATTCACCTTGATCCAAATTCCAAATGGAAAAGTGTTAAACATAAGAGTTGTTCCTCTTGATCTAAGCTTTCTATATAGTCTTATTTCATTCATTTTAGATAAGGTTTGCTCGGGCTGAATATGGTTTTAACAAGCCTGCATCAAGTGGAAAAATCAAAAGTGAAAATGACCATTTCACATTGCCTTGCCATTCAAGATTCATTTCAATCTCATTTCAGATGCATTTGGACCTAATTGGATTGCTTCATGGGCATGTATATGCCCATGCAAGCATGTGCATGACATTGCCAAATTTGGAAGAAACTTGAAGTGTGCGAATAACATTCCCAATTGCTATAAATACAAGCCCTCTGAGCTCATTTGAAAGGATCCTTGCGCGCCAACTTTGCCCCCTCTCTTCAAACCCTCACAATTCAAAGGAAAATCTGAGAATTTTCATTTGAAAATTGAGTTTGAATATCACTGTTTGGAGATTCAAAAATCCAGGATCCAATGCTTTGTTCCATTTCCAAACCACTTCTGCAAGCTCCCTGAGTGTGATCAAGCAAGGATTGAAGCAAGCAAGATCAAGTTCTGCACAACATTGAAGGTATTTTCCAAAAAAAAATCTTCTCTTCGATTCTCACTCAATTCTCATCAATTCTCTTGGATCTTTGGTTGTTTGAAGTCCTACCAATGTAGGCAAGAAGATTGAGTTGCTTTGAGGTCAAATCGAAGCAACTCAGTTGACACACCTTAAAATTCAACTCCTAATATCTTTCTATATATTTGGAGTTAGTTAAAATTTAGGTCAGATTCATGCTCTACGCCATTTTTTCTTTCAGATCATGTCTTCCTTTTTCATTTATGTGATGGTGATGACTGAACCAGTCCGGTGAGGCTCGCCTGAGAAGGTGACCGGAGGTTTAGTGTCGGTGATGTGTTGGATAGGTTCAAAGTCATTGATCTTTTTCAAAATGTTTTAATCTCACGCGTTGCTTGTAATTACCACTTGTGTTACGCGTGGACTAGTGACCATGGTGGAAAGCGCGCTGATGGCCACTTGATCTGCCACCTCAATTAATTAGGGAGATCAAGTGGTCCACATTTTTTCTGAATATTTGAATTTCATTTTATTTGTTTTATTTTCATTAATTCATATTAATTATAATATTGATCCAAAACATATGAGAGTTTCACCAAAAAAATTTAAATAAAATCCTCTTTCATATTTTGAATTAAAATTATTTTTTGGATCATTATTAATATTTTTCATGATTTAATTGATTTTGTGATTATTTTTAATTGTTTAAAAATACTTTTAAGTGTCTAAAAATTCTAATTTTTTCTCCAAGGTTCTTTGACCTTGTTTGACCTATGATAAATCTCATGGCAATTTCTTTGGTGTTTTGATGAGGTTTTAGGAATTTGACAAACCATATTTAATTTAGTGCATTATTTTTAGTATTTTTAAATTGAATAAATGACAAATATTTGTGTTGAGCCATTTTGATTGTTTGTATGAGTTTGACTTGTGTTGTTGGGCCTTGGTCAAGGTTGATTTGACTTTGCTAGGTTAAGATCATTGGATTTAGGGGATTGATGGAATGTACATTCCATCTCCCAAAATGAATGAGTCTTAATTTGGTAAAAGTCTTCCTTTGTCCAATTTGAGTTTTATCCATTTCCCCTCCCTCCCTCTTCATCTTATTCCCCTTCTTTATGCATTCATGTCATGGTCCTATGATATCTCAATGTCCTAAGGCTAGTTGATTGAAAATCAACATAAGTATGGATGAGATTAGGCCACCTCTTTTGCATATTATTTTTGTGTGTGGTATGTTTCATGAGCATAGTCCATTATACTATGTCTCTAACCTGCATTAACACCAAAATTCTATTGCTCGGCCTCAAATGGTCGTGACTTCTATATAAGTCCAATTATGATTGCTTAACATAGCGCTAAATTTTTGACACAAAAGGAATATCATTATAGTTAGTGAGATTGTAAGTCTCCCCTCTTTCATAGTATTGTGTGGAAACTTGACCTTTTTCCTTCCTTTGGAAGATGTCTTGGTTCAAGGATCCGTGCTTGTGATAAGTGGGTTGAGTGTTCTCCAAAGAATGACTTAAAACAAAAAAGCAAAAGCAATACTAACTTCTAACTCATTAACAACTAACATTTACTTTAAAGTTATTTACTTTAATGCACTTTATTTGTAAGCCCTATTCATTTTCCATTATTCATACCATTCTAATTGTTTATGTTAATGTCATTTTCACTTTGTCCATTTGGACCATATTTTGTGATATATTTTGCTTGTGTATATTGTGTGTGTTTGTGTGGTCTTTGGCCATTAATGTACATAATAAGAACAAAAACCCTAAAAAAACATCTTGTGTGGACTGTTGGTTTGATCTGAGACAGTCCCTATGCAAAGGACTTGGCCAATGCCAACTTTCATGTAACCAGGTGCTTGTAATCTGAAACTTCTTCTGATACATCCTTGAAAGATCCATTTGAGCTCATCTACAACATGATCATTATGAAGCTGTTATTTTAAACCTGTGACTTATGGCATTATGGAATTCATCTACTACATGGGCAAATTTGAAGAAGATCATGGAATGGCTAAGCTTGGATGTGGCTATCTTTATTTGATGCCTTGCTCTTCAAGTTAATATTGTGTGCCTTGTTTGTTGCTTGATTCTAATGTCCAAGGGAATTTGGGTTTCTATATGACATTCTTGTCTATTGGATTACATCCCAATGGTCAGATCTTTTCAACTCTTAACTTTTAAATTTATGCTTAGGATTAGTCTCTTCATATCCTCCCCATCTCTTTAATTTCAAAATCTCTCCCTCCTTTTAAAAAAACTTCTTTGTTTGTACTTGTTTTTTTAAACTTGGACCATTTTGCAAACTAGAAACTTTGGCCTTATGCCATTGCATTTTAAACTTCTTTTCTTAAATAAACATGTAAATAAACTTAACTATACTTAACCTAAAATTTTCAAAATCCAAAAAGAACTAACTCATTCAAACCATTTTCTAGGCCTTTGTGCCTTTCAAACCTAATTTTTGTTAAAAGCAATGCATCCAATTTGACATTTGTATCACGAACTACGAGGTTTTGATCCCTCATTTTTATGTTGGTACATAGGCACGAGTCTGAAGGTCTTGTCAAACACAAAATTATAATTAATGAATTCTTTTCTCATCCCCCCATTCTATTTGCTTGCTAACATCATTTGTAAAAAATACATATGCACACAAGAAAGGGCTCCCTAGGAGTACCTAGGACACTTTGGGTTCTAACACCTTCCCTCTGTGTAACCAACCCCCTTACCTGTAATCTCTGGCATTTTATTAGTTGTGATTTGAAAACTTCTTATTTTTGGGTTTTGTTCGTACTTTTCCCTTTTACCTTGGAAACAATAAAAGCGCGGTGTCGATACTTGTTATTTGATGTCTTGCTTATCCATAGCTTGATGATCATGAATTTATCGCTACATAAATTAAGTGGTGACTCTGCTGGGGAGTAGTCTCTAGTGGGTTTAGCCTACTTTTGTGTGTGTATGTAATTGTATGTTTGATGTATGTACATTTGTTTGTGTGATATAATCTGCTTGTTATGGTTGGTGATCTCTTAGTGGTGAGATAAGTTCTAACCCGAACTTGAGTGAAATATAAGATAGGAGGATGGTATAGTCATGTTCGACTTGTGTGGAGTAGTCCTTAACAAGTTGGCTTGAGATCCATCTGCTCAGTGGAGACCCTTTTGGATTTGGAAATGTCACACAAGTATTTGTGGTTAGGCATTGCTATCTCTAATTTAGGGTCCGAGAAGCTGAGAACCGTAGAACATTTAACCCCACTTGGCCTATTTAGGACGTAGTGCGGAGACTGTTCAAGTGTAGACTTGATAACAGTTGTTACGCGATACTACACTCAGACGAGTTTCTCTTGAGAATATTATGGGTCGATGAGTCAGTCATCTTAACCTGTAATATTTGATAGATGGAATTAAGACTCTGGGAACTTTTTAGAACATGATTTACAGGTTTTTATCCTTAGTTCACTCCCTTGGGATGGTTCTTACCCAGACTCCATGCTCGTGATTCACAACAAACCCTTGATCCTTAGTTGATCCAATCAAGTCTTGTCAATATCAATGGAACTTGGGTGTTGACAAGGTGAAAACCATATTCCACCAAAATGGATGATTGGTCTTGACAATGACTTGATTCATCGCTTGACCTTTGTTTGTTTGCCTTGTGTGTGATTCCTTATTTTGTGATTGTTGCATTCATGCATTCATGCGCTTCATAATATTCATCACACGAAAATTTCAAGGAACTGAGATGTTATTTGCAAATATTTTCAGACCATGGATTATGCACGAAGGAACACTAAGAAGTACAGTTTCAGATGTCCATACTTGAAAGAGTTAAGGAAGCTAGCATCTTTTGTATTAGATCCCTTAGACTTCAAACAACGTCATGGGAAGCTTCTATCTATCTTGTTTGTTGATGTGGTTGAAGGACTTCTGAGTGTGTTGGTTCAGTTCTATGATCCTCTCTAATGTTGCTTCACTTTTCCTGATTATCAGCTTGTGCCTACGTTAGAGGAGTATGCCCGTCTCTTGGGAATACTTGTTTCTAACAAGGTTCCATTTAGTGGATTTTAAGAGATTCCCATATCTCATCTTATTGTTGAAGCTCTTCACTGGAAGAAGTCTGAGATAGAGGCTCATTGGGTGAAGAACGGAGGATTGTTTGGGTTGCCATTTGATTTCCTCATCAAGGAAGCTACCGCCTTTACTAAAGCCGGTAGTGTGGATGCTTTCGAAGCTATCTTTGTGTTGCTCATCTATGGATTAGCTTTGTTCCCTAACATTGACAGTTTTGTTGATGTTAACGCTATTTGAAGTATCTTGATTGGGAACCATGTGCCTACTCTGTTGGATGATATGTACTTCTCTTTGCATCTAAGGAATTCTAATAGTGGTGGAACTATTGTCTGTTGCATCCCTCTTCTGTACAAATGGTTTATTTTGCACTTGCCTCAGACACCTGCTTTTGTGGAGAACAAACAATGTCTACAGTGGTCTCAGAGACTTATGTCTCTCACTAATGATGATATAGTTTGGTATGATCCTTGTTTGAGCAGTTTGGAGATTATTGATAGTTGTGGTGAATTCTCTAATGTGTCTCTCATTGGTACACAAGGAGGAATCAACTACAACCCTGCTTTGGCTCGTCGTCAACTTGGGTTCGTCCTTGAGAGACAAACCTAATAACATGTTGTTAGAAGGTCTTTTCTATAAAGAGGGTAAAGATCCCCAACATTTGAAGCAGAAGATTGTGCATGCTTGGCATAATGTGCATAGGAAAGGAAGATCCGAGCTTGGTCCGTGCAATTGTGTAGCTTTGGAAGCTTACACTCTTTGGGTGAAGAAGAGAGCTTTGGAGTTGAAGATGCCTTATCCTTCTGAGAGACCTATGTCTATGGTTGTGGTTGAGCCATTAACTCTCCCTAACCAAGATGTAGAGGAGTTTGAAGATGCACTCACCAAGATTAAGCAAGAGAAGGATATGTGGGAAGAGCGTTTACGTGCTTTGAGAAAAAAGCATGAGGAGTTGCAGTTGGAGTCTAAGGACAAAGATGCACTTATTGAGCTACTTGAAGACCGAGTGACAAAGAGACAGAGAGAGCCAGAGGTTTCATCTTCTATCATGCCTCAGCCTTCCGTTGCTTGGAAGAAGATTGTCGATCAGCTTGTCCTCGGGAAGACTCAGATGAAGGCTTCTTTTGAGACCGAGATCTGACGCATTCGAAGGAAGTACGCACCTGCAGCCATATCTTCTGACGTTGTTGTTAGGGATCCTTAGGATGACTAGTCTCCTTTTCTCTTGTATTTTTCATTTGGTTTCTGAAATTGTACTCAATGTAATCATTCCAATTATAAATAAAAGAGATTTTAATTTTGGTCATATCAAATTGTTGCAATTGTTGTTATATATATATATATATATATATATATATATATATATATATATATATATATATATATATATATATATATATATATATATATATATATATATATATATATATATATATATATATATATATATATATATATATTTGCAAATAATATAGTAAGTTCTTTGAAAATAAAAACAATCAAGCATTGCATTTCATGCATCATTTGCATAATCAGGTTTCTCTTTCGTCAGATGTCTCATTGGTGTTTCTTCTGTGCTTCAGCCAAGCTGACTCATCGGTACAATACTCGCGCCAATCACTCCAGAATCATGGAACATCTTGAGCAAGGGAATAATTACCTAAAAGAGGAGATCGCCCGCCTGACTGCAATCATGGAGTCAGTTCTAGCCGCACAGAGCCAGTCTTCTCCAACACCTGCAACTCCTCCTCCTTAGAGGACTGTTATTTCAGAGGTGGCTACCTCTACCATACCTGTTGCTACCGCTCATTTCGCGCCTTCCATGCCTGCCGAGTTCCCGTGGGGAATGCCGCCAAACTTTATGCCTGAGGGCTTTGCGCCCACATTTGCTTCCATGTCGGCATCTAACCCGGTCATGTCTGTGCCACCGCCTGTAGTGCATACCTTGCCTCGTGTGGAAGACACCATTTATTATTCCGAGCCATCTGAGGGCCCAGACGTTTATGAGAAAATGGATGAAATGAAAGATCAATTTCTCGAGTTGCGCAAGGAGTTAAAAACATTGAGAGGTAAGGACCTTTTTGGGAAGAGTGTTGCTGAATTATGTTTGGTACCGAATGTGAATATTCTGGTGAAGTTCAAAGTGCCTGACTTTGAAAAATACAAGGGGAACACATGTTCGCTCAGTCATTTGGTGATGTATGCCCGCAAGATGTCTACCCAAATAGACAATGATCAGCTGTTAATCCGCTACTTCCAAGACAGTCTGACCGGCGATGCGCTAAGATGGTATATGGGGTTGGATAGTGTGAGCATCCGCACTTTCAATGATTTGGATGAAGCATTTGTTAAGCAATACAAGTACAACGTTAATATGGCTCCCAATCGAGATTAGTTTAGGTCACCATCTCAGAAGGACAAGGAAACGTTTAAGGAGTATGTGCAGAGGTGGAGATAACTCGCTCCTCAGATCAACCCTCCTTTAGAGGAAAAGGAGATGACCAAGAATTTTATAAAGACCCTTAGCTCATTTTACTATGAGAAGATGATCGCCAGTGCCCCCAGTGATTTTACCGAAGTGGTAAACATGGGGATGAGGCTAGAAGAAGGTGTCCGAGAAGGACGGTTGTCAAAGAAGGAGGTATCGTCCAACAAAAGATATGGAAGCAACTCCATTAAGAAGAAGGACAATAAAGCCAACGTAATAACTAGTGGGAGGCAGAGAAGGCCTCGGAGCAGAAGAAGTCAACCACCCCGTCAACATCGTCATCAAGTATCTTTAGTAATTCTCGTTTTTTCAGCTAGTCAATCAGTACCAGTTCAACAACAACGTCAACAACAATAACCACAACAACGAGCAAACACCTACAACAACAACAATACCAAAAATCATCAAAAACAAACTTTCAAGAGGAAGAAGGTCTCTTTTAACCCGATTCCTATGACATATGCAGAACTCCATCCATCATTAGTTCTCAAGAACCTGTTACAACCAAGAAATCCGCCACAAATTCCTGAACCACTTCCATGGTGGTACAAGCCTGATCTCCGATATGTTTTTCATCAAGGAGCACCCAGACATGACATTAAGAACTGATATCCTCTCAAATATGAAGTCCAGAAGCTAGTGAAGAGTGGAGTGGTGTCCTTTGAGGACCGTGCACCCAACGTGAAAGCTAACCCACTACCCGCTCATGGTAATTCATCTGTTAACATGGTAGACGGCTGCCCTGGGGAGTTCAAAGTGTTTGATGTCCGTTTTATTCGAAGGTCCTTGGTGACGATGCATAAGGATATTTTCTTGTTTAGTGAATGTGAGCATGACCATGATGGTTGTGCTATCTGTAGTGTTAATCCAAGAGGTTGTGAAATTGTGAAAAGAGACATCCAGCGGTTGATGGATGAAGGTATGATCCAGATTGTTCAATCCCGTCATGTAGATGACGATGTGAATATGATTGTTCCTATGTTTAAGAACCCAGAGAGGGTGGTAATCCAATATGATAGCAGCAACAGTAACAGCATCGGCCAAAGATCGGTATCTCCGTTGGTCATACGGTTGGAGGGTCCAGTCCTGTACGTATCCGATAAGGTTGTTCCTTATCAGTATATTGTAACTATGGTGAAGGATGGTCAATAGGTTCCATTACCTACAACCAATTCTGTCATGAGCATTGTTGATGTTAGTAAAGTGACCCACAGTGGTCGAGTGTTTGGGTCGGTGTTCCCAAAAGATGTGGAAGATTCAATAGTCAGTAAGAAAGTGGAAGTGCCTGCAGCAGATCCAGTTAGTGCTTCAAAGCCTTAGTCTGGTGAATCCAGCAATTTGAAGACTAATGATGATGATGAGGTACTTCGGTTGATAAAGAAAAGTGAGTTTAATGTGGTGGAGCAGTTGCTCCAAACCCCCTCAAAAATTTCAGTACTGTCTTTTCTTATGAATTCATAAGCACACAGAGAAGCACTGCAAAGAGTTCTAGAGCAAGCGTTCATGTAACATGATGTTATGGTGGATCAGTTTGATCATATTGTGGCTAACATCACTTCATGCAATAATCTCAGCTTTTGTGATGAAGAACTCCCTAAGGAGGGTAGGAATCATAATTTGGCTTTGCATATCTCGATGAATTGCAAAGATGACGATTTATCCAATGTTCTTGTTGACACCGGATCATTGTTGAATGTGCTACCGAAGTCAACATTATCAAAGTTGTCATATCAAGGAGCGCCTATGAGGTATAGTGGTGTAATCGTCAAAGCTTTTGACGATTCATGAAAAACAGTGATAGGTGAAGTGGACCTTCCAGTGAAAATAGGTCCGAGTGACTTCCAGATACTTTTCAAGTAATGGATATCCACCCGGCCTACAGTTGTCTGTTGGGAAGGCCATGGCTTCACGAGGCAGGAGTTATTACCTCCACGTTGCATCAGAAGCTCAAATTTATTAAGAACGGAAAATTGGTCATTATTGGCTGGAAGAAGGCGTTGTTGGTCAGCCACCTGTCATCTTTCTCTTACGTTGAAGCTGAGGATGAGGTTGGAACTCCGTTCCAAGCCTTATCTATTGCTGTTGAAAACAGAATTGGGGCACCTATGTCCTCATTGAGAGATGCAAGGAAGATTGTTGAAAAGGGCATTGTCGATCAGTGGGGGCGAGTGGTAGAGGTCTCCGATAACAAGAATAGAACCAGCCTGGGTTTTCAGCAAGGTTCATTAACTGCTAGATCAGAGGATATGCAATTTAGCTTTCGTAGCGGAGGGTTCATTCATGGCAATGAACAACACTTAGCTATTGTGCTAGAGGATGACGAAGAGGAAGACTGCACCAATTTTGTGACGCATGGAAAGGCTTGTGACAATTGGATTGTTGTTGATATTCCTGTTATTATGCATCGATCTAAGTAATTGCTTTTATTTGTTTTCAAAAATCCTTCTCCTATGCCTAAGGGAGAAGTGAACATTGTCAGACATTTCAAATTTGATCATCAATAAAATTAATTATATTCATCCACATCTATGATGTTTGTTTTTACTTTTTGCTTTATCCTGAAAATGGTAATCACAAAAAACATAAATAAACTATATAATTGTCCATCTGCATAATATTTGGTCACAAATTTACTTCTCTAAAATCAAAATATCAAATCATTATGCAGGTTGGTTTCTAACCCCATTGAATACAATGATCCTTCTCCTTCTCCAAATTTTGAATTCCCTGTGTTTGAGGCTGAGGAGGAAAGTGGGGAAGAAGTGAGTGATGAATTGTCTCATCTTCTTGAGCATGAAGGAAAAGCCATTCAGCCATTCGAAGAGCAGATTGAGCTAGTCAACTTGGGTTCCAAAGATGATGTGAAGGAAGTCAAGATTGGGTCTCGACTGTGTTTAGATGTTAAGAAGGGGTTGTTTGGATTCTGATATTGTGGAGCATAGATTGTCATTGAAGCCAGAGTGCCCACCAGTCAAGCAAAAGTTGAGGAGAACGCATCCTGATATGGCAGTGAAGATCAAAGAAGAAGTGCAGAAGCAGATTGACATCAATTTCCTTGTGACCGCCGAGTATCCACAATGGATGGCCAATATTGTGCCTGTTCTGGAGAAGGATGGAAAAGTTCGCATGTGAGTTGATTATAAAGATTTAAATAAAGCCAGTCCGAAAGAAGATTTTCCTCTGCCACACATTGATATGTTGGTAGACAATACAGCTAAATTCAAAGTCTTTTTGTTTATGGACGGATTTCCTGGATATAATCAAATCAAGATGGAACCCGAGGATATGGAGAAGACCATATTCATTACACCCTAGGGAACATTCTATTATAGAGTGATGCCTTTCGGTTTGAAGAATGCTGGTGCAACTTACCAAAGACCAATGACTACTCTTTTTCATGATATGATGCATAAAGAGATTGAAGTTTATATCGATGGCATGATTGCTAAATCAATTGATGAAGAGGAACATGTTGAGCATTTGTTGAAGCTATTCCAGTGTTTGAGGAAGTATAAACTCCGCTTGAATCCCAATAAGTGTACTTTTGGTGTTTGTTCTAGTAAGTTGTTGGGCTTTATTGTCAGCGAGAGGGGTATTGAAGTTGATCCTGCCAAGGTCAAAGAAATACAAGAGATGCCCGCGCCCAAAACTGAGAAGCAAGTCAGAGGTTTTCTCGACCGCTTGAATTATATCTCAAGATTCATTTCACACATGACTGCCACATGTGCGCCTATAATCAAGCTTCTTCGGAAATATCAGTCTTGTGATTGGACCGAATACTACTAGAAAGCTTTTGACAGTATCAAGGAATATTTGCTTGAACCTCCGATTTTGTCTCCACCTGTTGAAGGAAGACCATTGATCATGTATTTGACTGTGCTCGAAGATAGTATGGGTTGTGTTCTTCTCTAGTAAGATGAGATTGTAAAGAAAGAATTTTCAATTTACTACCTCAGTAAGAAGTTCTCCGACTATGAGACTCGGTATTCTATGCTGGAGAAAACTTGTTGCGTATTGGCTTGGGCTGCTAAGCGTCTGCGTCAGTATATGTTAAATCATACCACTTGGTTGATATCCAAAATGGATCCAATCAAGTATATATTTGATAAGCCTGCTTTAACTGGAAGGATTGCCCGTTGGCAGATGTTGTTATCAGAGTATGATATTGAATATCAATCTCAAAAAGCAATCAAAGGTAGTATCTTGGCTGACCATTTGGCTCACCAACCAATTGAAGATTACTAGTCAGTGCAGTGTGATTTTCCTGATGAAGAGATCTTGTACTTGAAAATGAAGGATTGTGATGAACCATTGCTTGAAGAAGGGCCAGAACCTGGTTCCCGTTGGGGCATGATATTTGATGGAGTTGTTAATCAGTATGGTAATGGAATTGGGGCAGTAATTATTACTCCTCAAGGCACGCATTTTCCATTTACAGCTAGATTGATTTTCATGTGCACAAACAATATGGCAGAATATGAAGCTTCCGTTATGGGGCTTGAGGAGGCCATTGATCTCAGAATCAAGCATTTGGATGTCTTTGGAGATTCAGCTTTGGTGGGGAATCAGATCAAAGGTGAATGGGAGACGAATCAACCCGGTTTTATACCATATAGAGACTATGCGAGGAGGATTTCAACTTTCTTTACAAAGGTTGAGTTTCATCATATCCCTCGAGATGAAAACCGGATGCCAAATGCTCTTGCAACATTGGCGTCAATGATTGCAGTGAAGTATTGGAATGAAGTTCCTAACTTGACTGTGATGCATCTTGACAGACCAGCTCATGTGTTTGTTGTTGAAGAGATCGAAGAAGAGAAGCCGTGGTATTGTGACATCAAGTGTTTCCTCCAAAGTCAGATTTACCCGTATGAGGCATCTTTGAAAGATAAGAAGACTTTGAGGAGATTAGCCAGCAATTTCTACCTGAATGGTGATGTATTGTACAAGAGAAACTTCCATATGATTTTGCTCAGATGCGTGGATAGACACGAAGCAGACCTGTTGATGACTGAAGTCCATGAAGGTTCCTTTGGTACTCATTCCAATGGATATGCAATGGCAAAGAAGATGTTGCGAGCAGGTTACTATTGGCTGACAATGGAATCTGACTGTTGCAAGTTTGTGAAGAAATGCCACAAGTGTCAAATTTATGCAGATAAGATTCATATTCCTCCGACACTGTTGGACGTCATTTCCTCCCCATGGACCTTCTCCATGTGGGGAATTGATATGATTGGCATGATTGAGCCCAAAGCTTCGAACGGACATCGTTCCATTTTGGTCATAATCGACTACTTCACAAAATGGGTTGAAGCGGCATCATATGCGAATGTAACTAAGCAAGTTGTTGTAAGGGTTATCAAGAATCAAATTATATGTTGTTATGGTGTTCCAAGCAAGATCATTACTAATAATGGATCGAACTTAAACAATAATATGATGGAAGCTCTTTGCAAAGACTTCAAGATTGCACATTATAATTCTTCTCCCTACATACCCAAGATGAATGGGGCTATTGAAGCTGCGAACAAGAACATTAAGAAGATTATTCAGAAGATGGTTGTAACATATAAGTATTGGCATGAGATGCTCCCATTTGCTTTGCACGGTTATCGTACATCTATCCGCACTTCAACAGGGGAAACCCCTTTCTCTCTTGTATATGGTATGGAAGTAGTGCTCCCTGTAGAGGTTGAGATTCCTACATTACGTGTGCTCATGGAAGCCAAGTTGATTGAGGTTGAATGGTGTCAAACTAGGTATGATCAGTTGAATTTAATCAAAGAGAAGAGATTGACTGCCATGTGTCATGGTCAGTTATATCAGCAGAGAATGAAGAAAGCTTTTGATAAGAAGGTCAGACCTCGTGTGTTCAGAGAAGGTGACCTTGTGCTCAAGAAAATTCTATCGTTCAAACCATACTCTAGGGGAAAATGGACTCCTAATTACGAAGGCCCATATGTTGTTAAAAGAGCCTTTTCGGGCGGTGCTTTGATTCTTATAACTATGGATGGTGAAGAGTTCACTCGTCCTGTGAACGTAGATGCAGTCAAGAAATACTTCGCCTAAAAAGGAAAAGAACAACTCGCTAAGTTGAAAACCTGAAAGGGCGGCTTAGGCAAAAATTAGTGTCTCGGTGGATTGAAACCGGAAAGGGCGATCTAGGCAAAAGTTAGAGACATGAAAACAGAAAGATTATCCCGATAAATTGAATACCCCTCCTTGGGGAAATTTATGCAAAAACAAGAAATTATAGCAAGTAACTGCATCCTGCTGATCTTCAGATTTTGAAGATTTTGTTGAGCACAACGGTCGACGGTGGTTCATCATCCCCAGTAGCGGCCAAAAGCAAAGTGGACATTAAAAATTGGTGGAAGGATTAGTGATCATTTGTATTCAATGTAACCCTTTTCCATGTAAATTACCATTTTCAACTTTGTAAAAATCTATGGAGTCTTGTCATTTACAGGCTACCATTCCATTAAATAAAGTTGAACTTTTATCCAATTGTTTCTACTCTTGTTTATTTCAGCCAATAGTTTTAAATTTTATTATGATCATTTTTGAAATTTAAATTTTAAATCAAAATTATTTTTCTTAAACATATAAAAGCATGAATTATTAGCAATCGATTTCATTTAAAAGAAATATCATCAGTGGGTCGAAAGCAGTAAGCCCTAAGTGTGGAGCAGCATTGGTCCTCCCCGAGCAGTAGGCGCAATTTCTCTTTCATCCTCAACAGCATTTTTAGCATTCAGCCATTGTTGTCCGTTATTCCCCGGTAGGGTAGCTAGTAGAGTTGGTTGATTCAGTCCCCTGCAGAATGTTTATTCCTCAACAGAATTTGTGTTTATTCCCTAGCTGAAAACCGGTTTTCCTCAGCAGTTCGCGTGGTTGCCATAGAACTTTGGTTTCCCCACCAATCGCCATCAAATTCTGTCCCAGTAAGAGTTTCCTCCTGGTTTCTGAGCATCTTTTTGTGTTTATCCTCTGCATGGTTGTCTCCCATTTGATGTGGTGTTGACCTAAAATTCCCCGCAGACTCAATAACGGTTTTTCTCAGCAAATCTCTTCTTTCCCCGGCTAGGTTTGAGCCTTTGGTATGACGGTCTCTCTTTTCTCCAGCAAGTCGTCTCCATCTTCTATGGATTGACCGAGAATTGTATCGATGATTCAAATTGTGACACTTTTGTATCCTTTGCGATTGTTTTGTCAGCATGATCATCATATATACATATACATATACATATACATATACATATACATATAAATATACATATACATATACATATACATATACATATATAATCATATATTTCATCATCATCTTTGTTGATTCATTAATAAGATTCTTATTCTCCGTTATGGCGATACTTTATCCCCTTACAAGTTTAATGCTTGTCCTTCCTCAATTGTAGAGAGTCAGCCCCTTAAGCAGAAAGACTTTAACCTTTCTCCTCTCCCCACTGAGTTATTTCCTCGTGGATGATTATTATTTCAGTGTCCTCCCCAGTTGATTATCTGGATGGAGTCACTCGCCTTGAGTTATATCCTCCTTGGGTTGAGTCTTGATTGACCGTTTCTTTCTAGATCTTACCTAGATAGATGCTTTGGGTCCCCTAAGAGTTAATTACCCAGTAACTGGTAATATTCTTCTTAGTTTGCAGTTTGCTACTTCTTTCCTGATACCCGGAAAAAGTATTCCTGTTTTCTCCGTAGTGGAGTCGCCAGCGGATTTATTTTTTTGATTCCCCAGGAAGTATATCCTTGATATGTTCATCCTAGCCGATGACGGATATTTTCTTCCCCTGTTTGAGCTTATCCTTGATATGTTCATCCTAACCGGTGACGGATATTCTCATCTTTGGTATTCTACCCAGTAAAAAGGTAGTTATAATCCCTATCTTGTTCCCTAGAGAGTTAATCCTTAATATGTTCATCTTAACCGATGACAGGTTTCCTTCTCTTTGCGGTATTTTACCCAGTAATCAGTAGTTGTAAATGCTGCTTTTCTTTTCCTCTTTGCAGAGTTTATCCTTGATATGTTCATCCTAACCGGTGACGGGTACTCTCTCTTGTGGTATTCTATCCAGTAACTGATAGATGTAATTCCTATTTCTTCCTCGCAGAGTCTATCCTTGATATGTTCATCTTAACCGGTAACGGATATTTCTCTTTGGTATTCTATCCAGTAACTGATAGATGTAATTCCTATTTCTTCCTCGCAGAGTCTATCCTTGATATGTTCATCTTAACTGGTGACAAATATTTCTCTTTGGTATTCTATCCAGTAACTGATAGATGTAATTCCTATTTCTTCCTTGCAGAGTCTATCCTTGATATGTTCATGTTAACCGGTGACAGATATTTCTCTTTGATGGTATTCTATCCAGCATTCGATAGATGTAATTCCTACTTTTTGTTCAGTTGGTTTATCCTTGATATGTTCATCTTGACCGATAACGGATATCCTCCTTAACATCCCCAGGCAAGTCTATCCTTGATATGTTCATCCTAACTGATGACGAATTTTCTTTCCTTTGAGTCTATCCTTGATATGTTCACTTTAACCGGTGACGAATATTCTCATCTTTGGTCTTCTGCCCAGTAACTGGTAGTTGTAAATCCTATTTCTGCAGCTCTCCCCAGCAAGGCTATTCTTACCCAAGTAACCGGTAATGAATATTCCCTCCTGGCGTTTCCCAGCGAGTCATCCTTGATATGTTCATCCTAACTAATGACGGATGTCCTCTTTGTCAGATCTTTATTGTCTCCTTACCCAGTAACCGGTATTGGATAATAAATTTCTGCTCCTCCTGTGTTGAAGTCTATTTCTTCCCTAGTTGAGTTGAGTGCGTATTTCCGTAGTGAAATCGCTTTTCCTGCATGATTCAAGTATGTCAGTTTTATCCTGATCTACTCGTTTCCCATGTAGATATTTTTGTTTCCTCGGCTGAGTCTTTCCATTTTTTATGGAATTTCTCTAGTCCCCCAGCAGTTTTTAAGTCATAGTCTGGCCTATGCATAACCCTTTCATTCCCCCCAGAGTCTCTGTTTCCCTAGTGAGCTTTCCTTACGGAATGCATTGTGCTCCTACGGACTGCCGGTCGCTCTGATTTCTTTTCCTTTGTGGAAATATTTCCCCACAAAGAATTTGCTTTTACATTTATATCATATGCATCATGAGGTCTCTTAGGGACCAAAATTTATTTCTAGGTGTTGTTATTTAAGCCCATTCTACTGAGTCGACATGAAGATTTTAACCTTCACCTCCTCAGTTAGAATGTCCTTAAATAGGGGCAGTTGTAAGACCCCAATTTTAACCCTAAGATCCCTCATGCAATCTCATCATATGCATTAGCATTGGGATCATACCTTGTCATCCTCCTTACCCCTCTTTCATTGGGTTTGTTTTGGGAGAGATCACCAAGCACCATGTGATTGTATCATACTTGTATATTTATTATTTTACTAACCAAAATACCAAAAATATGTCTTTGTATTGGCCTAACCCCTTTTGTAGGTAGCGCATGATCACCATTGATCTATCAAGTTCACATATAGGGTTTAAGACCCTCATGGCTAAGAGCACAACCAAGGAATGATCCACAATGGCTCTAAGCATCATATATGAGTCCTAATGATCTCTACATGTTATTTTGATCAAGCATTCTTCAAGAGTTTGGAGTTGGTTTGCCTTGGAAACCCTAGTTTGTCTGGGTATTTTGAGTAACTTCTTCAACAAGATTCTTCACCAATTGATCAAATTTCTCAAAGGTGTAGCGGGGTATTCGTTACCATTAGAGATATTGACTAAATCCAAGGTAAACCATACAAGTCGAGTCGCCACCGCACTTCTATTTATCCAAAGGAATGGTTAGAAAGCGAAATAAAACCTAAAAGTTTTATCGAATCAAAAACTAGTAAAAATGTCAGAGATCTGGGTAAGGGGTTGGTTATGCAATGGGAAAGTTTTAGGCACCCAAAACATCCTAGGTACTCCTAGGGAGCCCTTTTCATATTTGTTGTAAGGTTGTTATTTTGTGAAAATTTATTTGTGCAAACATGATTGAAGGGATGAGAAGAGAATATACAAGTTTATTTACATTTTGTGTTTGGATGGATAAACCCATTGCCTACGTACCATCTTAAAAAAGATTAGGATCAAAACCTCGTAGTTCGGGGTAAAAATTTCAAAATGAGTTGTTGAATTGATTGGTCCAAAAGCCTTAAGGTCTTTTGTTATCCAAGGGAGAAAACTCAACTTAAAACCACAAATCCACCATGTGAGGATAGCTTCAACATGCTAGTGAGGGGTTAACCCTATAATAAGCATGGAAGACTCATTGTCCATCACTAAGGATATAGGTGAGTATTACATCTACCTCAAGGATAACTCAAACCTAATAGATAAAGGTTATGAAAAATTTGATTAAGAAAAGTGGCCATTGAAACCACAAAAAGACATTTGAATGGGTTATCTTTACCAATGAAAAGTATTTACAAAATATGGTCAAAGTTGACTTAAAGATTCAATTCAAAATAAGTGTTATGAAAACAAGTTTGAAAATCAAAAGCATAAGGCTAGGGTTCTAATGTTGAAAAGAAATGTTAATGTTTGCACAAAATTTTTGGCTTGGGTTAGAGTGGAGGGAAGAAGAAGAATGGTTAAGGTCCTAATCATACAAGAGATAAGGGATTAGAAACAAGACCACAAATGGAGTTCCTCTCTTGAGATCATATTGATGATCCAAGTAGCTCCCATCCTTTGGAATATGCAAGCAAAATAATAGTAAGCTCAAGCAATCAACACAATCAAACAAGCTTCTTAGAAGATCTTCAATGTATCTTGTATCTTTCACTTTGGATGAACATGACAATGGTTCTTCAATTTGAGCTCTCATAGGATTCCCTAGCACAAGATCACACACATCAAAGAGTTTTATGAAGCAAATCAAAAATGGACAAGAGTGAGTTTAGAGGTTTGGTCCTTCTAATCCATCTTCAACATTTAAGGTCCTTTTACTCCAATTTTGCATAGGGAAAGTCCTAGAAACTAAGTCCACTTGTCCATTTCTTTGCATTTGGTCCACAACAAACAAAACACAAACACAATGGCAATAATATATACACAATTATATGCTCAAGTGAGCAAAGGGCAAATTGCATTAACATAAACATGTGCTCAAATGAGCAAAGGAAAAAAGCAAATGAATAATATGTACAAGAAGAGTAAATTGCATAAAAGTAAAGAGCAAAAAGTAAATGTTAATTGTTAATGGTTAGTGTTAGTAGTTAGTGTGCCATAAGGCAAATTTAGCGCTATGTTAAGCAATCGTAATTGGACTTATGTAGAAGTCACAACTATCTGAGGCCGGTCAATAATAATGTAGGCAACAACACAAGTTAGAAGTCTTGATTAGTGAACCAAGTTCCAACAACTTGCCATGCCAAAAAAGAAGAAGAGAAATGATCTTGTATTGGTTTAAGTCCTTTGCATGATTTAGGAAGCAATCTATCCTTGATGCAAAGCCATTCACTTGATCATTTGATCAAGATGAATTAGATTTGAATCAAGGAAGATTAAACCTCCCTAATCAATGCTAACTTATCAACCTTTAACTCATTGATCAAGAAAGAAAAGAAAAAGAAAAAGAAGATGAATGATGGATGATGAACAAAATAAAGTGCATTAAGAAAAATGGAATGTACCAATCCATAAATGTTGACCAAAGATAGGGAAGATCAAGGTCAAACCCTCAAAATCAGAAATGAGATGAAGATTGGAAGTCAAGAAATAAACAAAATATTTTTGGCATTTTGATATTTGAAAATAAACTTGAATTAAAATATTAAAGAAAGGTCAAACTTCAAATTCACTTCAAATCAACTTTAAAAAGTCCAAGTGAATTATCCCAAGTTCAACAAGGTCAAACAAAGTTTGACAAAAAAATTCAGCATTTTTAAAAGTCAGAAACTATTTTTAATCAATTAAAAATGATAAATAATTACCTAATTGAACTAAAATCTCAAATAAATCTCAAATCAATTAAAAAATTGATGAGAATATTTTTCATAGATACATCATCATTCAAATAGGTTGAGAAAATATTTTTGTATTTTTTGAATATCAAAAACTATTTAAAATAAATTAAAAATAACCAGAAAAGAGAAAATTCACAAAAAATATCAAATTATAAAATAAAAAATATTAAAAATCATTTTTAGAAACTAGAATTAAAAAGAGAAATAATGCAATTGGTCTCATATTTTTTGGAATTAAAATGAAAGAGTTATGAATTTTTGAAGTTAAATGAAATAAAAGAAATAAAATAGAAATTAGAAAAACCAGAAAAAAGGAGAGGCGTTGGATGAGATTTCATTAATTGACCTGGCACATCTAATGGTCCAGAGGTGCGCGCTCACCATGAGTCCAAGTCAATGCAACCACACACTGAATTAAAATAAGTCATAAGATCCAAGAGCCATGATTCAATCTGGGAATCATCATCAACGGCCTGGATTTAAACTGGCAAACGGACGGTGGTGTACACCACCGTCTTCTCCGGCGAACATGGAGATTCCAGCCAAAGTTGTAGGTCATAAAATCCTGATGAAAACGAGCGATCCTCATATCATTGGAAAGCTGGGGTGATGTACATCACCCCTGTACCATTAGTTTCTCTTCTAGATCTCCATAGGAAGAGAAATCAGAAGGAGAAAATGATGGAGTTCAGATTGAACTTGATGTTTTTACAAAATTGAAAGCACAATTCAAATGCCTCTAATGAGAGGACTTCAGCTAGACCAAGAAACTCAAGAAATAAGCAAGAAATGATGAGTTTCGAAGAAAAAAAGTTCTGATATCCACCTTTGGAATGCAGATCTTGAGAGCACGATTCTCCTCAACTAATGCTTGCAGTAGGAACTAGTGATGAAGATGAAGCAAGGCCAAGGAATTGTAGGTCTGAAAATCAACCAAGGTAGTTGAAATTCAGATCTGAATTTTTAAGAAGTAGAAATTCCTTTGAGTGTGGTTATGGATTCAATCTTGCAGCATTTTAGGCGCCCTTAGGTTGGTTTAGAATGAATTTGAGCAGTTCTATTTATAACACAAAGTGATGCAAGGCATGTAGAATTCGTGTGCATGAAGTGAGGGGGCCTCCATGCAAGGGCCTGTACAGGCGCATGGGAGGCTCAAATGCAATGGCAAATGAGTGTTCAGATGTAAGCAAGATGAAATGGACGTGTACATGTGATTGAATTGGCTTGTGTAATGAGTTTCAACATGTTATGCATAAATGAGCCTAAAACTTCACCTCTTCAAAAATGCCACTTGAAAAATTGCAACATAGGCATGTTGGTAATGGTTGGAAAGGTCTTGGTATAAGGAACAACTGTTATGTTGAACAAAAACTCATTTGGAATGTGGAAATTTATGAAAACGGGCCATGAAGTTCAATGCACAAAATATGCCTTTGAGAAATTTATCAAAATGAACCATCTTCAAGCCCTTCTATTTTCATGATGCAAGCTCCAAATGGAAACACCTCCAACATCAAAGTTGCAGAAATTTTCAAGACAATAAATTTGGACTTAAATTTTGCATCATTTGGATTTTTGATGAATACGTTATGGGCACTTGAAGTTGGACTTTTTTCCATTTTAATGCATTTGGACCAAGGTGACCTGTAATATTTTGCATTATCACATGTTTTTATTTTGCTATTTTGAAGTTTTTCTAAACATACCATTTTAAGTAGACACAATAATCTTTCCAATGCATTTGGTCCCACCTAAAAATCATAAAAAATGAATGAGTTATGTTCTGGGGAAGTTGACCCAAAATTAGGGTTTCAATCAAAATGACCTGTAATGTCTTGGAATGAACTATGACCTTCCAAGCTTCAAATCAAATTTTTATGAACATGAAAGTTGTTCATATGGTCCTTAATAACAGTTTTTCTCTTGGGATCATCTCCATTTGATCAACATACAAAACGTTAGGTCTCAGTGCATTTCAAAATAGACAGATGAATTGACTGATCAACTTCTCAACTTCACAACTCATATCTTGATGAATTGATGATTGAGGGCACTCAAATAAGTTCAAATATGCATGTAATGATGAATTAAAGAACTTCCATTGATTGTATTTGACCATGGGTTGAGGTTGCTTCATGAGCAAGGCACAGTTGATGAACAAATGAATTAGGGTTTCCTTGGGAAACAAACCTCAAACCCCTTGACTTGCTTTGATCAAAATGATGAATTGAGATACTTGGGAGGCATATTTTATGGATGAGAGCATTGGGAGCCATTGCCATGTTTGCTTTCATCTTCTCTTGGACATATCATTGCACAAAGGATCACCTAGAAGCTTTTAGATCTTGTGATTGCTCAAGCTACAAACAAAAGATGTTAGTGACATATTTTTGTGATTTTGGTTAGTAATAAATGATAAAAAGCAATGATATACAATTCAAGCATGCTTGGTGATCTCAAACCACTCACAAGAGGTCCCAACTCAAAGGCAAAGGGAACCAAGATGCTTAAGATCCTTGAGGCTATGCAAATGCAATGTTATGATGCCATGAGGGATCTTAGGGCTAAAATTGGGGTCTTACAGATGCCCCTATTTAAGGTCATTCTAGCCGGAGAAGTGAAGGTTAAAACCTTCGTCTCGACGAGGTAGAATGGGCTTAAATAACAAAGAGATGAATTTTGGTCCCTAAGAGACCTCATGATGCAAATGTATGTATGCAAACGGTAACACTCTGTGGGGATATGTGTCCACAAAGGAAGAAATGAGGAATGACTGAAAATCCACTGGAGTAACACACTCATAAGTGGGACAGAGACTTTAGGGACTTTACTGGGGAGTAAAGGGACAAAAATGCGTGAGCAGGTCACGACTTAAAACTTGCTGAGAGACACGAAGAAAATCCACGAAATAAATCAAATGGAAAGACTCGAGCTGACGCAAAGATGCATGTATTGGGGAATATGCCAATACAGCGGAATTATCCACCCAGGGACACATCGGACGAAAGTCCGGGCTCAGATGGAGAGAATCCACTGAAGGACCTCGCTGGGGAACATCCAAATAGGATTCCCTTGGGGATGCAACAGAATGAGATATTACCGGTTACTGGGTAATAAGCTCAAGGAGACATGCGACCAAAACATCGGTATAAGGGTGAGAAAACAACATGCTCGGGGAGAATGACTATCTAAGACCGGTATAAGGGTGAGAGATATCAAACATCCCAAAATCATATGAGGAAAACCTAAAGGTATATTTTAACTCAGGAAAATCTAACTCCACAAGGGGACCTAAAAGTCATAATAGGGAGCAGAAGGGAAGGAACACCAGGGATACCGGTTACTGGGCATATAATAGGTGACCAACCAAGGCGTGAATTGGGATATATTACCAAGACACTCATCATCCAAAAGAGGGCTAAACGCAAACTCGATTATAGGATGAACATTCGATTCCACAAAAGGGATACGAATCTTACTCGACTGGGGAGGAGCAAAAGACTTCGACCGAAGAGTGCGTGAGATACATTATCTATCACCGTCAGAACATAGATAACATACTAGCATGGAAGATTATCCACAACCGGTTATTGGGTTAATAAAGGATAAATCGACCGAACAGCAAGGGCATCGGGATACCGAATACTAGGTATATAATGACGACCGATCCAAGAGAGAAAAAAGACAAACATTACCAACAAAAGGTAGATGAGAGATGACTCACTGGGGATACATTGATAAAGGCAATGATCTAGGAGACATATCACCGGCTACTAGGAGATGTGCTCAAAAAGGAGTGAAGGAATATCAGTAAAGATAACCGTCAAGGAGGGGATTACATATACCGGATATTGGGTAGAAAACCATGGAAAAGTAACCGACATCGGTTAGGATGAACAGAAAGGTTTACTCTGCCAGGGGATAAAACAGGGTTTATAACTACCGGTATGAGGGTAGAAAACCACAACCTCCGCAAGGGAAAAGATGGATAATTATTGGTTAATGAGCAACTGTTCATCTAGACCACGGGGAAGTGCAGGAAGCAAACATAAGAAGCCAATCTAGGATCAAACTAGATAGGCACGATGAAATAAGGCTTGTCCCTATGAGGATATAACTCAATGGGGAATTCCATCCCAATATATGTGTTGGGAGGAAACAGAAACAACCATCATCCACGAGGACATAACTCTGTGGGGATTATGGAGGAAAGGATAAACATTTTCTGCTTATGGGGCTGACCCTATATATGGAGAGATCAATCACCAACATCTGCTTGGGGAAACATAATACCCTCAAACAAGAGATAACAAACAAAGATATATGGCAAATAATGCGACATGAATATTTGAATGTTATCACTATGCATATATGCATGGTTTATGTATGATGAATGTTGACAAACAGACATTTCTAACACAAACAGGTCCAACGAACCATACACAAACATCCAGTATTACATCTCAAGAGAGAAAGCCAAGACAACAAAGATCTCTGCAGGGAAGTAAGCATCAGTCATCCCAGTCGGAAACATGATCATGGCGACTTCACTGGGGAAACTATCAAAGGGGATGTTGGATCCTTGTGGGGATAAAAACACCAACCGGAAGCTTCCAAGGGTCAACCAAATATTATTCCTACTCAGGATCTCTCAGCTGAGGGGAAAAGGGAACTGCATATCTTCTGCTCGGGAGAGGATACCGCAAAAAGGTTCCGGAGGAAGAGGATACAAACATGCCAGGAATATGAACAAATGTCTTACCCTGTCGAGAATCTTACCATTCTTGGAAGAGCACTGAAGACATCCCCAGTATCCTTTCATCTTTGTGAATGTTCACTTTGTTTAAAAACAAATTATGAAAACTTTAAACAATGATATTTCTCAATTTAAAACATGCAAAACATTTGTTGAATAGAAACAAATAAGAGGGTAAATAATTGGATAAAGGTTCAAAATTTATTTGATGGAATGGTAGTCTGCAAATGGCAAGACTCCATAGATCTTTACAAATTTGAGATTGGTTATATATATTGGAAAGGGCTATATTGAACATAATGACCGTTTCTCCACCAATTCTGAATCCGATGTATTTGAAGCTTCAGTTGATGACGATTGAGCGAGAATCTCTGACGAATGACAGCTTGTAGAACAGAATCTTGTCAGGATGCAATTACTTGCCAAATCCCTATTTTTTTGCCTAGATTACCCCAGGGTGAGGTACTCAATCTAGCGGGATACATATATTCAATTTTTTTTTATGTTTTTAATTTTTGCCTGGATTGCCCTTTCGGGTTTTCAATCCACCGAGACGCTCATTTTGCCTAAGCCGCCCTTTCGGGTTTTCAACTTAGCGAGCTATTATGTTTTTTATTTTAGGCGAAGTATTTCTTGACTGCATCTGAATTCACAGGACGAGTGAAATCCTTCCCATCCATAGTTGTAAGTATCAACGCACCTCCTAAAAAGGCTCTCTTAACAACATATGGACCTTCATAGTGTGGAGTCCACTTGCCCCTGGAATCGGGTGCGAAAGACAAGAATTTCTTGAGCACAAGGTCACCTTCTCGGAACACACGAGGCTTGACCTTCTTATCAAAGGCTTTCTTCATCCTTTGTTGATATAACTGACCATGGCACATGGCAGTCAATCTCTTTTCTTCTATCAAATTCAGTTGGTCATAGCGACTCTGAATCCATTCAGCATCAGTCAACTTGGCTTCCATCAAGACTCTCATTGATGGGATCTCCACCTCTACTGGGAGTACAGCCTTCATGCTGTAAACAAGAGAAAAAGGGGTTCCCCTGTTGAAGTGCGGACGGATGTATGATATCCATGTAAAGCGAATGATAGCATCTCATGCCAATCTTTGTACGTAACAACCATCTTCTGGATAATTTTCTTGATATTCTTATTGTCGCATCCACGAAAAACAACCGGCGGGCTAAAACAAAAACAACACAGAGCCGCCACCGTGCGTTATTTATCCCAAAAGAGGGAAAGGAAACGCTCGAAGTAAACCTGGGAAAAGCATGGTCTCGCGACCAAAGAGAATGGGATCGGGAGTCGGTTATGCGAAGGGAAGGTATTAGCACCCCTACGCATCTGTCGTACTCGACGGGATCCACGCTCTAAAAGAAAGAATAGGTTGCTAAAACAAACATCACACACACACTGAAGACAACACAGGTGGGAGAAAAGGGGAGAGGGCTCGCTAGGATATCGCATCCTATGCCTACGTATCTCGTCTGGAACGAGAATCAGAGCTGCCGTAGTTCGGCTCACGCACGCCAAACAAAACACACGCACAAAAAGGCAAACATAGAACCCGAACGCCAATTGCTGGACTTACATCGGCTTCCGAACCAAACAAACCCACACTGGAAACCAGATGCCACTTGATGGACTTATATCGGACTCCAAGCACACAACAAGAGGATATGGAATGCCAATTGCTGGGCTTATATCCATCTCCTACACATACAAGAAGAAACAAACAGCAAGTCACTAAGGAGTCGGGTACTCGAGCCTAGCAACTGTCAAGCAAACACACACAAAAAGAAAAAAGGTTGCCCGGAGAGACCTCGCATGGTCTCCTGCCTACGTACCTCATCTGGTATGAGGATCAGGGCGACGTAGTTCCCCTGAACGGGAAAGAAATTCTAACCTAACCAGATACAAAGGAAGACACACTACTAGGGAGCTGTACTCGAGCCTAGATGTTATCATGCATCATTGCCCTATGTTATGGTTTCTATCCTAACTTGCACAGGCAGCAAGCTAATCCTAAACAGGCAAAGCAATCAAAGCAAACAATCACAAATAGCACACACTATATCCAATACAGAGGTGGCTCAAACAAGGGTTAGACTGCCAAAGCAAGTCAACTGTATCAGGGTGATGTTAGCTCTTAACCCTGACATTGAGAGTCAGGGTGAAGCCAGATGAAAGGTGAGTGAAGATTAGACTTCACAGCTCTTATCCCTGGCCAGGGAGAGCTTCAGACAAAGAAGTGTGGGTCCAGAAAGTGGGAACCCTTCTACACTTATGACACTGACTCAACTGTACAACTGTACATGGATCTTGGGTTAGGGGCCACAAGGCATCAACATGTAATGTGAGCCAAGAGACGACTCAACAGATTAGCAGGAGGTGGATTACACACCTCTTGTGTCTGCCAATTGCCTTAACAAAGGTCTTTTCCTGCTTGGGGACAAAAATAAACAAGCACAAACATCGCCTCTTAAGGAGGACTTCAGACAGGTGCCTGGCCAAGTAACAGGCCAGGTCTTCCAGACTACATGGAGTTAGTGATTCTACCTCAATTGGTTTACACAACCAAGCAGCGGCACAAGCGAGTTCACAAGGAACTATAGCAACTAAGGTACCTGAAATCAATCTAATATAGTCAGTCCTCAGCTCAAACAGTTAAACAGACAAGTTAAAAGTCACACAGTTAACTGTACACAAGCAATGCATCAAGCAAAGCATAAGCCAATGCTCAACACAAATGAATTAGAAACCACCTACAAAACAAAATTAATGTTAATCAACATCATTCAAATGAGCAACTCAAACCAAGTGCATTAATTCCTCCATTCCATTTGCCTTTTGTCCTGAAACACAACCCAACCATGAGAAGCAAAACCCTAGGACAAAGCCTAGGGTCCAATAGGGATCAAAAACCCAAAACAGAACATGAAAATTATCAAAAATCAAGTTCAATCAATTTAGAAACATGTCCAATTGGTCTCATGTTCATATCATCAACCAAGATTATTTCATGAAACAAATAGTACAAAGCATGCAATTTAGAACCTCATTGGACCAAACAGAAAGATCCAATCCAAACTCAATCCAAAACAATTCAATAAATCCCCAAAAAGTTCACAGCTAAACATCATTCATTACATGTCAATCACACCAAATTTCAAGAAAATTGGATAATGGGAAGAAAGTCAATTAAATTCATCAAGTTAAAGCATGCTCATACAAGTCAAAACAAGGCACAATATCATGTATCAACTTCAAGCAAGCATAAAACAGTGTAGGAACATGATAAATGCACCAAACCAAAACCATGACAAACTTTAATGTGTCTGTAATCACTCCATACAATTTCAAGTCCATCCAATACATATCCAAAATTTCACAAATCAATTAAAAACATGACTCACAAACGGTCCACATTTGGTCAAACAGAAAGGAAATTCTCAATCAACTCGGAAACACATCCAAAAATTCTACAAAAATTCACATGTGAACCTAACATCCAGAGGTATCACATGCAAACTTTCAGCTCATTTCAAGTTCATATGGCATGGTAACAAAATTCATGAAGTTGCACATGAAATGGTGTGACACAAATTGTCACACCTCTAATGATCAGGTCATATCTCTCAATCCAGGAACTCAAAAATTACAAACTATATACCAAAATGTCCATTAAGGTCTCTAGAACAAGCATGCAAAATTTCAGGAATTTCTAATTAGGTATCATCATTTCATGAGCAAAATACCAAGCAAGGTGCAAACAAACACATGTTCATACAAACCCTAGGCCATTCCAAAAATTACATGTGCACAATTTCCACAAAAATCACCAAAAAATAGTAGAGACTACAAGGATCATGGTGAAAAAAATTTCATTCAATTTGGATCATTAGTTTGTGAGATATCAATTTTTGAATGTCATGAAAAAATAAAAAAATGATGAACAAGCATGTGGAATCATGTGTACATGGTGAAAATAAATACAAAAGGCAAAAGTGAGATTTGGCTTGGCACGGAATCGAAGCCTGTCCTTATTCAAAACAGTAGCGCGCAAAACATCCTGGCCATGAACAGTAGCACGAAATTTGGATCTAAATCAAGTTTCTGGAAAATTTTCACAAGTTCTTCATCATGTTCATACATTCATATGCTCAAGAACAAATCTCCACCAAATTGGACAAACCATATATCAATGGAAAGCTCTTCTAATGTACATCACGAATCTCAAATTATTTTGTCCTAATTCTTCCTAAATTAAGAGAATCGAAGCCAAACATAATCATGCATGAAAGTTCAAATCAACATAACTCTCTCATTTCTCAACCAAATTTAGTGAAACGAATTGCAGAATTTTCTACTAAGAAAGATCTATCCAAATCATCAATCAATTTCAAGAATTATTGGATTCGAAAAATCACCTTGATTTGAGCACAGTGATGAATTCGCGTGTATTAGGCTTCGAAATGTGAAAACAGAACTTCTATGATGCTTGTGGAAGTGAATGGAACAAAGATTGGATGTTGATTGTACACGAACTTGATGAAATCTCAAATTGCCATGGATGCACCTCACTTGAACAGTTCCAAAATCAGCTTCAATTCCTTTGGTTCTTGCTCCAATTAGCTTCCTCAATGCTCAAGAATGAAGGATTGATGAAGAACAATGCTAGGTTTGTGAAGAAAATTGCAAAAAAGTGAAGATGAAAAGTTGAGAGAATTTTGGTGATTTTCAGATCTAGATCTGAATTCTGTTATTGCTAATCAGAAAACAGTTACAATTTAGTTTATATATGTTATGTTAATGATGTTAGTAATCATGATTAGTGCTAATGTGATGGATTAGTGAAAATGCAATTTCATGCTAAATGCCAATTTTGTCCTTTCACCTTACTTAGGCCAAACCAATGTAACAGTGGAATTTTCTGGTTTGAGCAAGTTTCAAGTGGCATTTGTGAGCTAGTGCAAAAGGAATGGAGTGAAAATAATGAATATTTCTCAAAAACACCTTTTTCCCTCCACTTTTTAAAATTGGTCCACTTGAAAAATGGACTTTTTATGTGATGATTTTTCATGAAATGTAATTATGGATTATGATAGCTCATGTCAAATGAATTTTGCTCAAAGAAACTTCACTCAATTTGGCCTTGTGAATCAAAAGTTATGCCACTTTGAAATTCCACTTTTTTGGACAATGATCAATCCATAACTTGCCAACCACACATGAGAAATTCATGTTCTTGGACTTTTTGGAAAGGTGAGAGCAAGATATACAACTTTCATGTTGGACATAATTTCATTTGAAGCATTTTTGGACACGTAATTTTGAGGAGAAAAACTTTCCATTTTTGGCAATTTTCAATTACAAGTCACTTTCTATTTTTGGAAAGTTTCCATCTGACTTTATTTTCTTCATTCTCGATGTTTGAAATGTCAAATGAAACTTGTTTGGACATGAATGAAGTGTATCTAACCCTCTCCCACCTCCAAATCCATCATTTCAGACACAGTTGACCACAGTTGACTTTTCTGACTGATAGATGAATCTGGCTATGCACTGATCAAGTTGAGCTTCAAACTCCTGATGAAATGGCTCAATGATGAAACCCTAGCTTCCATAATCTCAATATAACCATATGAAGATCCCCATATCCATTGAAAACCCCATCTCCTTGCCAAGCCCTGATTGGCCTAATGCAGATGATTAGGGTTGACCAGAGGTCAAAACCCTAATCTCAAGGTATCTGATCAAGCAATGAATCCCTTGGTGATGACAAGACCATGATGATGATGATGTTCCATTGCAACCAAGATGAAGCCCAACCCTCCTTGAAGAACCATGAAACCCTAATTTGAATCACACATCCTCAGATGATTAATGATCAGTCCATGAAACCTTAGCTTGCATCTTAACCTCTTTATCTTCTGATCAAGACTTAGGAGGATGACTTGCTCAATGTAACCATATGATATGCAAATATGCAATGCCTAATGACCTAAAAATGATATGCAATATGGTAAGCTAGTCCCAAGAGAGGAGGGCAAATTTTGAGGTGTTACAGCTGCCCCTATTCAATCCACTGTGAACCTGTCGATATGAACAGCCTCGGCTTTTAGATGATCAGGATGAAGAGTGATTGAATACCAAGAACAGACGAACAATTTGCACTCTGATGGGAATATAATTAACAATGCCTGTCAGAATCGGCAAAGAAACAACCTCGAAGGAAGAATCCGTCTGGTACGGAGAAAGTCGGCCTGATCACCGAAACAGAACTGTCGACCTGGATACCAAAGCAAATGGTAACACAGGGATAACTATGGCCTGAACACCACATATCCGCTGGGGATTATTATCTCTCTTTCTATTGCTTTTCTTGAACCCCGAAATTTTCCTTCTTTTTTCGTTTTCTTGAACCCCGAAATTTTCTTTCGCGCAAATGATCTCGGATCATTGCATTTGAACCCCGACATCTTGTTTGCCAAAATAATGAACCCCGTTCTCCATTTGAACCCCAGCCGCCTGACGATAACTTGTGATCGCCATTGTGAACCCCGTTCTCCAAAAAATGCCTCAAAATTTCCCTTTCTCCATTTGAACCCCGCTCTCCAGAAAATGCCTCAACATTTCCCTTTCTCCATTTGAACCCCGTTCTCCGCTTTCTTGTGATAATTCCGCTGGCAACATCGGAAATAACACCAAACACCACTCTGATGGCGACATATCAGAGGGTATACCTTCACAAAAGGAAGGTAACATGTGCATCTCTTCCTCAGAAGACACCCATAACGACCTCCATTGGCCTCAGCCAAAGTCTAAGGTGACACATGAACAGAAGATAATCCTGAGGACCTCATCCCGGATTTAATCTTCAACTCCAATCTCCATTTGAACCCCGATCTCCAGAAAATGTCTCAACATTTCCCTTTCTCCGTTTGAACCCCAATTGTCAGAAAATGCCGCAACACTTCCTTTGCTCCGTTTGAAATGCATGTTCGCGCTGATCGCGTAACGTCCTTTGATTTTATTTCCATCTCCGTCCGACGGAAAAATTTCCTCCAGTATCGCACTACTGGGGAACATTGCTGATCTGACGTCATGATGCTAAACTCCTCAGAGTAACACCTTCAACCAGACACTGACTGGTGACTGGGAAGAAACTCGACGTTTACTGGACATCGAACAATGATGTTTACTGACACCAAAGAAAACTCGACCAGACACTTAATGATGACTGGGAGGAAACTCGACGTTTACTGGACATCGAACAATGATGTGTACTGTCACCAAAGAAGACTCGACCAGACATTAACTGATGACTGGGAGGAAACTCGACGTTTACTGGACATCGAACAATGATGTTTACTTGACACCAAAGAAAACTCGACCAGACATATACTGATGACTGGGAGGAAACTCGACGTTTACTGGACATCGAACAATGATGTTTACTTGATACCAAAGAAAACTCGACCAGACATATACTGATGACTGGGAGGAAACTCGACGTTTACTGGACATCGAACAATGATGTTTACTGACACCAAAGAAAACTCGACCAGACACTTACTGATGACTGGGAGGAAACTCGACGTTTACTGGACATCGAACAATGATGTTTACTTGACACCAAAGAAAACTCGACCAGACAGGGATCCACACGACACTTACTGGTATCACAAGAAAGCTGAACTCCTCAGAGTAACACATTCCAACCTCCGTCTCGCACGACAGAAATCTCCTCCAGTATCGCACTACCGGGGAACTTTGCTGACCTGACGTCATGATGCTAAACTCCTCAGAGTAACACCTCCAAATTTCTATCTCGTACGACAGAAATCTCCTCCAGTATCACACTACTGGGGAATACCGTTGACCTGACGTCACGATGCCAAACTCCTCGGAGTATCATCTTCACTGACCGGCAAAACCCATTCTTGGATGGTAACCACGACTTGGGGTTAACTTATGCTTGCAATGCTGATGTTGATCTTCCAACCAGTGAAACCACCTCTCAAACGGTAACCACGACTTGAGTAACACCTTCAGCCACTGGCGAAACATAAATCTCAAACACCGACCTCGGCTTGAGACTAGCTGATGCTTGCAATATGATGCATGATTGATTTTTCTGCGTAATGCTCCATAATTATGGAAATGCTACGCGATTTATTATGCAATATGCTATGCTTATCTACATGATGAATGCATAAAAAGGTATCCCCCTCAAGGGACTCTTCTGAGAAGCGCGGGGCGCTCTGCTGAGGAACTCGCCATCACTCCAATCTCCACCCTGCTGGGGAATAATACTGCTGCTGGGAAGAAAGTAACCCTTGCTGGGGAAAAACCTCCTTTGCACTCTGTGGGGAAACACCAGTCTTTGACTTGTTGGGGATGCAACACTCCAGACTCTGTTTGGGGAACCACCACTCACAGATACCTCCGCTGGGAAATAGCAACCTTCAGACCTGGCGACTGGGGAAGTATCGATCTGAAACCTGCTGGGGATAACCATCCTGACCCTGCTAGGGAATCCACAGACCTTGAATCTGCTGGGGATTTAGTCATTCTGACTCTGCTTGGGGAGGAGGACAGTCTGGTACTGAACACCCGTCGACCCGTCGAACCACGGCATTCATATCCAACTCCCATGTCAACTTTCCACTTTTGAGAACTCCCAGACTCGTCTGGACCTTTTCTGCTCCATCATCTTGTATTCCAAACCGCTTCGTACTCGACGGAGAGCGAACTCCTGGGATTTATACAAACTTTTCAATCTTCAGACTTTGAAGAGTCTTCTTGGTTAATCTCAAGGATCGTCGTACGTCTCGTCGTCGTCCCTTTTCACCATTTTTCCATCCATTCGTCCCTGATTGGACTCCATGGGGCTCTCTTGTCAAAGCTTCCACATCACAACCTGCAAGTGAGTGAAAATATCTAACAGTACCTGCAGAAGAGATCGTTAGATAAAACCGTGCCTCAGGCGTGTCAAGATTTCAACACTTGGGTCACTCAACCTTCCAAACAAGATTTCAAGTTTCAATTTTATAAACATGCATTGGAAGGGACCTGTATGTCTTAAAATGCAAGATTCTTTATCAAAATAATCGGATGTTTTTGTAATCAAAGCGGTAATGAAAAACAAAAACAAAATTATTTGACTGAATATGCATTTTATTGATTGAAAAGTGTGGCTCAAATGAGCAATACAAAGGAAGCAATTCCTGAAAAGAGGTAATTGCGCACAAAAGGAAAAAATCTATCCTAATGGCAATGTGAAACCCGTGATCTCATCGAGCTCCAACTCGGTTACACCCCATATGTCCTCAGACTCTCCGTGCTTTCTGCCTTCTGAACAAGACAATTCCAACTGATCCCCACCGGGTATTATCCATGTGCCTTAACCAAAGCGCAAACGATCATGCCAGACGCAGTTGTTCGTTTTAATCCCTCTTTTGCCTGGATCGCCCTTTCGGGTTTTCAGTCCACCGGGATACCCTTTTTTGCCCAAGTCGCCTTTTCAGGTTTTCGACTTGCCGGGTGTACAGTTTTCATTTTATCCCTAATTTTTGCCCGAACCTTTCTTTCTGTTTTTTGGTTCGCCAGGATGCCCATTTTTGCCTGGACTATTTTATTCTTTTTGTCCAGCGGGTCTCTTCATACGAAGTATTTTTTAACTGCGTCCGTATTCACAAGGGATGGAAAATCCTCGCCGTCCATGGTCGTCAGCAACAAGGCTCTGTCGGAGAAAACCTTCTTGACCATGCCGGGGATTCATGATTGTATGTCCACTTTCCCCTTCGATCGTTTTGAGGAGGAAGGATCCTTTTCAATACCAGCTTTCCCACGTGGTACGCACGAGGTCGTGTCTTTCGGTCAAAAGCACGTTTCATCCGTTGCTGGCATAACTGCCCATGACAGATAACCGTCGGCCTCTTTTCCTCAGTCAGGCTCCACTCTTCGTACCGGGTCCTTACCCATTCAGCCTCTTGCAATCTCACGTCCATCAGGACTCTCAAAGAGGGAATTTGAACCTCAACTGGTAACACAGCTTCCATCCCATATACCAATGAGAAAGACTTTGCCCCCAGTAGGCGTGCGCACCGACGTTCGGTACCCAAGACACCAGCTTCCTACTCAATCACCCTTGCTGGTGCATTCAAACGTTATCCGGGCAACAAAAGGAATGTGGGATCCTTTCAGTGTAACCAAAGCAGCACCAACTCCTTCACATTAGCCCCATCAGACATCAGAATCCCTTCGGATTCAGGGTCAGGCCCCTCCTCCGGGATCGGTTACTCTCAATCTTTCGATTTGAGCACCTCGAGATGTCCTCATCAGGGAACTCAAACTTCCTCGGTTGATAATCCTCAATAGGTTGCTAGGCGATGTAATCAGACAATGCACCCCTTGATTGCTTTCTGAGCGGTGTACTGAATATCGCATTCAATCAAAATCATTTGCCCCCTTGCAACCCGCCCGGTCACTGCTGGCTTCTCAGATATGTACTTGATTAGATCCATCTTGAAATCCACAAAGTGGTATGAACCAACATATACTGTCTCAGTCGGCGAGCAGCCTATGCCAAAGTACATCAAGTTTTCTCGAACAGTGAATGTATTGTTTCACAGTCGATAAACTTTTTGCTAAGGTAAATTGCATGCTCTTTTCGACAAGACTCGTCATGCTGACCCAATACACCTCGCAGACCCCTCGAAGGCCGTTAAGTACAGATTAACAATTGCTCCTTCCACAGGAGGCGTCAGAATCGGAGGCTCCTGCAACTTACTCTTTTATCTCTCAATGCCCCTTGGCAATCATTATTTCACCTGACCGTTTGATCTTTTTTCTTGAATAGGGTTCCCACGTGGCTGTTAGATGAGATGTGAACCATGAAATGTAGTCCCATCCACCTAGGAGACCACGAACCTCTTTTTCTGTTTTCGGTTCAGGCATTTCTTTTTTTTTTTTTTTTTTTTTTTTTTTTTTTGCAGGATCAACCTCGATTCCTCTCTTACTTACAATAAACCCCCAGCAGCTTACCGGCCCGCACTCTGATAGTGCACTTATTTGAATTCAACCTCAGTTTGAACTGTCTCAACTGGTCCAACAGCATGGCCCGGTCTGCCAGATGCCCCTCTTCTGTTTGGGGACTTTGCTATCATGTCATCAACATAGCATTCAATTTCATGATGAATCATATCATGAAACAAAGTCACCATGGCTCTCTGATAAGTAGCACCGGTGTTCTGCTTCGCTAGAGGACAGTCTCCTCTCCATGGTAGCTTGTGCACAACGACACCGGTATCCGACCCTGGCATATCCTGGCACGACCAGGCGAATGTATCCACATGCTCTTTCCGCAGAGCTACCATTCTGCTCTCGACTTGCCTCTGAAGCGGCCTCAATTTTCATTTCCTTTATGACCTCGGCAGTGTACCAGTTAACAAGCTCAACTTACTCTTCGTGCAGCTGAATCACCTTCTCCTCTTGTTTCAACAACCTGGCTAATCTTCCAGCAGATCACCATCTTCTTCGCCTTCTTCTTCGGCATGATAGATCGGATTGTCGAAGTCATATGAGGTGTAACCAAATCATTATCAACGAGATCCGGAGAATTATTTTTTTTGAAGTCGGAACGAGACAAATCAAAAAAGGGGAAAAACGAAAACAAAACATTGCCATTTTTATTTGTTTTTATTTTTAAACTGCAAAAATAAATGAAAAACAGGGAACACCGCTTTTAATTTGAAAAACATCCGTTTATTTATGATGCAAAATGTCGCAAAATGAAACATGAGGTGACCCTTACAATGAACCAGTACGTGTCGGGCAACACGTATGGCTTTCATGCAAATAAAACTGAAAACAGAAAATATTACTCTTCGAGCAGAGTGACCGTACTGATCTTTTTTTAGGCCTTCCAGTTCTGGATCCCCATCCATGGTGCGCACGGCTTTATCCATCGGTCCAATTCGCAGTTGCTATCAGCTTCATCACCCACCATGCAGATGTGATCCGGATCCAACATTCCAGCACTGGTGAACGTGACTGACGTACGGCGTCCTCTGCTTTGTCCAAGCGAGCCTCTGTTCGGCTGATACCCCACTCCGAAGCGGTCTTTCTTGGCGGAGATATCCATCAGCCTTGGAGTGTTGCGTCTGGTGAAGTATCTGTGAGGGCGTGTTGAGTGCAAAGGTACAACTCTACGAGCACGAGCAATGATTCCTGTAACAATCAAGCACGTTAGAACTGATACCTGCAAAACAACAAACAGGTTAATATGCATGAATGCAACGTCTATCCATACGAGGAGGCTTCTGTCTTTCGATTCTGGTTTCATCGAGACAGATAATATTTCGACAATAACATTCTGACATCAGGATGTCTCTCAACCAGAATCTCAATCGAGAATGTACCCTGAGTATGGATAGACATGAGTTAGATGCCAATGAATGCTAAATATGAATGATGTTGATGCGTGAATGCAATGCACTGTGCCATCCTCCAAGTCATCTGATTATCTGTTGCACTGAAACCTGATCTCTGAACTGATCACAACCATCTGAGGGAATATGTAACCGCAAATCCGACTTAGGGAGTTCCGAAATAAACGGAACTGAAAGGTACATCACCATCATCGTCAGACAATCTCTGAGCAGACAACCACAATTCTCTGAATCGGCCCAGGGAATCCTGAAATAAACGGATCCCCACTGATAAATAACGCGGACAGCACTTCGGCGTCTCGGAAATAAATGTCCATAAATCCGACTTATAAATATGACTCTGATCAACGGAACCATAGTCACCATCAAAGTCACCAACAGAACATGCATCTGTAAGAATCAACCCTCCCCTCACAGGTAAATTCTAAACAGGTCATCCTAAGGCGGATAATAGTCTCGACAATCGGGCAAAGATACTCAATGGGTTTGCCCTTTCGGGTGTGCCATTGTAGCTCTCCTGAGATCATCTGAACCAAAGATCCGGGAAAGAACGGTCACCGAAGTCAACAGCTCAGATGAGATAATCCAACCTAAGTGGAATAACTCCACCCGGAAGGACTCTCTCAGATGAACCTCGTTCGGCTGTGGTGACACGTCTCCTCATCATGTCGTACAACATGTGAAGAAACGTGAGACCACTCTAATCCTAGGTGTATACTCAGGCCTGGGTATTGGGCCTCACTCAGAACACCCACCCCAAACAGAGGAACCACCTGTACAGAGGACAGCAACATGATAGTATGATGCATTCAAACATTTATGCAAATATATACACAATCAGAATAATAAATGCAATAAATAAAGCGGCACAAGCAACCTAAACTATCTTAGAACGCTAGGAGAGACTCGCTTAGGGGAGATGGACCAGCACAGGTCAACTTCTCGTCCCCAGCAGAGTCTCCAGTTGTCGCATCCGCGAAAAACAACCGGCGGGCTAAAACAAAAACAACACAGAGCTGCCACCGTGCGTTATTTATCCCAAAAGAGGGAAAGGAAACGCTCGAAGTAAACCTGGGAAAAGCATGGTCTCGCGACCAAAGAGAATGGGATCGGGAGTCGGTTATGCGAAGGGAAGGTATTAGCACCCCTACGCATCCGTCGTACTCGACGGGATCCACGCTCTAAAAGAAAGAATAGGTTGCTAAAACAAACATCACACACACACACACACTGAAGACAACACAGGTGGGAGAAAAGGGGAGAGGGCTCGCTAGGATATCGCATCCTATGCCTACGTATCTTGTTTGGAACGAGAATCAGAGCTGTCGTAGTTCGGCTCACGCACGCCAAACAAAACACACGCACAAAAAGGCAAACATAGAACCCGAACGCCAATTGCTGGACTTACATCGGCTTCCGAACCAAACAAACCCACATTGGAAACCAGATGCCACTTGATGGACTTATACCGGACTCCAAGCACACAACAAGAGGATATGGAATGCCAATTGCTGGGCTTATATCCATCTCCTACACACACAAGAAGAAACAAACAGCAAGTCACTAAGGAGTCGGGAACTCGAGCCTAGCAACTGTCAAGCAAACACACACAAAAAGAAAAAAGGTTGCCCAGAGAGACCTCGCACGGTCTCCTGCCTACGTACCTCATCTGGTATGAGGATCAGGGCGACGTAGTTCCCCTGAACGGGAAAGAAATTCTAACCTAACCAGATACAAAGGGAGACACACTACTAGGGAGCTGTACTCGAGCCTAGATGTTATCATGCATCATTGCCCTATGTTATGGTTTCTATCCTAACTTGCACAGGCAGCAAGCTAATCCTAAACAGGCAAAGCAATCAAAGCAAACAATCACAAATAGCACACACTATATCCAATACAGAGGTGGCTCAAACAAGGGTTAGACTGCCAAAGCAAGTCAACTGTATCAGGGTGATGTTAGCTCTTAACCCTGACATTGAGAGTCAGGGTGAAGCCAGATGAAAGGTGAGTGAAGATTAGACTTCACAGCTCTTATCCCTGGCCAGGGAGAGCTTCAGACAAAGAAGTGTGGGTCCAGAAAGTGGGAACCCTTCTACACTTATGACACTGACTCAACTGTACAACTGTACATGGATCTTGGGTTAGGGGCCACAAGGCATCAACATGTAATGTGAGCCAAGGGACGACTCAACAGATTAGCAGGAGGTGGATTACACACCTCTTGTGTCTGCCAATTGCGTTAACAAAGGTCTTTTCCTGCTTGGGGACAAAAATAAACAAGCACAAACATCTCCTCTTAAGGAGGACTTCAGATAGGTGCCTGGCCAAGTAACAGGCCAAGTCTTCCAGACTACATGGAGTTAGTGATTCTACCTCAATTGGTTTACACAACCAAGCAGCAGCACAAGCAAGTTCACAAGGAACTATAGCAATTAAGGTACCTGAAATCAATCTAATATAGTCAGTCCTCAGCTCAAACAGTTAAACAGACAAGTTAAAAGTCACACAGTTAACTGTACACAAGCAATGCATCAAGCAAAGCATAAGCCAATGCTCAACACAAATGAATTAGAAACCACCTACAAAACAAAATTAATGTTAATCAACATCATTCAAATGAGCAACTCAAACCAAGTGCATTAATTCCTCCATTCCATTTGCCTTTTGTCCTGAAACACAACCCAACCATGAGAAGCAAAACCCTAGGACAAAGCCTAGGGTCCAATAGGGATCAAAAACCCAAAACAAAACATGAAAATTATCAAAAATCAAGTTCAATCAATTTAGAAACATGTCCAATTGGTCTCATGTTCATATCATCAACCAAGATTATTTCATGAAGCAAATAGTACAAAGCATGCAATTTAGAACCTCATTGGACCAAACAGAAAGATCCAATCCAAACTCAATCCAAAACAATTCAATAAATCCCCAAAAAGTTCACAGCTAAACATCATTCATTACATGTCAATCACACCAAATTTCAAGAAAATTGGATAATGGGAAGCAAGTCAATTAAATTCATCAAGTTAAAGCATGCTCATACAAGTCAAAACAAGGCACAATATCATGTATCAACTTCAAGCAAGCATAAAACAGTGTAGGAACATGATAAATGCACCAAACCAAAACCATGACAAACTTTAATGTGTCTGTAATCACTCCATACAATTTCAAGTCCATCCAATACATATCCAAAATTTCACAAATCAATTAAAAACATGACTCACAAACGGTCCACATTTGGTCAAACAGAAAGTAAATTCTCAATCAACTCGGAAACACATCCAAAAATTCTACAAAAATTCACATGTGAACCTAACATCCAGAGGTATCAACATGCAAACTTTCAGCTCATTTCAAGTTCATATGGCATGGTAACAAAATTCATGAAGTTGCACATGAAATGGTGTGACACAAATTGTCACACCTCTAATGATCAGGTCATATCTCTCAATCCAGGAACTCAAAAATTACAAACTATATACCAAAATGTCCATTAAGGTCTCTAGAACAAGCATGCAAAATTTCAGGAATTTCTAATTAGGTATCATCATTTCATGAGCAAAATACCAAGCAAGGTGCAAACAAACACATGTTCATACAAACCCTAGGCCATTCCAAAAATTACACGTGCACAATTTCCACAAAAATCACCAAAAAATATTAGAGACTACAAGGATCATGGTGAAAAAAATTTCATTCAATTTGGATCATTAGTTTGTGAGATATGAATTTTTGAATGTCATGAAAAAATAAAAAAATGATGAACAAGCATGTGGAATCATGTGTACATGGTGAAAATAAATACAAAAGGCAAAAGTGAGATTTGGCTTGGCACGGAATCGAAGCCTGTCCTTATTCAAAACAGTAGCGCGCAAAACATCCTGGCCATGAACAGTAGCACGAAATTTGGATCTAAATCAAGTTTCTGGAAAATTTTCACAAGTTCTTCATCATGTTCATACATTCATATGCTCAAGAACAAATCTCCACCAAATTGGACAAACCATATATCAATGGAAAGCTCTTCTAATGTACATCACGAATCTCAAACTATTTTGTCCTAATTCTTCCTAAATTAAGAGAATCGAAGCCAAACATAATCATGCATGAAAGTTCAAATCAACATAACTCTCTCATTTCTCAACCAAAGTTAGTGAAACGAATTGCAGAATTTTCTACTAAGAAAGATCTATCCAAATCATCAATCAATTTCAAGAATTATTGGATTCGAAAAATCACCTTGATTTAAGCACAGTGATGAATTCGCGTGTATTAGGCTTCGAAATGTGAAAACAGAACTTCTATGATGCTTGTGGAAGTGAATGGAACAAAGATTGGATGTTGATTGTACACGAACTTGATGAAATCTCAAATTGCCATGGATGCACCTCACTTGAACAGTTCCAAAATCAGCTTCAATTCCACTGGTTCTTGCTCCAATTAGCTTCCTCAATGCTCAAGAATGAAGGATTGATGAAGAACAATGCTAGGTTTGTGAAGAAAATTGCAAAAAAGTGAAGATGAAAAGTTGAGAGAATTTTGGTGATTTTCAGATCTAGATCTGAATTCTGTTATTGCTAATCAGAAAACAGTTACAATTTAGTTTATATATGTTATGTTAATGATGTTAGTAATCATGATTAGTGCTAATGTGATGGATTAGTGAAAATGCAATTTCATGCTAAATGCCAATTTTGTCCTTTCACCTTACTTAGGCCAAACCAATGTAACAGTGGAATTTTCTGGTTTGAGCAAGTTTCAAGTGGCATTTGTGAGCTAGTGCAAAAGGAATGGAGTGAAAATAATGAATATTTCTCAAAAACACCTTTTTCCCTCCACTTTTTAAAATTGGTCCACTTGAAAAATGGACTTTTTATGTGATGATTTTTCATGAAATGTAATGATGGATTATGATAGCTCATGTCAAATGAATTTTGCTCAAAGAAACTTCACTCAATTTGGCCTTGTGAATCAAAAGTTATGCCACTTTGAAATTCCACTTTTTTGGACAATGATCAATCCATAACTTGCCAACCACACATGAGAAATTCATGTTCTTGGACTTTTTGGAAAGGTGAGAGCAAGATATACAACTTTCATGTTGGACATAATTTCATTTGAAGCATTTTTGGACACGTAATTTTGAGGAGAAAAACTTTCCATTTTTGGCAATTTTCAATTACAAGTCACTTTCTATTTTTGGAAAGTTTCCATCTGACTTTATTTTCTTCATTCTCGATGTTTGAAATGTCAAATGAAACTTGTTTGGACATGAATGAAGTGTATCTAACCCTCTCCCACCTCCAAATCCATCATTTCACACACAGTTGACCACAGTTGACTTTTCTGACTGATAGATGAATCTGGCTATGCACTGATCAAGTTGAGCTTCAAACTCCTGATGAAATGGCTCAATGATGAAACCCTAGCTTCCATAAGCTCAATATAACCAAATGAAGATCCCCATATCCATTGAAAACCCCATCTCCTTGCCAAGCCCTGATTGGCCTAATGCAGATGATTAGGGTTGACCAGAGGTCAAAACCCTAATCTCAAGGTATCTGATCAAGCAATGAATCCCTTGGTGATGACAAGACCATGATGATGATGATGTGCCATTGCAACCAAGATGAATCCCAACCCTCCTTGAAGAACCATGAAACCCGAATTTGAATCACACATCCTCAGATGATTAATGATCAGTCCATGAAACCTTAGCTTGCATCTTAACCTCTTTATCTTCTGATCAAGACTTAGGAGGATGACTTGCTCAATGTAACCACATGATATGCAAATATGCAATGCCTAATGACCTAAAAATGATATGCAATATGTTAAGCTAGTCCCAAGAGAGGAGGGCAAATTTTGAGGTGTTACAGCTGCCCCTATTCAATCCACTGTGAACCTGTCGATATGAACAGGCTCGGCTTTCAAATGATCAGGATGAAGAGTGATTGAATACCAAGAACAGACGAACAATTTGCACTCCGATGGGAAAATAATTAACAATGCCTGTCAGAATCGGCAAAGAAACAACCTCGAAGGAAGAATCCGTCTGGTACGGAGAAAGTCGGCTCGATCACCGAAACAGAACTGTCGACCTGGATACCAAAGCAAATGGTAACACAGGGATAACTATGGCCTGAACACCACATATCCGCTGGGGATTATTATCTCTCTTTCTATTGCTTTTCTTGAACCCCGAAATTTTCCTTCTTTTTTCGTTTTCTTGAACCCCGAAATTTTCTTTCGCGCAAATGATCTCGGATCATTGCATTTGAACCCCGATATCTTGTTTGCCAAAATAATGAACCCCGTTCTCCATTTGAACCCCAGCCGCCTGACGATAACTTGTGATCGCCATTGTGAACCCCGTTCTCCAGAAAATGCCTCAACATTTCCTTTTCTCCATTTGAACCCCGCTCTCCAGAAAATGCCTCAACATTTCCCTTTCTCCATTTGAACCCCGTTCTCCGCTTTCTTGTGATAATTCCGCTGGCAACATCGGAAATAACACCAAACACCACTCTGATGGCGACATATCAGAGGGTATACCTTCACAAAAGGAAGGTAACATGTGCATCTCTTCCTCAGAAGACACCCATAACGACCTCCATTGGCCTCAGCCAAAGTCTAAGGTGACACATGAACAGAAGATAATCCTGAGGACCTCATCCCGGATTTAATCTTCAACTCCAATCTCCATTTGAACCCCGATCTCCAGAAAATGTCTCAACATTTCCCTTTCTCCGTTTGAACCCAAATTGTCAGAAAATGCCGCAACACTTCCTTTGCTCCGTTTGAAATGCATGTTCGCGCTGATCGCGTAACGTCCTTTGATTTTATTTCCATCTCCGTCCGACGGAAAAATTTCCTCCAGTATCGCACTACTGGGGAACATTGCTGATCTGATGTCATGATGCTAAACTCCTCAGAGTAACACCTTCAACCAGACACTGACTGGTGACTGGGAAGAAACTCGACGTTTACTGGACATCGAACAATGATGTTTACTGACACCAAAGAAAACTCGACCAGACACTTAATGATGACTGGGAGGAAACTCGACGTTTACTGGACATCGAACAATGATGTGTACTGTCACCAAAGAAGACTCGACCAGACATTAACTGATGACTGGGAGGAAACTCGACGTTTACTGGACATCGAACAATGATGTTTACTTGACACCAAAGAAAACTCGACCAGACATATACTGATGACTGGGAGGAAACTCGACGTTTACTGGACATCGAACAATGATGTTTACTTGATACCAAAGAAAACTCGACCAGACATATACTGATGACTGGGAGGAAACTCGACGTTTACTGGACATCGAACAATGATGTTTACTGACACCAAAGAAAACTCGACCAGACACTTACTGATGACTGGGAGGAAACTCGACGTTTACTGGACATCGAACAATGATGTTTACTTGACACCAAAGAAAACTCGACCAGACAGGGATCCACACGACACTTACTGGTATCACAAGAATGCTAAACTCCTCAGAGTAACACATTCCAACTTCCGTCTCGCACGACAGAAATCTCCTCCAGTATCGCACTACCGGGGAACTTTGCTGACCTGACGTCATGATGCTAAACTCCTCAGAGTAACACCTCCAAATTTCTATCTCGCACGACAGAAATCTCCTCCAGTATCGCACTACTGGGGAATACCGTTGACCTGACGTCACGATGCCAAACTCCTCGAAGTATCATCTTCACTGACCGGCAAAACCCATTCTTGGATGGTAACCACGGCTTGAGTAACACCTTCACCCACTGGCGAAACATAAATCTCAAACGGTAACCACGGCTTGAGTAACACCTTCACCCACTGGCGAAACATAAATCTCAAACACCGACCTCGGCTTGAGACTAGCTGATGCTTGCAATATGATGCATGATTGATTTTTCTGCGTAATGCTCCATAATTATGGAAATGCTACGCGATTTATTATGCAATATGCTATGCTTATCTACATGATGAATGCATAAAAAGGTATCCCCCTCAAGGGACTCTTCTGAGAAGCGCGGGGCGCTCTGCTGAGGAACTCGCCATCACTCTAATCTCCACCCTGCTGGGGAATAATACTGCTGCTGGGAAGAAAGTAACCCTTGCTGGGGAAAAACCTCCTTTGCACTCTGTGGGGAAACACCAGTCTTTGACTTGTTGGGGATGCAACACTCCAGACTCTGTTTGGGGAACCACCACTCACAGATACCTCCGCTGGGAAATAGCAACCTTCAGACCTGGCGACTGGGGAAGTATCGATCTGAAACCTGCTGGGGATAACCCTCCTGACCCTGCTAGGGAATCCACAGACCTTGAATCTGCTGGGGATTTAGTCATTCCGACTCTGCTTGGGGAGGAGGACAGTCTGGTACTGAACACCCGTCGACCCGTCGAACCACGACATTCATATCCAACTCCCATGTCAACTTTCCACTTTTGAGAACTTCCAAACTCGTCTGGACCTTTTCTGCTCCATCATCTTGTATTCCAAACCGCTTTGTACTCGACGGAGAGCGAACTCCTGGGATTTATACAGACTTTTCAATCTTCAGACTTTGAAGAGTCTTCTTGATTAATCTCAAGGATCGTCGTACGTCTCGTCGTCGTCCCTTTTCACCATTTTTCCATCCATTCGTCCCTGATTGGACTCCATGGGGCTCTCTTGTCAAAGCTTCCACATCACAACCTGCAAGTGAGTGAAAATATCTAACAGTACCTGCAGAAGAGATCGTTAGATAAAACCGTGCCTCAGGCGTGTCAAGATTTCAACACTTGGGTCACTCAACCTTCCAAACAAGATTTCAAGTTTCAATTTTATAAACATGCATTGGAAGGGACCTGTATGTCTTAAAATGCAAGATTCTTTATCAAAATAATCGGATGTTTTTGTAATCAAAGCGGTAATGAAAAACAAAAACAAAATTATTTGACTGAATATGCATTTTATTGATTGAAAAGTGTGGCTCAAATGAGCAATACAAAGGAAGCAATTCCTGAAAAGAGGTAATTGCGCACAAAAGGAAAAAATCTATCCTAATGGCAATGTGAAACCCGTGATCTCATCGAGCTCCAACTCGGTTACACCCCATATGTCCTCAGACTCTCCGTGCTTTCTGCCTTCTGAACAAGACAATTCCAACTGATCCTCATCGGGTATTATCCATGTGCCTTAACCAAAGCGCAAACGATCATGCCAGACGCAGTTGTTCGTTTCAATCCCTCTTTTTCCTGGACCGCCCTTTCGGGTTTTCAGTCCACCGGGATACCCTTTTTTGCCCAAGTCGCCTTTTCAGGTTTTCGACTTGCCGGGTGTTCAGTTTTCATTTTATCCCTAATTTTTGCCCGAACCTTTCTTTCTGTTTTTTGGTTCGCCGAGATGCCCATTTTTGCCTGGACTATTTTATTCTTTTCGTCCAGCGGGTCTCTTCATACGAAGTATTTTTTAACTGCGTCCCTATTCACAGGGGATGGAAAATCCTCGCCGTCCATGGTCGTCAGCAACAAGGCTCTGTCGGAGAAAACCTTCTTGACCATGTCGGGGATTCATGATTGTATGTCCACTTGCCCCTTCGATCATTTTGAGGAGGAAGGATCCTTTTCAATACCAACTTTCCCACGTGGTACGCACGAGGTCGTGTCTTTCGGTCAAAAGCACGTTTCATCCGTTGCTGGCATAACTGCCCATGACATATAACCGTCAGCCTCTTTTCCTCAGTCAGGCTCCACTCTTCGTATCGGGTCCTTACCCATTCAGCCTCTTGCAATCTCACGTCCATCAGGACTCTCAAAGAGGGAATTTGAACCTCAACTGGTAACACAACTTCCATCCCATATACCAATGAGAAAGACTTTTCCCCCAGTAGGCGTGCGCACCGACGTTCGGTACCCAGGACACCAGCTTCCTACTCAATCACCCTTGCTGGTGCATTCAAACGTTATCCGGGCAACAAAAGGAATGTGGGATCCTTTCAGTGTAATCAAAGCAGCACCAACTCCTTCACATTAGCCCCATCAGACATCAGAATCCGTTCGGATTCAGGGTCAGGCCCCTCCTCCGGGATCGGTTACTCTCAATCTTTCGATTTGAGCACCTCGAGATGTCCTCATCAGGGAACTTAAACTTCCTCGGTTGATAATCCTCAATAGGTTGCTGGACGATGTAATCAGACAATGCACCCCTTGATTGCTTTCTGAGTGGTGTACTGAATATCGCATTCAATCAAAATCATTTGCCCTCTTGCAACCCGCCCGGTCACTGCTGGCTTCTCAGATATGTACTTGATCAGATCCATCTTGAAATCCACAAAGTGGTATGAACCAACATATACTGTCTCAGTCGGCGAGCAGCCTATGCCAAAGTACATCAAGTTTTCTCGAACAGTGAATGTATTGTTTCACAGTCGATAAACTTTTTGCTAAGGTAAATTGCATGCTCTTTTCGACAAGACTCGTCATGCTGACCCAATACACCTCGCAGACCCCTCGAAGGCCGTTAAGTACAGATTAACAATTGCTCCTTCCACAGGAGGCGTCAGAATCGGAGGCTCCTGCAACTTACTCTTTTATCTCTCAATGCCCATTGGCAATCATTATTTCACCTGACCGTTTGATCTTTTTTCTTGAATGGGGTTCCCACGTGGCTGTTAGATGAGATGTGAACCATGAAATGTAGTCCCATCCACCTAGGAGACCACGAACCTCTTTTTCTGTTTTCGGTTCAGGCATTTCTTTTTTTTTTTTTTTTTTTTTTTTTTTGCAGGATCAACCTCGATTCCTCTCTTACTTACAATAAACCTCCAGCAGCTTACCGGCCCGCACTCTGATAGTGCACTTATTTGAATTCAACCTCAGTTTGAACTGTCTCAACTGGTCCAACAGCTTGGCCCGGTCTGCCAGATGCCCCTCTTCTGTTTGGGGACTTTGCTATCATGTCATCAACATAGCATTCAATTTCATGATGAATCATATCATGAAACAAAGTCACCATGGCTCTCTGATAAGTAGCACCGGCGTTCTGCTTCGCTAGAGGATAGTCTCCTCTCCATGGTAGCTTGTGCACAACGACACCGGTATCCGACCCTGGCATATCCTGGCACGACCAGGCGAATGTATCCACATGCTCTTTCCGCAGAGCTACCATTCTGCTCTCGACTTGCCTCTGAAGCGGCCTCAATTTTCATTTCCTTTCTGACCTCGGCAGTGTACCGGTTAACAAGCTCAACTTACTCTTCGTGCAGCTGAATCACTTTCTCCTCTTGTTTCAACAACCTGGCTAATCTTCCAGCAGATCACCATCTTCTTCGCCTTCTTCTTCGGCATGATAGATCGGATTGTCGAAGTCATATGAGGTGTAACCAAATCGTTATCAACGAGATCCGGAGAATTATTTTTTTTGAAGTCGGAACGAGACAAATCAAAAAAGGGGAAAAACGAAAACAAAACATTGCCATTTTTATTTGTTTTTATTTTTAAACTGCAAAAATAAATGAAAAACAGGGAACACCGCTTTTAATTTGAAAAACATCCGTTTATTTATGATGCAAAATGTCGCAAAATGAAACATGAGGTGACCCTTACAATGAACCAGTACGTGTCGGGCAACACGTATGGCTTTCATGCAAATAAAACTGAAAACAGAAAATATTACTCTTCGAGCAGAGTGACCGTGCTGATCTTTTTTTAGGCCTTCCAGTTCTGGATCCCCATCCCTAGTGCGCACGACTTTATCCATCGGTCCAATTCGCAGTTGCTATCAGCTTCATCACCCACCATGCAGATGTGATCCGGATCCAGCATTCCAGCACTGGTGAACGTGACTGACGTACGGCGTCCTCTGCCTTGTCCAAGCGAGCCTCTGTTCGGCTGATACCCCACTCCGAAGCGGTCTTTCTTGGCGGAGATATCCATCAGCCTTGGAGTGTTGCGTCTGGTGAAGTATCTGTGAGGGCGTGTTGAGTGCAAAGGTACAACTCTACGAGCACGAGCAATGATTCCTGTAACAATCAAGCACGTTAGAACTGATACCTGCAAAACAGCAAACAGGTTAATATGCATGAATGCAACGTCTATCCATACGAGGAGGCTTCTGTCTTTTGATTCTGGTTTCATCGAGACAGATAATATTTCGACAATAACATTCTGACATCAGGATGTCTCTCAACCAGAATCTCAATCGAGAATGTACCCTGAGTATGGATAGACATGAGTTAGATGCCAATGAATGCTAAATATGAATGATGCTGATGCGTGAATGCAATGCACTGTGCCATCCTCCAAGTCATCTGATTATCTGTTGCACTGAAACCTGATCTCTGAACTAATCACAACCATCTGAGGGAATATGTAACCGCAAATCCGACTTAGGGAGTTCCGAAATAAACGGAACTGAAAGGTACATCACCATCATCATTAGACAATCTCTGAGCAGACAACCACAATTCTCTGAATCGGCCCGGGGAATCCTGAAATAAACGGATCCCCACTGATAAATAACGCGGACAGCACTTCGGCGTCTCGGAAATAAATGTCCATAAATCCGACTTATAAATATGACTCTAATCAACGGAACCATAGTCACCATCAAAGTCACCAACAGAACATGCATCTGTAAGAATCAACCCTCCCCTCACAGGTAAATTCTAAAAAGGTCATCCTAAGGCGGATAATAGTCTCGACAATCGGGCAAAGATACTCAATGGGTTTTCCCTTTCGGGTGTGCCATTGTAGCTCTCCTGAGATCATCTGAACCAAAGATCCGGAAAAGAACGGTCACCGAAGTCAACAGCTCAGATGAGATAATCCAACCTAAGTGGAATAACTCCACCCGGAAGGACTCTCTCAGATGAACCTCGTCCGGCTGTGGTGACACGTCTCCTCATCATGTCGTACAACATGTGAAGAAACGTGAGACCACTCTAATCCTAGGTGTATACTCAGGCCTGGGTATTGGGCCTCACTCAGAACACCCACCCCAAACAGAGGAACCACATGTACAGAGGACAGCAACATGATAGTATGATGCATGCAAACATTTATGCAAATATATACACAATCAGAATAATAAATGCAATAAATAAAGCGGCACAAGCAACCTAAACTATCCTAGAACGCTAGGAGAGACTCGCTTAGGGGAGATGGACCAGCACATGTCAACTTCTCGTCCCCAGCAGAGTCGCCAGCTGTCGCATCCGCGAAAAACAACCGGCGGGCTAAAACAAAAACAACACAGAGCCTCCACCGTGCGTTATTTATCCCAAAAGAGGGAAAGGAAACGCTCGAAGTAAACCTGGGAAAAGCATGGTCTCGCGACCAAAGAGAATGGGATCGGGAGTCGGTTATGCGAAGGGAAGGTATTAGCACCCCTACGCATCCGTCGTACTCGACGGGATCCACGCTCTAAAAGAAAGAATAGGTTGCTAAAACAAACATCACACACACACACTGAAGACAACACAGGTGGGAGAAAAGGGGAGAGGGCTCGCTAGGATATCGCATCCTATGCCTACGTATCTTGTTTGGAACGAGAATCAGAGCTGTCGTAGTTCGGCTCACGCACGCCAAACAAAACACACGCACAAAAAGGCAAACATAGAACCCGAACGCCAATTGCTGGACTTACATCGGCTTCCGAACCAAACAAACCCACACTAGAAACCAGATGCCACTTGATGGACTTATACCGGACTCCAAGCACACAACAAGAGGATATGGAATGCCAATTGTTGGGCTTATATCCATCTCCTACACACACAAGAAGAAACAAACAACAAGTCACTAAGGAGTCGGGAACTCGAGCCTAGCAACTGTCAAGCAAACACACACAAAAAGAAAAAAGGTTGCCCGGAGAGACCTCGCACGGTCTCCTGCCTACGCACCTCATCTGGTATGAGGATCAGGGCGACGTAGTTCCCCTGAACGGGAAAGAAATTCTAACCTAACCAGATACAAAGGGAGACACACTACTAGGGAGCTGTACTCGAGCCTAGATGTTATCATGCATCATTGCCCTATGTTATGGTTTCTATCCTAACTTGCACATGCAACAAGCTAATCCTAAACAGGCAAAGCAATCAAAGCAAACAATCACAAATAGCACACACTATATCCAATACAGAGGTGGCTCAAACAAGGGTTAGACTGCCAAAGCAAGTAAACTGTATCAGGGTGATGTTAGCTCTTAACCCTGACATTGAGAGTCAGGGTGAAGCCAGATGAAAGGTGAGTGAAGATTAGACTTCACAGCTCTTATCCCTGGCCAGGGAGAGCTTCAGACAAAGAAGTGTGGGTCCAGAAAGTGGGAACCCTTCTACACTTATGACACTGACTCAACTGTACAACTGTACATGGATCTTGGGTTAGGGGCCACAAGGCATCAACATGTAATGTGAGCCAAGGGACGACTCAACAGATTAGCAGGAGGTGGATTACACACCTCTTGTGTCTGCCAATTGCCTTAACAAAGGTCTTTTCCTGCTTGGGGACAAAAATAAACAAGCACAAACATCTCCTCTTAAGGAGGACTTCATATAGGTGCCTGGCCAAGTAACAGGCCAAGTCTTCCAGACTACATGGAGTTAGTGATTCTACCTCAATTGGTTTACACAACCAAGCAGCAGCACAAGCGAGTTCACAAGGAACTATAGCAACTAAGGTACCTGAAATCAATCTAATATAGTCAGTCCTCAGCTCAAACAGTTAAACAGACAAGTTAAAAGTCACACAGTTAACTGTACACAAGCAACGCATCAAGCAAAGCATAAGCCAATGCTCAACACAAATGAATTAGAAACCACCTACAAAACAAAATTAATGTTAATCAACATCATTCAAATGAGCAACTCAAACCAAGTGCATTAATTCCTCCATTCCATTTGCCTTTTGTCCTGAAACACAACCCAACCATGAGAAGCAAAACCCTAGGACAAAGCCTAGGGTCCAATAGGGATCAAAAACCCAAAACAGAACATGAAAATTATCAAAAGTCAAGTTCAATCAATTTAGAAACATGTCCAATTGGTCTCATGTTCATATCATCAACCAAGATTATTTCATGAAGCAAATAGTACAAAGCATGCAATTTAGAACCTCATTGGACCAAACAGAAAGATCCAATCCAAACTCAATCCAAAACAATTCAATAAATCCCCAAAAAGTTCACAACTAAACAGCATTCATTACATGTCAATCACACCAAATTTCAAGCAAATTGGACAATGGGAAGCAAGTCAATTAAATTCATCAAGTTAAAGCATGCTCATACAAGTCCAAACAAGGCACAATATCATGTATCAACTTCAATCAAGCATAAAACAGTGTAGGAACATGATAAATGCACCAAACCAAAACCATGACAAACTTTAATGTGTCTGTAATCACTCCACAAAATTTCAAGTCCATCCAATACGTATCCAGAATTTCACAAATCAATTAAAAACATGACTCACAAAAGGTCCACATTTGGTCAAACAGAAAGGAAATTCTCAATCAAATTGGAAACACATCCAAAAATTCTACAAAAATTCACATGTGAATCTAACATCCAGAAGTATCAACATGAAAAATTTCAGCTCATTTCAAGTTAATATGGAATAGTAACAAAATTCATGAAGTTGCACATGAAATGGTGTGACATAAATTGTCACACCTCTAATGATCAGGTCATATCTCTCAATCCAGGAACTCAAAAATTACAAACTATATACCAAAATGTCCATTAAGGTCTCTAGAACAAGCATGCAAAATTTCAGGAATTTCTAATTAGGTATCATCATTTCATGAGCAAAATACCAAGCAAGGTGAAAAAAAACACATGTTCATACAAACCCTAGGCCATTCTAAAAATTACACGTGCACAATTTCCACAAAAATCATCAAAAAATAGTAGAGACTACAAGGATCATGGTGAAAAAAATTTCATTCAATTTGGATCATTAGTTTGTGAGATATGAATTTTTGAATGTCATGAAAAAATAAAAAAATTATGAACAAGCATGTGGAATCATGTGTACATGGTGAAAATAAATACAAAAGGCAAAAGTGAGATTTGGCTTGGCACGGAATCGAAGCCTGTCCTTATTCAAAACAGTAGCGCGCAAAACATCCTGGCCATGAACAGTAGCACGAAATTTGGATCTAAATCAAGTTTCTGGAAAATTTTCACAAGTTCTTCATCATGTTCATACATTCATATGCTCAAGAACAAATCTCCACCAAATTGGACAAACCATATATCAATGGAAAGCTCTTCTAATGTACATCACGAATCTCAAATTATTTTGTCCTAATTCTTCCTAAATTAAGAGAATCAAAGCCAAACATAATCATGCATGAAAGTTCAAATCAACATAACTCTCTCATTTCTCAACCAAATTTAGTGAAACGAATTGCAGAATTTTCTACTAAGAAAGATCTATCCAAATCATCAATCAATTTCAAGAATTATTGGATTCGAAAAATCACCTTGATTTAAGCACAGTGATGAATTCGCGTGTATTAGGCTTCGAAATGTGAAAACAGAACTTCTATGATGCTTGTGGAAGTGAATGGAACAAAGATTGGATGTTGATTGTACACGAACTTGATGAAATCTCAAATTGCCATGGATGCACCTCACTTGAACAGTTCCAAAATCAGCTTCAATTCCACTGGTTCTTGCTCCAATTAGCTTCCTCAATGCTCAAGAATGAAGGATTGATGAAGAACAATGCTAGGTTTGTGAAGAAAATTGCAAAAAAGTGAAGATGAAAAGTTGAGAGAATTTTGGTGATTTTCAGATCTAGATCTGAATTCTGTTATTGCTAATCAGAAAACAGTTACAATTTAGTTTATATATGTTATGTTAATGATGTTAGTAATCATGATTAGTGCTAATATGATGGATTAGTGAAAATGCAATTTCATGCTAAATGCCAATTTTGTCCTTTCACCTTACTTAGGCCAAACCAATGTAACAGTGGAATTTTCTGGTTTGAGCAAGTTTCAAGTGGCATTTGTGAGCTAGTGCAAAAGGAATGGAGTGAAAATAATGAATATTTCTCAAAAACACCTTTTTCCCTCCACTTTTCAAAATTGGTCCACTTGAAAAATGGACTTTTTATGTGATAATTTTTTATGAAATGTAATGATGGATTATGATAGCTCATGTCAAATGAATTTTGCTCAAAGAAACTTCACTCAATTTGGCCTTGTGAATCAAAAGTTATGCCACTTTGAAATTCCACTTTTTTGGACAATGATCAATCCATAACTTGCCAACCACACCTGAGAAATTCATGTTCTTTGACTTTTTGGAAAGGTGAGAGCAAGATATACAACTTTCATGTTGGACAAAATTTCATTTGAAGCATTTTTGGACACGTAATTTTGAGGAGAAAAACTGTCCATTTTTGGCAATTTTCAATTACAAGTCACTTTCTATTTTTGGAAAGTTTCCATCTGACTTTATTTTCTTCATTCTCGATGTTTGAAATGTCAAATGAAACTTGTTTGGACATGAATGAAGTGTATCTAACCCTCTCCCACCTCCAAATCCATCATTTCAGACACAGTTGACCACAGTTGACTTTTCTGACTGATAGATGAATCTGGCTATGCACTGATCAAGTTGAGCTTCAAACTCCTGATGAAATGGCTCAATGATGAAACCCTAGCTTCCATAAGCTCAATATAACCAAATGAAGATCCCCATATCCATTGAAAACCCCATCTCCTTGCCAAGCCCTGATTGGCCTAATGCAGATGATTAGGGTTGACCAGAGGTCAAAACCCTAATCTCAAGGTATCTGATCAAGCAATGAATCCCTTGGTGATGACAAGACCATGATGATGATGATGTGCCATTTCAACCAAGATGAAGCCCAACCCTCCTTGAAGAACCATGAAACCCTAATTTGAATCACACATCCTCAGATGATTAATGATCAGTCCATGAAACCTTAGCTTGCATCTTAACCTCTTTATCTTCTGATCAAGACTTAGGAGGATGACTTGCTCAATGTAACCACATGATATGCAAATATGCAATGCCTAATGACCTAAAAATGATATGCAATATGTTAAGCTAGTCCCAAGAGAGGAGGGCAAATTTTGAGGTGTTACAATTATTAGCAGCTTCAACAGCCCCATTCATCTTGGGTCTATAAGGGGAAGAATTATGATGTGCAATCTTGAACTCGCTACACAGCTCTTTCATCATCTTGTTGTTCAAATTAGATCCATTATTAGTAATGATCTTATCTGGCACACCATACCGGCATATGAGTTGATTTTTGATAAACTTCACAACCACATGCCTGGTCACGTTTGCATACGATGTCGCTTCAACCCATTTGGTGAAGTAATCAATTGCTACGAGAATAAATCTGTGACCGTTGGACACTTTCGGTTCTATCATGCCAATCATGTCGATCCCCCACATAGAGAAAGGCCATGGTGATGAAATCACATTCAGAAGTGTCGGAGGAATATGAATCCTATCCGCATATTTCTGACACTTATGGCATTTCTTCACATACTTGCAGCAGTCAGACTCCATTGTCAGCCAATAGTAGCCTGCTCTCAACATCTTTCTAGCCATGGCATGTCCATTGGAATGAGTACCAAATGAACCTTCATGGACTTCAGTCATTAACATGTCTGCTTCGTGTCTATCCACGCATCTGAGCAGAACCATGTCAAAATTTCTCTTGTAAAGCACATCGCCATTGAGGTAGAAACTGCCTGACAATCTCCTCAAAGTCTTCCTATCTTTCACAGACGCCCCAGGCGGTAAATCTGGCTCTGAAGGAAACACTTGATATCATAATACCACGACTTATCGTCTTGCACCTCCTCTACTGCAAATACATGGGCTGGTCTGTCCAAACGCATCACAGTGATATTGGGAACTTCATTCCAAAGTCTGACCACAATCATCGAAGCAAGTGTAGCGAGAGCGTCTGCCATTCGATTCTCATCTTGAGAAATATGATGGAAGTCAACCTTAGTAAAGAATGTTGAGATCCTCCTCGCATAATCCCTATATGGAATGAGGCCAGGCTGATTCGTTTCCCACTCACCCTTAATCTGATTAACAACGAGGGCCGAATCACCATAAACATCAAGATGTTTGATCCTTAGATCAATGCATTCTTCCAATCCCATAATACAGGCCTCATACTCAGCCATATTATTCGTGCATTTGAAAGTTAGCCTTGTTGTAAAAGGAAAATGTGTGCCCTGAGGAGTAATAATCACTCCCCCAATACCATTTCCGTATTGATTTACAGTGCCATCAAATACCATACTCCATCTGGAACCAGGCTCTGGCCCTTCATCGAGTGTAAGCTCATCGCAATCTTTCATTTTCAAATACAGGATCTCTTCATCTGGGAAATCATACTGAATTGACTGATAATCTTCTATTGGTTGATGTGCCAAGTGGTCAGCCAAGATACTACCTTTAATGGCCTTCTGCGCCCGATACTCAATGTCATATTCAGATAATAACATCTGCCAACGGGCGATCCTCCCTGTTAAAGCAGGCTTCTCAAAGATATACTTGATTGGATCCATTTTGGATATCAACCAAATCGTATGACTCAACATATACTGGCGTAAGCGCTTAGCAGCCCAAGCCAAAGCGCAACATGTTTTCTCAAGCATTGAGTATCGAGACTCACAATCAGTAAACTTCTTACTCAGGTAGTAGATAGTGAAATTCTGGTATCAGATATAAGATGTCGAAGGTAATGTCACGACACTAATATCTGGTAATAAACAATGGATAAACAAAACAGAATGGTAAAGCGAATAACACAAGCAATTGTTAACCCAGTTCGGTGCAACTCACCTACGTTTGGGGGCTACCAAGCCAGGAAAGAAATTCACTAAAATAGAATTAGTTCAAAGACTCTCCTTACACTTCAACAAGTTACAGTCTTTATCACCTAATCTCTACCCGTGCAATTTCTACCTAAGCACTCTTAGATATGAGAACCCACTCACTTCCCTACAATCACACACCAGTGATTTTAAACAACAATCCCTTGAGAAAAGAAAATACTTTTCAATTACACACTCTTGATTTTACTTCACAGTTTCAATCAAGAAGACACACTCTTGATCTTGCTTCACAGCTTTGATCAAGAGGACACACACTCTTGCTTAACAGCTTTAGAGTGACAATTTACAACCACAAATCAGTCCAATTCAATCATCAATGGATGACTTGAATGACCTACAAGTCTTACGACTAAACAGACACAAACCCTACCTCTCTCTCTGTATTTCGCTCAGTCTTGGTTGTGTGTTCAAACAGGTTTTCTAAGTCCCTTTTTATAGAAGCTCTCAGCTGGGCTTGGACATCTTGAAAACCCTAAATCTATTTTCCAATCAAATCTTTTTATAACAGTTGTATAGATCTCCTTGGAAAATAAGTAAATCTGGTTGTAATCCATGATTGAATACGCCAGCTAGCCATATCTTCAATCATCCAAAGATTGCCATTAATTGTGCAATCACAAAACACCAGACATTCATACTGAATATTCTGTGTACAGGATGTCATGACATCGGGTCTGACATCCTGGAAAAATCCTGCATAATCCAATATCCTTTTATAACTTCCAGCAGGTACAACCATATCAGATGTCATGACATTGTGTATGTCATCTGAAACAATCCTGCATGAACATGTCTTTCATTTAAGCTCCAGCAGTTACATCCAATATTAGAAGCCTTGTCATTGTATGTGGCATTCTAAAACAATCATGCATGCATATGTTCTTGAACTCCAGCAGGTACATAGGATATCTCATGTTAAGACATCACACATAACATCTTGTGAACACTCTTTGTTTTACCAAAATTGCTGCCAACACTTAGAATCAACAAACTCCCCCTTTGGCAAATTTTTGCTAAAACATATATCAGTCCTTTTTGTTCACAAGGTAAACTATCAGCAGTTAAACAACATAACAGTAGTTTTATCAGCAGCAGAAGCAAAACAATTACTAGCTATGGCTACTAGTAATACACACATGCACAAGGGTACTTCTCCTCCCCCTAAATCTATGCAACAAACAACAGAATTACTAGTTATGGATGCAACTAGTAAGACACACAAATGCACAATGCACCAGGGTACTTCTTCTCCCCCTAAATCTGTGCATTCATCAAATAACAGCTACTGTAACTCCAGCACCTGTACCAGCCAGAATGTCATACTGACATCTGCTTCAACATCAACACCTGTGCATCATATCAGACATCCTGTTTGACATCTGTAAACAGAACAACATTCTGTTGTAGCACCT